>NC_044919.1:6912403-6944089 GCF_003576645.1 Ipomoea triloba | reverse complement strand
TCGCTATCTAACTCTCGAACTGCACTGCATATAACCGCACCTCTCGAACTAACTCAAACTCGTGCTAACTAAAAGGGGATAACTTTTCCGCTGCGCATAAAACTTTGTCTTCATCTTGTGAGGTATCGGACCTAAACATCCTAAGTCCAATACACACGAGAAGTCGAAAAAGATTTGCAAAATCTTATACAAGTCTATTCACCCCCCCCTAGACTTGTACCCCATCCCCTTGGGACCAACAATTGGTATCAGAGCAAGTTCTCTGATCGATATAAACCTTTGTTTATATTGCCTAGAGATCCTTCTTTGAAAAATCTTTTGAAAATATTTCAAAGCACGAGATAATTTTTAAAATGGACAGCATGTTGTCGAGACATCTTCTTTTTGATCTTAGCAGGTTGACTGGAAAACACGCATGCTTGCGTAGAGATAAAAGCAGAAAGTAAATGCGAGAGAGATTTTTAAGTGGTTCGGCCAACCCGCCTACGTCCACTCTTCTTCCAGAAACTCCCTGGAAGGATTGCACTAAAACTTCCCTTTTTAGTACAATATCGAGCGCTTGAGCTTTGATCACGAAGCCCGCCTCAAGCCTCAGGTTTTTCGCCCCGCTTCTTGTTACTCCACCTATCGAGCACTTGAGCTTTGATCACCAAGCCCGCCTCAAGCCTCAGGATCTTCACAAGACAGCTCCCAGGTTACTCCACCTCTCCTCAGGTTTTTTTCCCCGCTTCCAGTTACTCCACCTCTCGAGCACTTGAGCTTTGATCACCAACCCGCCTCAAGCCTCAGGATCTTCACTAGACAGCTGCCAGGTTACTCCGCCTCTTCTTGCTTAATCCAAACAAGGACTTTTGGTTGTCACAGTTGAGTGTAACAAGCTCCAATCTGACCAAAAGCTATCGTTGAATCAACTTCGATGTAGAGCAGCTTCGGTCACCTTCTAGATGTATAGCAGTTTAAGCTTTGTAACTCTCTCAAACACTAAGATGTGTTTTTCTCGCTGTTTTGAATATCAGGATGATATTCCAAATTGAGCACTTGCACTATTGAACGTTTGAATCAGACACCTCTTTAGAATTTCGAACGAACCAACTCACTTCAGAACTTGTGTCTTCACGTCCTTTTTATATGAGAGTTGAGGAATAATTCCGTTGGAGGGAAAATTATTCCGTTTGAAATCTGTCTCCCATGCTGTGTATGGGACTTGCATCTTTTCAGCATTCTTCATGGAGTGGTGGTCTTGTAACTTAAACCTTTTGTTTGGTAGTGAATATTCCATAATCCACTTTCTTGAGTCCATGCTCCAGTTGCTACTTTTGGTAAAAGTTACTCTTTTTATATTCCCATTGATCCTCGTTTTAGGGAATAAGACTGACTTTGGATTGGTGCACCTTCTATCCGTTTGTTGTGGAATTCTGATGTGGCATCCACTTCTATCGGCACCTCCTTAATATTTTATCTCCATGATATTCTTCCTCTCTAAACTTAGATTACTTTATCCATGCATGTTGACTGCCATTCAGCCCCTTGGAGAAGTACCAGTTCATCGAGACCAATGTTGATGTCTCGACCACTTGATGTCTCGATCCCATGTATCGAGAGATCTATCTCTCGAACTCTGCTTATGTCTCGAACTGGATTGTTGTATCGAGAGATCCTATCTCTCGAACTTTGCTTATGTCTCGAGACTTAGTTGATGTCTCGCAGACCCTTATTCCTCCAGTGTTGTCCCGTGCCTTCTTCTGATCTGTCTATAAGATTACAACACGAGACTTCTAAGATGTTCACACAAGTTTACCTTAAGCTTAAATATTTTCCGAGTTGAGCTCAAGTTACCCGGTTGTATTTTCGCTCTTAGTTTACTTGTCGAACTTACATATAATTTCCTATCTTTCGAGACTTAGGGGATTATAGATTACATTTGGTATCATCAAAACCTATTACAATATGTTCCTAACAATATATATATATATATATATATATATATATATATATATATATATATATATATATATTCTTAATTGCATAACTCTTTAATTAATATTCGAAAATATCAGTAAGTCTATTATAATCTTGTCACATTAAAGTTTTACTAATCAATAATATCACATTAAAAAGGCTTCATTTATTTTAATATGAAAATTATTAGTACAACATTTTTATTTTTTATTCTAATTATCTATAACAATACTTATTTGTATTACTACTTTTATTATAAGTTGAACACGCTCATTTTGATTATATTCAAAATAATCATTTTATTTTATATTAATTATTTAATATTTAAAAATTACACAAAATATGTATTTATTTTAATTTTAATATTAAACATCAATTTAATCTCTCAATGCCCATATTATGACTATGTTTGGCAAACTTAGTTGAAAAGCTATAAGCTAGAAGCTAAAAATTAAAGAGTTGTTAAGCTAGCTGATTATGCTTAAAAGTGTTTGATAAAATTATTTTTTTGATAAGCTGATAAATGTAAAAAGACAAAAAAGGACACTCTTCATAAAACTTAAATAGTTTTAAATTTAAATATGGTTGTTTACATATTAAAATTTAACAGCGGCCAAAACACTGAAAACAAATTCGCCTAACATAATACACAGAAATATTTTCACTATCCTACAACTAAGATACAAAGTAAAAGAAAAAATCACATACAAACACACCCAAAGAACATATATACCAACAACACAAAATATAAAGAAAAACTATACCAAAGATTACACGGTTGCTGAAGAGTTGTTCGAATGAAGATGAAGGAGGATGCTTGGCAGTGTAGGAGTTCAGAAATGAGGATGAATAAAAAAAATAGGAAAAGAGAAAATGCCAAACGAGTTTTAGGGTGTGTTTGGAAAGCAGGAAAATGATTTCTGGAAAATGAGTCATTTTCCAGAAATCATTTTCCTTTCTTGTGTTTGGCTGCAGAGCAGAAAACTGTGTTTGTGTGTTTGTTTCATTTTCCAGAAAATAGGTTGGAAAATGAACAGAATTGTATAATTAAATATTTTAGTTAATTTGTTTAAATATAACATCTATAATAACAATTTTCAATATAATCAACAAATGATTAATAAAATATCAAAACAACTAACCAAAGTATTACAATTGAAAATAACATAACATAACAGCAACATGTACATGATTATTATCCATCTATATAATTCAAAAATGTAAAATAATCACCACAATAATATTACAAATGATTCATTTATAACAAAAAATCACAATATCTCACAAAAAAAAATACATAATAAAAAAAATAATTGGGGAATCAGTCTACCCACTGGTTTCGGAAACCCGTGGGTAGACTGGTTTGGCATGGCAAACCAGTCGAAACCAGTCACGGGCTGGTTTCGGAAATCTGTTTTTCAATCAGTGGAAATCAGTCCATTTTGCTCAGAAGAAGAGGAAGAAACATATCTTGGGTTGATGATAGGAAGATGACAATGGCAAGAGAAGAAGAAAATGAGTGTTGGAAGCCAAAAGCAAGAAAAGAGGCGGAGAGGAGAGAAATGCGCAGTAGAGGACTTGGAAAATGACTTCCCCCCAAAAAAGGGGAAGTCATTTTCCTCCAAATGACCCTCATTTTCCATTGACCATTGGGTTGTTTTCCTTTGACCATATTTTCCTTGGCCATCCCAAACACCTAAAACCCGGAAAATGATTCTAAAAATCATTTTCTGGGTTTCCAAACATACCCTTAATTGGGAGGAGTAAAAGAAATCATTTATTTAAAATAATAAGGATAAAGATAAAAAAGAAATTTAGAAGCTACTGACTTATTTTTGAAATGCTATCTAAAATAACTTTTCAAAAGAAGTTATTATTTTAAGCTACTAGTTTATTTTTAAAACATTACGGAAAGAGCTTATAGCTTATTAATAACTTAAAATAAGATATAAGCTTATAAATAAACTTTGCCAAAAAGAGCCCATCACTAGTATTCAACATATGTAGGAATCTTTTGTTAGGACATAGGAGTCCAATACAATTTGAACTAAGCCACCACGCATGAACAAAGTTTAGCCGTTTATAAACATTTATTTAAAAAGAAAAAGAAAAAGAAAAATGATTTGTAAAATAATTTTATTTTTATTTTTTTAAAGAACAAACTTGAATGCATATATGGATATGGAGTTAAAATTTCTCTGTCAAGAAGGGTTGAATTACACCCTCTGTTATCATCATCTTCGCTTCCAAGCAATTCCTATATATTTTTGAACCTTTCTTCTATAATATCTAAAAGATTAGGGTTTTTGCTTTCCTCTTCTTCTCTCTCAGATCTATTTCCGGCCTTCACAACGCTTCAATTCGATTGTACGGATAATTTATCCCCTTCTATATCGCTTGCTACTCTTTTCGTCTTTGTTCCTATGTATTTCCATACGTCTTTTTCGGGCTTGATTTGGTTTTTGTATCGTAGCTGCATTGGTATGGTTTGAAGGACGGTCGGTGCATTTCGGGGATTACGCCAGCAATTTGTGTTGATTTTCTGGATTCGGTCGAATTGAATTTGTTACCGGGTGCCAACGCTTGAATGTGCGCGTTCCATTTTGATTTTTCTTCCACTTGTAAGTTGCATTTGCTTTTACAGATCAGTTTTCGTAAGGTGATCTGTGATTTTTAGGATCTGAATTGTGATGGAGTTTTCGACTCTCTGGATTAGTGAGTTGCAGATCTTGAAATTGGCTCCGCAACGTCGGTCGCAGCGCCACATGGGTGGCCAGGTGCAGCAAAGCAATGCCGCAGCGACTGCTCTGTACGATCACCCCGGCAATGCTAGCCATGCCGGTGATGCAGGGGAGGCAGTCATGGCGCGGTGGCTTCAGTCCGCCGGCTTGCAGCATCTGGCCTCTCCCATGGCGTCCACCGGTGTCGACCATCGGCTGCTACCTAACCTTCTTATGCAGGTATTGAACTGTTGGTCTTAGTTCTAAATTCTCTGAATTATCTACATATGGCAATGATTAGCATCAGTTTTCCTCAAATCTGAATGGGTGGAACTTTATCCTGTTGTAGAATAGGACTTGAGAAATTCCTTTAGTATGGTTTTACTTTGGATTGTTTCAACTGTCCCTATGGTGCTGCCATTTTGCACTTTGTTCCTCTCAGTGAACCTGCTTCTTGTTATAAATATGTATTGTTGATTTATGGTCAGGTGCATTATGGTTGAAGTAGTAGAGTCATATCTTCCTGCAAAATTATGTTATAGTTTTGGCTGCCTGCAATTTCACAGTGAATCAGTGATTGTCTAGTTGGGGTTTTTTTTTTTTGTTTTTTTTGTTTTTTGTTTTTTGTTTTTTGTTTTTGTTTTTTGTTTTTTGTTTTTTGTTTTTTTTTTTTAAATTTTGTTTTGACACTGTTGCTTTTTGGATTAAACCATCATTTTTAATATCATTTATGTTTGGAGCATGTTGGCATATTGATAGTTTTGTAGTAATGTTGGACCTTGTGATACCGTCTCAGGGATATGGAGCACAATCTGTAGAAGAGAAACAGAGACTCCTCAAATTAATGAGAAACCTCAATTTTAATGGTGAATCTGGGTCTGAGCCATATACTCCAACTGCCCAAAGTTCAGGTGCTATTGCAGTGTCAGATGATTTTTATTCTCCAGAGTTCAGGGGTGATTTTGGAGCTGGACTTTTGGATCTGCATGCTATGGATGACACAGACCTCTTATCTGAGGTATGAAACATGTTTATTTTGGCTGAAAGAACTCAAAGAAGTGTTTAATTTATGGGTAAAAAATATTCACCTCCTACACCCTAAACAGGCATTATTTAGGGGGAATCACTTGTGAAGCTATCCTATATTCATAGGTTCCTAAATTGGTCATATTCATAAGGTTGAATGCCTGGTTTCATATTCATGACATTAGGGCATGCGTTACTTCTTACTAATAATTGTTGTTTATTTGCTTCTTTAGAATGTGGTTACTGAGCCATTTGAACCATCACCTTTCATGCCTGCTGTAAACAAAGCATATGATAGTGACTTTGGTGTGCTGAACAGTCAGCAACAAAAGGAACAGATAGATGCACATGCTTCTATTGAGGTGCCTGGAAGTGAAAAAGATAACACTACAAGGGAAAACAATGTGGCAAAGATCAAAGTAGTGGTATGTCAATTCGGTTGCTAAGACCCCTTGTCTGCCTCTATGCGTTCCGTATATAGGTTTAACTATATATTCAGTATTCTGGTGTTTTCATTGGCAACTTTGTGTTGGAAAATTTATAGAGAAAATGCCGTTCATGAATTATGTGCATGTGATCTAACATTTGTGTAATTATTTGGAGTTGTGTTGTGTGTAAGTAATCACATATAATGTTAGATGATGAATAAAATGTTATAATCATGAGGTGGTTATTTTATCACGATAAGCTTGTGAAATTTCAAGGGAATTTATCTTCATTGAATAAATCGCTTAACAATTTGATGCTAGAATGTTGGAGTAAAAGAAATGGAGTTAATTACCGAAATGGTCCCTTGACTATAGCGAAATTATCAATTTGGTCCTTGACTATTTTTTTTTGCCTAATTAAGTCCCGAACTTTAAAAATCTTAACCAATTTGGTCATCCGTTTGTTTAGCCGTTAGACGTCCGTTTACTCAGGACCAAATTGGTAATTTTGCTACAGTCAAGGGATCATTTCGGATTTTCGGTAATTAACTCTTCAGTTTAATAAGAGAGGAAATGGTGCATGTGATGACCGAAATGGTCTCTTGACTATAATGTAATTACCAATTTGGTCCTGGGTAAACGGACATCCTACAGCTAAACAAACGGAGACTAAATTGGTTAAAATTGTTAAAGTTGAGGACTTAATTAGGCCAGAAAAATTGTCAAGGACCAAATTGGTAATTTTGCTATAGTCAAGGACCATTCCGGTAATTAACTCAAAAGAAATGCTAACATTTATGGCATTTGGTGTACAAAATAAATATTTATATATTTTGGACCTACACTAATTAATTTAGCCCATGATTAATTAAGCCTATTTTTGGATAGCCTTTAGTTCAAAATTTGGACAGTAAAGAAAACGGTCCAATTTGGACAGTTTTGAGACCAATAAATTACTCTGGTGGCTCTACTGTAAGGATAAGATTTTATCATATTTTTTGAGTTCATAATTTTAAACTTCTTGTCCAGTGGTGGTAAGCTTTGATTAACCCTTAATTGCCATATTTGACACCCATAAATAGGTGGTCCATGCATGCATTTCAGACATGGCAAAGGAATACCGCAGTAGAGGAATTGTAAAGGGAAAATTATTTTTCCTTATTTCCTTAAGAGGAAATAGTTGTGAGGTTAATTTTTTCTTATTTCCTAGTCTCTTTGCCTAACATGTTCTAATTGAAGTCTTAGTACTTCTTTGTAGAACATACATTGACAAATATCCTCTAGCTTCACTCTTGTGATTGAATTTGTCAAGCAACCAAATTCAATTGTTACACCTTCATTGTATCTCAAAAGTTCTTATCTATCATTTTGTTGCATTGATAAAAGATTGATAAGAAACTTTTAGCAAAGTGAACCAAGTTCATTCCTTGAAGGCTTATTCGTTTTATTCTCTTTAATCATTGTTCATATAATAGCAAAATTTTCCAACATTTTGTGCCATCACTTGATTGTTTAACCAATGACTAGAAATTGCTTATATTGTTTTGAATTTCTTTAATAGAAAATGCCATTTTTTGTAGGTGCGTAAAAGACCTTTAAACAAGAAGGAAATTTCTCGTAAGGAGGATGACATTGTCACTGTATCATCTGATGATTGTTGTCTCACTGTGCATGAGCCCAAACTCAAGGTTAGAATGCTATTTGGCACTTAAGGCGTATATCTGTGTCATATGAGGTTGGAGGTAATGAGTACTTGAAATATTCTTTGAACTTCTCTTGATTGGTTTGTTTACTATTTTCCATTTTAATTTGGAAGGTTGACTTGACTGCTTATGTGGAGAAGCATGAGTTTTGTTTTGATGCTGTTCTGGATGAGCATGTAACCAATGACGAGGTAGGTATTTGTTCTTATGGTAACATTTGAAAAAGTCACTTAATATTCCTTTTCTTTTCCATGTGGAAGATGTGCCAACATGTCTTGTTTGATCTTTCACTTTCCGATATAACTGAGAAACTGCTCTATGTTCCTCCTTTTTCCTTCTTATTTCCCCCCTACTTGTGGTCTGGGACTTGTCTGCTTATGTGTTGGTTCTGCTTTAATTTCTTATTTCTCTGTTTTCAAAAGATTCTGTTAGATTGTACTGTGTCTCAGTGTTTGTATGCTCATCTATCTTTGGAAGGTGTATCGTGTCACTGTGGAACCAATTATTCCAACCATTTTTCAGCGCACAAAGGCAACATGCTTTGCATATGGTCAGACTGGTAAGTTGATCTTCCTGCCTCCACTAGTTACTGTATATGAAGTGCAGATATTTACCTTGTTTTTTCTAGAGCTACTGTACTTCCCCTTAACCCCCTTTTCTCTTGTTTTACTGCCTTTTTGCTCAGGAAGTGGTAAAACATATACAATGCAACCATTACCTCTTAGGGCAGCTGAACACCTTGTTAGATTGTTGCATCAGCCAATCTATCGTAATCAGAGGTTCAAGTTGTGGCTTAGTTACTTCGAAATATATGGCGGAAAACTCTTTGATCTTCTCAGTGATCGAAAGTCAGTATCTTCAATTTTTCACGTTAAGAGTCTTGTTCCTTGTGTGGATTTATTTCTTGATGAAATGTAACTTTTATGTGAAGTTTGTACAAGTATTTAGCACTTTTTCATGGGACCAATATTTCTCCTATGTTAATCAACCTAGGCTTTCCATTATGGCCTTGTGAAATGCTTCTTGCTGATTCAATATGAATTTTTAGTCAAGAGTGATTAAATTGCCCTGGAATATGTTTTTATAGTATTTGACAGGCACACTTCTACATATAAGAAATTTGATCCCTATCCTTGGTAGATTGATGCTTAAGTAGGTGTGGTGATTGTGAGCATAATATCTCGCTTATTAAACTTATGTTTGAGCATGTGGGTCTTAACTACATATATGCATGCATGAATGTGAAATTGATAGTTGAAATGTAATTACATCGCGGGCTTCATACCAGTTACTCAAATATTTTGTAGGAAACTCTGTATGAGAGAAGATGGGCGGCAACAGGTTTGCATTGTTGGGCTACAGGAATTTGAAGTTTCGGATGTACAGATAGTAAAAGAGTATATTGAAAGGGGAAACACTGCAAGAAGTACTGGTACCACTGGTGCCAATGAAGAATCATCAAGATCACATGCAATATTACAGCTTGCTGTCAAAAAGCACACTGAAGGAAAAGACTCCCGTCGAAATAACGATGGAAATGAAATGAAGATCGGAAAGGTTGTGGGGAAGATTTCTTTCATTGACCTTGCTGGCAGTGAAAGAGGTGCTGACACAACTGATAATGACCGACAAACAAGGTGAGCATTCATTACTGTAACTTTTCATTTCTTGATATATTAATCTTTGGCAGTTTACTGGAAGAGGCACCACATTAGTGCACCTTCCTATTTCTTTTGAAACTAAGCTTCATTTTGCATGTGTTATTCACTTATTTGTCTACTTCTCCACAATCAAATCTGATTTGAACCATGATGCATGTGCAGTTGTGCAAACTATTTTCAAATTGGTATTAACCAAAATGAAGTGGCCATAATTTTAGTAGTGTTTGAAGTATTTGTAGCATTTCCATGCTTTATTGTAATCCTAATATAGGTAATGCAATAATGCAGTATAGTCAAATTACTGCTCTCTTTGCTTTTCCCTTTCCTTCCCCCTTCTCCCTGATTTATTGGATTTACATTTGATACGATTGGAATGCATTTTGCACTGTGGAGAAGCAATATGATGACCATGATGGTGTCATATCCTTGAAATTACATTTCAGGATTGAGGGAGCAGAAATTAACAAGAGTTTGTTAGCTCTTAAAGAGTGTATCCGTGCTCTTGACAATGACCAGATTCATATTCCATTCCGAGGGAGCAAACTCACCGAGGTGCTTCGTGACTCATTTGTTGGTAACTCGAGGACTGTCATGATTTCCTGCATTTCTCCTAATTCTGGTTCATGTGAACACACCCTCAACACATTGAGATATGCTGATAGGTCTGCCTTTTGTGATTAGTCCAATACTTTTAACCTCTCATTTGGTGCCTTAAACTGACTAGATTTGATTAACAGGGTCAAAAGCCTCTCTAAAAGTGGAAACACAAAGAAAGATCAGAATGCAAGCACTTTACCCCCTATGAACAAGGAAACTTCTTCAGCACCGTCTTTGGCCATTTATGCTGATGCTGGTGATATCAATGAGCAGCTTCAAGGATCAAAAGTATCAGATATGGGTAGAAGGGTTTTGGAGGAAAGTGGGGCAACTTCTGGTGTTACTGAAAGGGAAAGGTTTGAAGTTAAGAATACTTATGGTGGTCCTCCTAGTCAGAAGGCTTCTTCAACATCATATTCACAAAATTCGATGGATACAGAAGAGAAAACTCAGAAAGTCTCTCCACCACGACGGAAAGCTTACAGGGATGAAAAAACTGAAAACTCTGAAAGGCCAGGAAACTGGTCAAAAAACCATATCTCTAACTCAAATTCCTTCGTGACTGGCATCCCTAGCATTAAAAGTACAAGCATCCCTAGTACAAAAAGTACAGGCATCCCTAGCATACAAAATACAAGCATCCCTAGCATAAAAAGTGTGGGATTGAAACAACAAGAAGTCGGGTCATCACCAGAGGATGACAGTATTAATGAGATATTGGAGGTTTGTTCATGAATAAGCTACTGCCTTTTGCTCCGAAACTATTTTCTTATGAATATTTCACAATTGACTGTTTTCTTATGTGTCTTGTAAAGGAAGAAGAGGCCTTGATTGCTGCCCACAGAAAAGAAATTGAAGACACCATGGAGATTGTTCGTGAAGTAAGCTATAATAGATTGCATAAACATTCAACAATCATCTTAGTCATGCAACACATTTATAGGGGTGCATAGTACTCTTTTAGGTGAACACCACCTTATTTCTTTTCCCCACCAGGAGATGAAACTGTTGGCTGAAGTTGATCAGCCTGGGAGTCATATTGATAATTATGTGACGCAGTTGAGCATTGTGCTCTCACGCAAAGCTGCAAGCCTGGTCAGCCTCCAAGCTCGCCTTGCAAGGTTTCAACACCGGCTTAAAGAACAGGAAATACTGAGTAGAAAGAGAGGGCTATGACGCCAGGTGATACTCACAAACCCTGTATCACTTGTCACAGTGTAGTTTTTTAAGATATAGCTCTAAAATGCATCGTTTTAAAATCGTGCACATGAATCAACTGAATTTCTGCAGGCAGTCAAAGATTGGAAAAGATAGAAACTTTACTGAAAATTTGTGGTGTGATGATTCTGCGCTTGAACAAAAAAGTACTCAAGGCCTCAATAGTGCTCCTGTGAAGCAGTTGTGCAGCTTCAAGGTCAGTTAGCTATGTTGAATTCTTTTGTGAATGAAGGTTTGCATTCCAAATATCAACAACTGCAAAGCTTGTAATTATCAAATGTTGTCTTGTAAATTAGTCGAATATTTTGATTGATGAGGTTCAGATTTCAGTCTTTGAATATACTAAATTGGTCCCCTAACTATGGTGTAAATTGTTTACTTTGCGATGCCTAGCGGGTTGCAGAGTTTGCACACATATGGGGGATGATTGGTAATTAGTTGATGGTTGGGGTGTTTGACAGTAAGCTTTAACTGATTGTTAGCTATTTATTACTCCGTAATTGGTTATGAAAATGTATTTGGTATATTAGTTGTTTACTTTTAGTTGATTATATGTAAAATAAGCTATAAAGGTATAATTATATTGTATTGTTTACTTAACGCTTTGAGTTCTAATATAATTACAATATTATCAAAGGATGAGGATGCATTATTATAGTATAATACTTTTAGGGGGTGTTAGGTTCAAGTAATCTGAACCTGGTAATGTTATATTACTTTGTTTGGTTTAAGTTATGAATGTTATATTATCTCAAAGTTGATGTGTCTGTAATGTTTCAAGGTAATGTAATTACCTCCATTTTCTTAAGTAATCTTATATTATCTTGAATTATTTCAACTTTGTCCTTGTTAACTAGTCATTATATATTATATAATAATAATAATAATATAATAATATAATAATAATAACAATAATAATAATATAATAATAATAATAATATAATAATAATAATAATATAATGGATATAATATATGTTTATATAATCAAATATGCATGTGTGTATATTTATATATTTACTTTTTAAATATTTAAGCATTGATATACATTCTACATACATATAAATAAATAATTGATTCATATAAACTAAAATATAACCTTTAACCAAACAAGGTAATATTATATTCCACACTCCAAATCAAACACATATGATAATCTTAGATTCTCAAAATCTCACATTACCTTCCTGGAGATAATTGTATTACCTAGGGTAATCCAAGATTCTATGAACCAAACGGCTCCTTAGTAATGTCCACATATATTTATTCATGACATTCCATTAGACATTATTATATCATATTAATGACTCGTTAAAAACTTTACTAGAAAAACCTAATGGGAAAAAATCAATCTTCAAGATTGATTTAATTAAATAAATGCCACTACCTCGAAAGATAACAATTTTCAATGCGTACACATTCTAATATAATAAAACGTTGTTCCAAGATAAGTGTAAAAATATATATATTACAATCTTCAAGATTGTCACTAAAGTGAATATTTTATATAATAATCTCGTGACTGTTCTAGAGTTCACGTGGGTTGAATTTTGATGCTATATAATAAACTCGTGACTTTTTTAGAGCTCACATAGGTTGAGTTTTGATGTTATATGCTTTGTCAAATATTCTTTAACATACTCATTTATCATTTGTGTAACACAAGCGTTATTGCCTTCATTTAGGACATTGGGGGTAATTTGTGGCAATGTTTCAAAAATCGCTAGCCGACTAGGCGGTTTTTTTTTTTTTTTTTTAAATAAATATTTTAATAATTTTAAATTTTAAACATTTAAACTATTAATGTTATCACATCTGGAGGGCACACAATACTACTGTCTGGGAAGGGAATCTGCCGCTGCCAAAGAAGGTGTGGTACATGGCAAATGCAGCCGTGCAAGCTTGGCGACAGGTGCATCATGCTCACACAGCCCCGCCTGCGTCTTCAGCGCCTGCTGCATCGCCACTGCCGGAACCCCATACTGTCGCAACCGACCTGTTGCCCTACCGCTGCTACTTCGATGCCGGGTTTCAGAGTGCCTCGCGAAAATCCACGGTGGGAGCTGTACTGTACTCGCCCGATGGTGTTTTTGCAGCTGCATTTTGTGGACCAACACAAGGTTGCTTTTCTCCGCTTATGGCAGAGGCTATGGCATGTAAGGAAGTCCTTTCTTGGATCAAACGGCGTGGAATCGGACGGGTGGATCTCTACACGGATTGCGCCAACCTACAACAGTTGCTCACTTCGCCATGCAACAATTTATTTTCGTATATTGCTTTTTCTATTGATGCCTCTAAGGCAATTTTATCGTCTTTTGCTCATTCTACTGTTAGTTTGGTGCTTAGGTTTGCTAACTTAGGTGCTCATTCTCTCGCTGCTCTTACTTTTTCTCATAACAGTTTTTTGTTTTGGGGCTCTACCCCACCTGACTCTATTATTCATTTAATTTAATCCAGCGAGGTTTGGTTTTTCAAAAAAAAAACTATTAATGTTATAATTATTAACTAATACTCTAATAGTCTAATAAGTAATAAGTAATAACTTAATAAAATAATAAGTAATAACTAATAACTAAATTAAACTAATAAATATATACTAATAATTAATAAATAATAATAACTAATAGAGTGAATTCCCTTTTTGGTCCTACACTTATAGTGCCATGGACAATTTTAGTCCTCCATAAAAACTTTGGCCAATTTATGGACACACTTATTGTGACGAGGACAATTTTGATCTTCCGTCTATTATCTCGTTAATTGACCGTCTAAATGAGGGGCATTTATGTCAATTCAGCAAAACTCAATCTAATTTCTTCCCTGAATTGAGTTTTGTTTGTTTTGGTGGGGGGTTTAACTTCCGATTAGATGACTGGTAGATTTGATCGTTGGACCTCCTACAAAAAAGCAAAACCTTGGACCTCCATCTCCATCTTCCTTGCTCTCTCTTGGCTAACAATAGAAGCTTTGGCGGCAGTATAAGTCGACAGCAAACTCCCTTCTCCTCTTGTGCGACAACAACGACTTAGAGCGTGGTTGGAGGCTACGATGATGGTTTCTCGACGAGCAGTGGCGAAACTCCAGCAACCCTAGCAGCAACTCCATGAACCAGCAACAACAATGGACAAAACGGCAATTGGCACGTGACCTCCCCTGTTTCCGGCGAGCAACGCAGCAGCTATGGTGGAGCTCTTCCTCTCGTCGACAACGACTGGTGTGTAGCGGTGGCCTTTTTTCTCCACCGTGCATTTGGCGAGTCTCTACCAACGCTCCATTCCGAGGACCACCGTGCAAACCAGAGTCAAGTTCCCTCCACCATCACCTGAAAAGGGTGTCTAGGAATTGAGTCCGTAAACGGCGTCGTTTATGTCACATTCTGTAGCAAAATGACGACGACTTCTTCCACCACTAACAACAACAGCACCAATATCTCTTCCGGTTCAAGCATATTACCCCCCTAAACTCTCCTCGGCATTTCATCGAAAACCTCACAGCTTAAAATAGGCGGTTTTATGGACGCATTTGGCTCATCAAACGCCGCAGCTCTCACCACACTTCCCAGCCTCATCTCCCCTAACGATACATCCATGTCCAGGCGGAGCGAAACCACACCTGCCAGTTGGGACGGCGGCGAATTTTGATCGGAAAACAGATCCACATCCCGGCAACCAGTCATCCTCCAACAACAACATATTCTCCTGCACTTCGCCGGCAGCGATCGGAAAACTCACCATACCAGCAACTTCCTCCAATTTTCACGACTACAAGTTCCTGGAAAACATCGGATCTATCCGAGGTGAAGGTATGGTGGAATCATGGATTTGCTCTTTAGAGTAGAAATGATTGCGCAGTGGAAATTTGCTTCGCTAATCTGCAATCAAGAACAAAACACTTAGGGAATGGAATAAGGATAAGGAGATATCATTAAATGACGAATTACCCCCTCTCATACGACCATCATCCTCACTCTCCATCTCTTCCTCCTTTTGATTTTCCAATTTGAAGATTGGAACTTCTTCAAGCACCGGGGCATAACAATCTACTTTTTCTTCAAAATTCTCCTCTCCCCTAGCATTTTCTTTTTCAACCTCTTGTACAATCCTTGGATGTGCTTCCAAAGTGGGGATGCCATCTATGATGGTGGAGTTAGCTCGGGACTCATTCATCTTCATGAGCTCCTCCATCATGGACAACATCTTCGTTTCAACCTCTTCTAATGGAAGTCTTTCCTCCCGGAGGATAGCGAGATAGTCCTTTAGTTCGCTCTTGATTTCGGCTTTTAGTTTAGCGGTATCCTCCTTGGCCATCCTTGTAAATTCGTCTATTTTTGCTTTTAGAATTTCAATTTCATCGATGGCCGGTGGGATATAATCACAAGGATTGGTATGGGTAAAATTTGGGAAAGAGGGTAGTGTTTCGAAGAAATGGGTAGTATTGTTTTCTTTGTGAATTTGTGATGGAAGTGAGTAGTGGGTGTTTAGGTGGGAAGTAGGGAATGAATTTGACTCGGGAGTATAGCTTGGGTCGATTGTTCTCATCATTTGTGCAAACTTACTCTCTATGCTTTGGGATATTTCTTTGGAGCTTAATGAGTCAATTTCTTGAAAATATGGTGATTGTGAAGGGTAATTTTCTTAGAAGGGTGGAGGTGGTGTTTCATATGGTTGTGGGTGATGATTGTGTGTATGAAATGGATAGTGATATGGAGGTGGTAAGTGGTGGTGTGGAAATGGGTAAGGGTATGGAGGTGGGTAGTGGTATGTTGGTGGAGGGTAAGTATAGGTGGAATGGGGGTAATAGGGATATGGTTGGGGTAGAGGATTCCTATAGGATTGTCCTCCATGATGTGGGTAACCATGGGGATTCATTTTAGCACTCATTGGCAAGCTTCAATTGATTTGATAAAGAAATTTTCATGCACAATAGCTTAGCCAACAACAATATTTGCAACTAAAAGTAGTTGCAAGTGAGCACAAGATATACAAGACAATTTAAGCTCACTTTTCAAACAAGTAACAAAAATAAGAAAACAATATAAACAAAAAGAAAGAAATTCAAGAACTCTTACAAATCTACTTCAAAGATGTCAACACAACTCAAGAACCGTTTTCCATCCCCGGCAACGACGCCATTTTGATGTTGTGATATATGGTGAGTGTGAATGTGAAGGTGTTAAAACGAAGAGTTAAACTCCCCGAGTGTCGTGTCTCTCAAGGATGGCGAATGGGAACCGAATTTATGTTGGCATTTAGGAGGTTGATGGGTAAGAGTTACAAGAATCAAAGGGATAGGATTTGTTCATGGTTGGTTGGGTAAGAGGTTTGAAAGTAAAATAAGATGGAAAATACAAAAGGTAAAAGGAAGGGGTGCATGCCAAGGTTAAGCCCAAGGATTGATTATCGTAGGTAGCTTGGAATTGGGTTTCGGGATTGATCTAGGGAGTCACGGTATTGGTACCGAGTGGCGTCACACTCAGACTCTCAATCCTCATTCGGTTGAGGCATTTTATCGAACACCTTGCCTACCACTCCTCTCGGATCTCATCCTTTCGGATTAAGAGCAGAGATATAGATGAGTTGGGCTAGTGAGAGGCCGCTATCGCGCACTCTCTCACTTCCACTCGGTTCACTAGCTACCCCGACCGGAAATAGAAGCAAAGATTGAACAACATCATCCATACAATCATCAATCATACTCCCACAAATCTCAAGATCATAAGATAAATTCTAAACATCAATCCATAGATTGACAAGGGCACACACACCCAAACTACTCTACTCTAACATGATGAACATTCAAACAACAAAGCAAAATACTCAATGTAATAAATCTAAAGAAGCAATCTAAATGGAAAGAGTATGTTACCAAAGGAATGGTGAATTTGACATCTTCAATCCATCTTCATTAATCTAAAAGATCTATTCTAATCTAAGGGAAAAGAGTGTGTTTTTCCTCCCCAAAGGGGAAGGAATGGAAAGAGAAATCAGATCTAAAGCTATTGGGGGCTGCTGGAAACTTATCTAAAAGACCTATAAAGGGCATATATATAGCCCCCAAAATCTCGCCCTAATAATTTCCGCGCTGTGTCGCGTCCACGCGGCTCACACGCTTGTGAGCGTGCGTGGGAGCAATCCAGTAAGCAACCACGCCGCTCACACGCGTGTGAGCGTGCGTGGTGAAGTTTGCTTCTTCTATCTTCTTCTATGTTGTAGCTCTCGAGATACGGTTCGATAGCCACCTGCCTCGCCTTATTCGGACATTCCTAGCTCCGGTTACGTCCGTTTTACTGAAGTGTCGTCGGAATGCCCTGCGAAGTGCAAGAATTGTACAAATTATAATGAAACACATAAGATTAGTCCCTAGACCTATATTTAATGAAATTACCCTATCTTAGCATGTTTCTAGGCCTAATGGACATCTATTATAGCATATTTCACACCTAGATGACCCCTAAAATATGGCTACTTTTGGCACTTATCAAATAGTAAGTAGGACAGATAAAATGAGACAAAGGGAGTATTATATCCAATTGGATGTTCCCAAAATAAAACCAATAATTTAGAAATTTCTCCTTCACAATACTCATGTAAATAAGGGAAACTATTGTTCGACATATATATGATCTCTAACAATATTAAAAAACTAACTCATCATATTTTGTCCAAAATGACTCAATAGCTCATGCCACAATTTAAAATAACTGAGTCATAAATTATAAAGTTTATCGCAACACAAGGAGTACTAAAAAATATATACACTCATCTAAAAATAACACACACACACACACACATCAGATATGAAAAGCA
Organism: Ipomoea triloba; assembly: GCF_003576645.1. NCBI lineage: Eukaryota > Viridiplantae > Streptophyta > Magnoliopsida > Solanales > Convolvulaceae > Ipomoea > Ipomoea triloba. The sequence goes on along the minus strand of NC_044919.1, from coordinate 6,925,974 downwards.
TACACATAAGGAAGTTAAATATCAATTAGTTGTGCATATCATTCAAGTTCTCCAAAATCCCTAACCTCAACTTTTGAGAATTCATCATCATCAAAACAACCTGTTTGCTTCAGACAAACTAGCATGATGTGATTCACTTCTAACTTTTAAGCACATAGCATTTTTGACAGAATAGCATATCACTAACGATAGAAGTTGCAGACTTCATTCATTAGTCATTAAGCACCCAAAGATTAATCCCTATTTCATTTCTTCTAGACCTTATAAAAAACTATTTCAATGACCAAGCACATTATCAAGCAAGAAAATACTCAACAACTTAGAAAGTGTATCCCCATTAAAGCTAATCTTTGATGTATCTTTCAAAACTTGATGTCACCTAAATACTTAGTGTAATATGATAGTGTACTACCACCGGAGTATAGGGCTGAGCATCAAACGTGTTCGGGCGGTTCGGATTTGGGAACCCACCCATTCAGATTTTGGATAACCTATATTATCCCATATCTGTTTATTTTGAACATCTGAACTCGTCGAATTTTATGTATTTAAATTACGGTCGATTTGAATTAGACTGCGGGCTTTATCAGATTGAAATAAAAAAAAAAGTAAAAATAAAAACCACAAAATAAAGTACTAAATAAAGTAAAATTTCAACTGTTTACAGTTTACAGTTCAAAAGTTAAGTAGTAACTAGCAAACAACTTAAAAGTTAAACTTACAACTTACAACTTATATAGACTTTACAACTTACAACTTAATACAAAAGTTTAATTACAAATTTACAAAATCATATTGTCCAATGTCCAGTTCACAGTTCACTGACCACTCAAAGTTACAAATTTACAGAATAACTCAGCAATCACTCAATCAACAACTCAGGCACTCAGCATTCCTCATCTTCCTGCTCAAAGTGCAAACTTAACACAGTTAAATACATGAAAAACTCCAGTTTAACAGTTTGCTCAGATAATTGAATTAAGACACAAATTACTATGTTTTCATATCAAGTTAAGATTGGGGACAAATTGCTACTTAAGTTTTGGAATGAAACCCAAAACTCCAGCATCATACCAACCCAAAATCCTTTGATTTCGACAAAACGTGGAAGCATCATCATAGCCAAAAGAAAATAACTGAATTAGTAATAAGTAAATGAGGAAGGGAGAATGATAATACTAGATCAGATCATGCACTCTGGATTCAATAAATGAATCAAGGCAAAATGCTAAAAGCCATACTAAACTAATATTATTATACCTATTGTTGACTCAAGTCTTGAAAGGGCCAAGGATTCAAGATAGTAACAAGTTAATTGTTGCCAAACCAATGAAGCCATTGTCATGTTTTAACTACTGACTTAGATAATTAAATTCACAACAGATTAAAAACAGATAATAGAATAACAAATTAATATCAAATTCACAACAGAATGAATAAACTAGAACAATAGGACATTACTACAACGGTTGGAAGGGATGAACTAGTTCCAACACTCCTGACTCCAGTTGGCAACTCTGCAAATAAAAAATATATAAATAAAAACACTAAAACATAAAGTATTATTTAAGTATAAATGATAAAATGAATTAACATTAAAAAATGGTTTACCTTTTTCAAGCCTTTTCTCAATTTCTATTGGTTGATTTGGTAATCTCAACTAATCCTGTATACAAACTAAGGCTTCCACAATTCTAGGAGTTAAGGAACTTCAAAATGAATTCAACCACTTGTAGAAAAAACACTTTCAGAAGCAACAATTGATATTGTGTTAATAAAAATGTTTTATTAAAAGAATATCTGAAAGATCCTAAAAACTCCCGAGTTGTTATAGTTTCATGTCAATTGGTTATTCTACTTCTTAGTTTGAAAGATTGTTAAGTAAATCGTAGGTTGAGTAAGTCTTATTGTATTAAGTGTAGATTGAGTCTGTACTAGTAGATATCTAGTTCAATATGAAGTTTAGAACACTCAAAGATTTGAAAACTTGAAGACTTGGACTTGAACCAGAATATGCAGTAGTTTAGACAAGATCGTTCAGAGTAGTTATTCAGTTACAACTGATTCTGATCCCAGCTGCTATAAATAGGAAGATTATCCTCACAGAATAGTTGTTGATTCTACAAAGATTAACCCACAGATTAAAGTTTGATTGAGCTAAAGCGAAGACTTGAAAAAGACTACCTTTGATTCAAGTTAGAATTCTCTTGAGAGAATATGGGCTCGAATTCACGTTGATCAAAGCATGGTGTGCTGTTGTTGAGGGGGAACCTTAACACAAGAAGATCAGGAGATCAAGATCTTGACAACTCTTCAAGGAAGAACTCGAAGGATGGTGGTTTGCAGAAAGTCTAAGAGTTCTCCGCGTGTATTCAATTGATATTGTCGGTACAATTCTTTTACGTTGAATTCAATGAAGAGTTGGGCAAAGAAGAGTGATGCCCCCAGACGTAGGAACAACATTCCGAACTGGATTACCAAATCTCTTAATGTCTTTACAGCTTTCATGTCTTTATATTCTTGGCGATTTGAATACTAAACTACACACCGAACTATCCTTGTTATAGATCTCTGTAGGACTCAATGGTTAATTGATTAGTCTGGTCTTGCGGAACTTAGTCAATAGGTTCATTCCATAAGAACACAACTAAGCGCATCTAGTAGTATTGAATTAAGCGCACTTTCACTTGGTATCAGAGCTGGTTACAACATTTCTCTCTTATCTAAAGATCCTCTTTTAATTTCGTATCATACTTTCTCTCTGAAAATTAGTGTATACACTGCTTTCTGGGAGTTGTTTCTTGAAGTTCTTGCAGCAAGAAAATGGAAGGTCAAGCTCGTCCTCCACAATTGGTTGAAACGAATTACGCATACTGGAAGGCCAGAACCAGAATCTACTTACAGGCACAAGGTGTGAATGTCTGAAAAACTGTCACTCATGGATGTAATCATCATACTTGTACTCAAGAAAATAAAACAGTGATCCTGGTCCCAATAGATCAATGGACTCCACAAGAAATCACTGATAGTGACAACAACAACAAGGCTTTGAATACGATAACTGGAAGTCTAGACGAAGGATAATTTGGCCTGATTGCCGGTTGCAACTCCACGAAAGAAGCTTGGGAGATATTGGAAAAACTCTATGAAGGCCATTCTGCTGTCAAGCAAACCAAGATGCAACAGGTGCACTCTCGATTTGAAGAATTGCAAATGAAGGACGATGAAATGGTTGTCGAATTTAACGCTAGAGTGCAAGAATTGAAGAACGAAGCTAATGTTTTAGGTGAACCCTTTCCATATGATAAACTTGTTAGAAAAATCTTGCGTTTTTTGGCCGTTCGTTTCAAGATGAATGTAATCGCAATTCAAGAAAGTGCCGGATGGGAGAAGAAATCTATTGCAGAATTGATGGGCAATCTAAGAACTTATGAGATGGAGATATTGTCCCAGGGAAATAACGACAAGAAGGATATAAATGTTGCGTTCTTGGCTGAAGGCGGTAAATCTGAAGATGAAAACGAGGATATGGGTGATGAGGCTATTGCAATGATCACTAGAAACTTCTCCAAGATCCTCAACCAGATAAATTGAAGAAATAGAGGAGAAAAAACACAGACAAATCGATCACTCAATTTTTCTGCATCAACTTCAAGATCCACATCAAAATCAACAAACCCTAGCTCCAGGAGAAGTCAGGGACAATCAAGCCAGTCAAGAAGTCAATCACGCAGCATTCAATGGCAATCGACAGAAAATAAGAACAGAAACAAAGGAATTCAATGTCGCAAATGCGAAAGATATGGCCATATTCAAGTAGAATGCGCACCCTATCTCAAATGAAAGAAATCAATGAAGGCCACAACCTGGAGTGATGATGAATGCACTGAAGAAACTCAGGATGAAGACGAAGAAATCTAGTTCAGTTAGTGCATGATCTGGTTCGAGATATCAAAGAAGAAAAGTCATCTTGAAGAAATACAACCCAGTATGTCACTACTGCCACGTCAAAGGACATACAAGGCATGAATGCTACAAATTCTATCGTGATCAAAGAATCGAAAAATTTCAGAAGAAGTGGATAGCCCTAGTTGGAAAGCAAATTTGGGTAAGGAAATCTAACATAATTTGCTATTATGTTCAACAGGGAAAAGAGAAAGGGAGATGGCATTTCGATAGCGGATGTTCCCGCCATATGACTGGAAACAAACATCATCTGAAGAATATCACTCCTTATACCTATCAAGTTACCTTTGGTGATGGGATAAAGGGCGAAATAAGTGGTATAGGAATTCTGAATGTGGCTGGGCTGCCTCCCTTGAATAAAATTCTGCTAGTTCGTGGACTCAAGGCAAATCCTATAAGTATCAGCCAACTGTGTGACCAGAAACTGAACGCCGGATTCACAAAGGATAAATGCATCGTGAAAGATCTACATAACGAACTGATCATGGAAGGTATAAAGTCTTCGGATAATTGCTATGTTTTATAAACTAATCTCTTGTGCTGCAGATCCTTTATAGATGATACAGAACTATGACATCAATGATTGGGTCACATGAACTACCAAGATATGAGTCAACTGATCAACAATGATTGTGTTAGAGGCATCCCAAAATTCAAGATAAAGAATACAAGCGTTTGTGGTCCATGCCAATTAGGAAAACAGACTCGTGCTCCACATAAGTCCTATAGCCATATTGGAACTTCCTTCTGCCTAGAATTACTTCTTATGGATCTGATTGGACTGACACAAATAGAAAGTCTTGGCAGAAAGCGATACATCAGGATGTGAAGTCTTGATTCTCAAATTCTCTACCATGATCGGACTGGCACAAATAGAAAGTCTTGGCAGAAAGCGATACATCTTTGTGTGCGTGGATGACTACTCAAGATTCTGTCGGTCACATTTCTAATGAATAAATCAGAACATTCAAGGAATTTCAGAATTTGTGCTTAAGGCTTCAAAAAGAAAAAAGACACTAATATTGTCAACATTGTGAAGCTTAGGTTCGATCATGGCAGAGAATTTGAGAATCAAGACTTCACATCCTTCTGTTCAAAAAATGGAATAGGGCATGAGTTCTCAGCACCAAAAACTCCTCAGCAAAATGGAGTTGTTGAGCGAAAAAATCGAACCATACAGGAAATGGCTAGAGTATTGATTAACGATAAAAATCTACCACAATTTTTTTGGGCTAAAGCGGTGCATATTGCATGTCATATCACAAACCGGGTTTATCTCAGACCAGGCACATCTCAGACGCCTTATGAGTTATGGAAATGAAGGAAACCGAATCTGAAATACTCTCACATATTTGGAAGCAAGTGTTATATACTAAACGACAGAGAAAAGCTTGGAAAATTTGAGCCCAAAAGTGATGAAAGAATTTTTCTAGGCTACTCTCCTATCAGCAGAGCTTACAAAATATACAATAAGCGTTCCAAGACAGTACAAGAATCAATAAATGTGATCATTGATGATCAACCACAAGAACTAGTCTTCGAACCTCTGAATGAACAAAAATACAAGAGCAGTGATCAAGATAAAATTGTTGAGATGACCAAAGCTGAACAAAATACGGAACCAGATTCCAAACCAGTCTCATCAAGTGACTCAGACACATCTCAACAACCCAAGTTAGTTCCAACTCACATACAGAAGAATCATCAAGCAGTAAACATTCTTGGCACTCCCACCGCTTGTGTTAGAACTAGAGGAATGCTCAAGAACAACCTTGTAGAACTATCCGGGTATTCTTGCTATACATCTAAAATAGAACCAAAGAACTACAAAGAAGCATTGTAAGATGAACATTGGATTCGAGCCATGCAAGGTGAACTAGCTTAATTTGAAAGAAATGATGTATGGGACCTAGTACCATGTCCTTCGAATGCCAACATTGTAGGCACAAAATGGATTTTCCGCAACAAGATCGATGAACATGGAAATGTCGCTCGAAACAAAGCAAGACTAGTTGCACAAGGATACTCTCAAATCGAAGGAATTGACTATGATGAGAAGTTTGCATTTGTAGCTAGATTGGAATCTATCAGAATGCTCTTGGCAGTATCATGCATTCTAAACTTTCAGCTTCAATAAATATATGTTAAAACTGCATTCCTAAACGAGTTCCTGAACGAAGAAATATTCGTTGCTCAGCCAAAAGGGTTTGAAGATTCACATTTCCCGCACCACGTGTACAAGCTTAAGAAGGCACTTTATGGCATAAAGCAGGCACCTCGTGCATATGAATGTCTAACTCAGTATCTTTTGAAAAATGGCTATCAGCGAGGGGGAGCAGACAAGACTCTGTTTGTGAAAAGCTCAGACAATCACATAAGAGTTGCACAAGTCTATGTGGATGATATCGTATTTGGGTCTACTTCCCGAACTAATGAAAAGAAGTTTGTCAGAGTAATGGAATAAGAATTTGAAATGAGTATGATTGGTGAACTAACTTTTTTCTTGGGCTTGCAAGTTAAACAATTAGAAAATGGCATGTTCATCTCACAAACCAAGTATGCTCTCAATCTGGTGAAAAGGTTCAGTCTAGAAAACTCAAAAGAAGCAAGAACACCATTATCCACAACCATCAAGCTTGCAAAAGATACTTCATCAAAACAAGTGGATGCAAAACTATACAAAAGCATGATAGGAAGTCTTCTCTATCTTACAGCTAGCAGACCAGATATCATGTTCAGTGTTGGGTTGTGTGCAAGGTTTCAGGCTGACCCAAGAGAAACACACTTAAATGCTGTCAAAAGAAAAAACACTTCTGGAAGTTGCTTCTTCGTAGGGAAAAATCTTGTCTCATGGTTTAGTAAGAAGCAGAATTCTATCTCATTATCAAATGCGGATGTAGAGTACATTGTAACAGGAAGTTGCTGCACAGACTACTTTGGATGAAAAAAATGCTGAACAACTATGGAATCAAGTTCGAAACTATAGATCTCCAGTCTGACAACACAAGTGCCATTAACAAAACACATTGATATTCGTCATCATTTCATTAGAGAACTTGTAGAAGATGGAGAGATTGTGCTTCACTGCATTCCAACTGACAAGCAGCTGGCAGATATATTCACAAAACCTCTGGATGCAACCAGGTTCAATCTCTTAAAATCTGAACTAGGCATGTGTACCATATCACAGAACTAGTTATGAATATGATACACATACTGCTTGGATTAATCTGTCCCTCAAAATTTAATATTCTCAAAAACATTATATTAATATGTTGTAAGTGCAAATCCTTAGAGTTCATCCGTTAAGCTGTCAGGATTATTTTGAGATAATGGGAGTCTGCCTAACTGCCTGAGCATTAAATGGTACAAGACATCCGTCAATCAAAGGCACGTTTTACCATGACGTTCACGTTTTCCAACGTGTCCTAGAGAAACCGCCCGTATCCGCAGCCTATTATCCTCCTCAGAAGTCAGTATGAAAATTTGGTAACAAAAGATCTCCCCAACCTCTCTCTTTTTCGGCCTATCTAAAACTCAGCTTTCATTTTCTTCCTTCAAACCTCGCACATAATCTCTGCTCTCTCTATCCATTTTTCTTTACAAACAATATTCAAAATGGCTCAAAACCTTGGAGATCCGTCTAAGTATTTTGATTTCTATAAACTAACAGATAAGTTCAGTAAAGAAATACATCATCGAGCCTCGAGAGAAATGGCAATGATCGTTAACTACATGATGGATCCTCCCGGAGGGGAACCTATCTGGTTATTCTATTCAAGAGCTACACAACTGGACTTCATGAAAGGCTTCTTGAAACCATTAGCGGTTGAATCAGGAGAATCTTCACAAGAAAAGCCACCTGAGGTTTATTCTAAAACCCTACCTTTTTTATCGAATGTTTGCCATTCTAGTGTGAAAATCTGTGAAAAATTGCTTAAAAATAAATGATCAACATTTCAGGAGATAATCGAAATATCTGATTCAGAGGAAGATAAACAATCTGACGAAAGACCATCTATTGAAAAACCCTTACCTATTATTTATGTTGAACAGGAGCCTATCGAAACCACTGATGATTCATTATTTGATTTACCTACTCAAAATGTGATTTCCCCTGCTTCAATTGTTTCTAATGTACCTGCAAAAGGTTTCTTTGGTCCTGATCCTATGAAATTATAACCTCACATGTTTTCAAACCTTGAGTTGTTTACCATCTTGAATGATTATAGAAATTCTGAATTCTTGTCAAAGAGATTAAACATACCTATACCTAAAGCAGAGCCAAACCCATTATAGCTTACACCTCCTGTCAATATTTAAGAGCCCTCTCTGCCATTACCACCTGTTGAGTCAGAAAATATTGTGCCTAGTGTAAACCTACCTTGTCTGCCTGTTGAAACACAAAGCACCGGTTCTGAAGAGTCTCAAACAGTTCTACCTACTGATTCTGTGTCTACTTTGCCTAATGCACCACAAGCTGAACCACATACAGAACCACAACCATCCCTATCAGTTGAGCCTAGTCTTCCCTCTGAACCACAAGTTACCCCTCAAGAACTTGACCAAATCATAGAACCCTTGTTCTTTGAGTTTGAATATGAAATAGGTCGGGCCCTAGGAGAGAGAAGAATAGAATGACCAAGAAGATGAAGAGGACCAAGTGCCCCTATCACAAATCAAGAAGGTAAAAGAGAAGAACAAAGGAAGGAGAAAGGTGGTTGAAGTTGATGTGGACACCAATCTTGTTCAGAAAATTCAAGTGTTCCCTGAAAGCTCTCTTGCTGTGAGAAGAAAAACCAGATCAGCTTCTATCCAGATTGAAGCCACATCTCCAACTCAAACAAGAAAATCCAAGAGAAAACAATCTGCACCTGAAAAATCACCACCCAAATCCAAGGCACAAAAGAGAAAGAAGCAGACTGCTGAAAAACAACCCTCTCCATTAATTGACCTGACAGTTGATCTAACTGAAACTGCTGTTGAGGTTCACAAACCTCTATTTCCGACAGGTGATGCGGAAGCACGATGGGAGATTATCAGCAAGCGCCAAATCCTTGGAGAAAGATTCCTTGATGTTGAGAAATTCATAGCCCAATGCCAACTGCTACGCATTCTTGAGATTTTGAACTTGATGAAGGAAGTCACCAAACTAAAAGACTACCCACCTGCTGCAATTAAAGAGTTTTATGCAAACCTAATGGAAACAATTGATCAACCCATCTCACCTCTGTCTGGCCGTGTATGGATTAGGAATGAATACTACAACTTTTCTCCAGGAAAGATCAACCTATATCTAGGAATAGATGTTGATGATACAGAAGATCCAGAAATTGACCAGAATACTGTTGCTAAGAAAAATACAAGTGACCTTGTCAGTTATTGTCCTACTAAGACCAACCTATTGCATGCAAAGCTTTTGACAACTAAGTATGCCATCCTGCACAATATAGCCTTGGCAAACTGGATCACCGAAGAACACAAAGGAGAGCTAAACTACCAAATGGCATGGCTGATATGCAAAATTGGCAAGGGCATTCCTGTTGACATGGGCCATATCATCTTTAATCAAGTCATCAGCTTCTTGGAGCCAAAAGGGCTAAAGGTCAAGTTGCCTTTTCCCAGTACTATCTATGGCATGCTGTCATCACAAGGGTTCAAGCCTTACCCTGGTCAAGCGATGGAGAAGCCTACAGTGAGGCAGATTGATCCCAAGTTGAAATAAAACACTCACATACTTGACATCTTTCCAGAATCAAGTGCCAATCCAAATCCTCTAGAAGTCATTCAAAGATCTGCTCACACTATCATGACATGGCAACTACTTGAGAAAAATATAAGTGAACTTAATATGGTGATCCATGTGCTGGTTGAAAGGAGAAACCTGGATATGCAACTTCTGGAGCAGTTCAATCGAAACAAGCATGAAGAAGAAGTTGCTACTACTGCTGCTGCTCAAGCTGCCAAGGATGCTGAAGGAATGGTCGAGTCGACTGATGTTGCTGAAACTGCTAGGACTAGCCATGCTGCTGCATCATCAGAATCGGAACAAATATGAATTTACACTTGGGTTTGCTTTTCGACTTGGTCCTGCTAAGAAATCTTGTGGGTACAGATTCACAAGTTTCTGGCAATATGGGGAGTAGAACAAACCTTATAATCTCGGTTACTATTGGAATCATGGTTACTATTGGTTACTATTGTTACCGGTTACTATATCAGTCCTCTGGTTTGGTTTGAGGACTGTTGGTTTTTTGGTTGTTGTTGAAGATCCTATGTAGCTGCTGTTTTTTAAGATTTTATCTTTAGTAATAAGCAGCTGTAATAATTTTAGTTTGAAAAAAAATCCTTGTGTAATAGGGTGTGATAGAATTGCACTCTTTAGTTGATGTTTAACTAAGTCTTTTGGTCTATGTAAACTATCTTTTCTGATTTAGAAGTTTTTGTTAAAGTAAAAATACTACATCGCCAGGAAACATAACAAAGGGGGAGATTGTTAATAAAAAATTTTTATTAAAAGGATATCTGAAAGATCCTAAAAACTCCCGAGTTGTTATAGTTTCACGTCAATTGGTTATTCTACTTCTTAGTTCGAAAGATAGTTCAGTAAATCGTAGGTTGAGTAAGTCTTATTGTGTTAAGTGTAGATTGAGTCTGTACTAGTAGATATCTATTTTAACATGAAGTTTAGAAGACTCAAAGCATGGTGTGCTGCTGTTGAGGGGGAGCCTTAACACAAGAAGATCAGGAGATCAAGATCTTGACAACTTTTCAAGGAAGAACTCGAAGGAGAATGTCCAAGAGTTATCCACGTGTATTCAATTGATATTGTCGGTACAAATGCTTTTACGTTGAATTCAGTGAAGAGTTGGGCAAACCAGAGTGATGCCCCCTAGACGTAGGAACAACATTCCAAACTGGGATACCAAATCTCTTAGTGTCTTTACAGCTTTATTGTCTTTATATTCTTGGCGATTTGAATACTAAACTACACACCGAACTTGTTGGTCCCGATAGGGTCGGGAAAAGTCTAGAAGGGAGGGGGGTGAATAGACTTTTCTAACTTTTCAAAATATTATAACACTTTATAAAAGAGAATCCAAGTGAATAAATTCAATTTGAATTGCACCGCGGAAATAACAATACGGTAAACTGCTATAAACAAAGTTATGTAAAAAATGAAGAGTTTCACGACATTCAACACGTTAGAAACGTCATAAATAACTCAAATAATGAGTATGTAAAGTTTGGCTCGCATGCGGACGTGGGAACTTGTAACACCCCGGTTCTCAAGACTTACACTTATCACGAAATCCGTAATAAACGCTGCGGAAGCTTATACATCATATCAACAGAAAACCGGGTGCTACCGCCACACTTAGAGTGAATTCTATCACCTCTTTGATAAAACTTCCACTCTCAGTGCACAGGCTAAAAGAAATTTCACTCAACATCAACACCCCAAACATCAAAATATAGTATTTTAGGTATATATATATATATATATTAATATCAAAAGATATCTACAAGAGTTTGCCCGACGGGCTGTCATTACAAACTCCGGGTCCTCCACAACCTAACAGACTAGAGTCAGCCAAAACTAAGGTTACCAAAAGATATTTACTGGGCTGACTGGGGTTGCTGGAGTATAGTCAGGGGATGCTGGAGTATAGCCTGGAGAGTAGCCTTGAGAATAGGGTGGAGAATACGGGTCTCTGCCCTACGTGTCATGCAGAATCTGACCAACAAAAGTAGGTCCCGGGCAAACACGATCAGGAGTGTTTGCCGGGCTACAGGATCCCTCACTGGATGACATCTGAAATGACGTACACGGTGAAGTGTAGTTAGCACGACGGCTAAGTAAGGTAATCCATTTGTCACTTCCATCAGGTAAAAGTTTTGACAAATATTTAATAAAGGTAAATACACATTACCAAATATGGTGTCCAGGTCTTTCATAACTGAAATCAACAGTTAATGCCATATAATTACAAGAATATAATGAGTATATAAGTCACAACACATTTCCTTACTCAAATTTCCTAGTTCATCAAACTAGGTTGCCTTTGACTTCTTTTTCATTCAGGCTAGGTTTTCAGCACTAGCCATGTCTATTACATATGTCATTGCCGCAATTATGACCTCTAGTTGTCTTTAATTACGAAAACGCTACTTAGTTTCTGACTAGAAGCAAGAGACCTTATTGAGGATACAAGTTTCTTTGACTAGACCGAAATCGGATCTGGACATGGGGATTACGGTCCTGCCCCAAGTCTCATTCGTGATCCCTTGGACGAAGGTTCATCATTATGGTCCCTAGTTTGGCCCCACCTAGGTCCATAAAGCTGATACCAACCCGAAAATGACATGAGTATCTATACTTAAGTGTGCACACCCCCACGGCCTACGCCTGACTGAGTGATATAGAAAACTCCCCTGCGCCTGACTGAGTGACGTAGAGACTCCCTACGCCTGACGAAGTGACGTAGAAAACTCCCCTGCGCCTGACTGAGTGACGCAGAGACTCCCTACGCCTGACGAAGTGACGTAGAAAACTCCCCTGCGCCTGACTGAGTGACGCAGAGACTCCCTACGCCTGACGAAGTGACGTAGAAAACTCCCCTACGCCTGACTGAGTGACGCAGAGACTCCCTACGCCTGACGAAGTGACGTAGAGACAACTGTACATATATTGAAGAAAACCATCGGTACTATAGCCCGAGGTAATATAAATGACAAGGTCCTCTTTGACTTCCTGAAACTAAGGTTTTGAAAACATTTTCCTTCCTTTCTCATCTTCCTTGAGTCAAAATCATTTTTGGACATTTTCCACAAAATCAAGTCCCCATTTTGAAATCAATTACCATTCTCACCTTGGTTCACAAGTCTTGTCTCTCAAAACATTTTCCATCATCACCCTACACGTATGTATATATGCATACCACACAACACTTTATTTAATTATACATACATACTCATATATGTACATATACACACACATTACCCGTATATATACATATATACATAATACACATATATACATATATACACACATACCATATATATATATACACAACACGTATATATATATATATATGCTGCCCCATACACACATATAATATGTATACATAATACGGTACATATACTACAATTATATATACATAATGTCATACGTTATACTACTTGTACCTACTTGTTGTATACTATATAAATACATGTACATATATATACATCCTATACATATGATATATATATACTACATACACGTATATATGTATATATATATTGACATATACTATATTCACAATATAGGTAATTTGGCCTACTAACAACATAACATAACATATTTCATAGTATAGATAATTACACATACTAGTACCATAACATGACATATACATATGTGTATTATGTAGAACATAGTCATAATCCACGTCCTTAGCATCACCTAATCACCATTAACTCACTAACTACCTCACAATTATCATTAACACATCCATAATCATACTAAGCATAATTCAGAAAATTTCAGCTTGGCGCAGTCCGAAAGATTGAGCCGGTAAAAATAGTTCCCGAACTCTTTTTCACTTGAAATTTTTATGGTAGAA
>NC_044919.1:6854203-6910960 GCF_003576645.1 Ipomoea triloba | reverse complement strand
ATTTACCGAATAAAATTGAGACTTGAGAAGGATTTTGGCTATGGAATTTGAAGCTTCAAGGAGGAAGAAGATGAAGAATCCCTCTCTCCCTTTCTCTCTCTCATTTCGGCAAAACACAAGGGAAAGGGAATAAATTGGCTTTTATATTTTGATCACACTTGATGGCTTATGGGATAAGATTAAGAAAAAAATAATAAAATAATAAAATATCTCCACAACTTATCAGTTGGGGTCCAAACAGATAAAGTTTCGGTGGAAAATAATCCAGATAGAATAATTTCCGAAACTAAAAATTTATTCCAGACTAACCCTCAAAATTGGGCTAGGTTCGGTACACCGCGAAATTTAGCGATGTACGATCAAAATAAATTTTCGCTGCTATGGGCTAATCTAATTAAATAGGAAATTCAAGAATAATAGTATGGTGTCTAGAAATCCATTTCCTAGGACAAACAAGTCCAAATACTAGTTCCTAAAAATTTTACGGTTCGTGACCAGGACGAACGATCGCAGCTTAATAATAACTATATTTCCTTATAAAAATCCTTTTGACGCATCGGTCACTCATCTCAGGAATGTCATAGCTTAAAGACATATTTCTCGAACCTTAATCTTATTCGAAAAGACGAGGGGTTACAGAACTATCAAACCCAGATCAAATAGTATACACAATGAATAGTTGGGTTCGTAGCATAACAATGAATAAGCTTTGACATGATGAGGTTGAGTTTGCAAATATGTCTTGCATGCAAATATGATGTCACGTGAATCAATAAAGCACTTAGCAATAAATGTGACAAAATATGAAATGCATGTGATGCTCAGATGAATAAATATGCAAGCAGATATGTGAGCAGATAAAATAAATGACACAGTGATTTATAGTGGTTCGGAGGTAATGTTATCCTCCTACTCCACTTTCTCCTTCCACTAAGGAGAGATTCCACTATCTTCAATCACCCAGATACAATAGTGAATCAATGTTCTTCTAGCACTCTGCTACTCCGAATGCTCTTTGCCTACAGCAACACTCAAACCCGAACGTCTTGCACCCAGCTACGTTCACGAGCGTCTTGCACCCAGCTATGCCCTTCAACCAAGTGTTTTGCACCTAGCTACACTTAGTCTCCACGAGTGTTCTGCACAAAGCTGCACTCCTTCGAGTAATTCGCACAAAGCTGTTCAACCAAGTGTTTTGCACCCAACTACACTTAGTTTCCCCGAGTGTCTTGCACAAAGGTACACTCCTACAATTTTCTTTCAAGAAATAAGAGTATTTCTTTCTAAGACTTGATTTCTCTTGTTTTTAGCTCAATATTAGCACTTTCTAATCTGATATCACTTTTTTGTGTATTCAGTGCTAATATCTCATCCGTGTCTGTTCCCCGTTTCTTCTCAATCAAGTGCCTCCTCCATCATCAAGTCTTCTTGGGTTTATATAGCTAAAATAGTTATTTGCCCGTTATGATTCTTCAAAGCATTAAATGCCTTCAGATGGTCTTCGTCAACTTTGATGGCTCTGTTAGATGAATTTGAATATTTGCTTATGATAATCCTCCAACGTTCTTCTGCAATCACTGACATAATTTTTTCTTGTAACTTGTAGCCATCCATCCTTGACTTTGGTAGTGTGAACACTTGACTTTGTTCATAATCCATAAGTCAGGTTGCTCTGAGATATATCCGTTTGGTGAGTCTTGCTTGAGCATAATTAATGCCACCGAAAAGTACACTGACTTTTCTCATAATGATCTTTAGCTCCATGTAGCAAGAATATTTTTTGAAATCACCTTTTGGAGTCATCCTCATGCCATACTAAGGAAAATAATATTTTCCCTTTTTGGAAATGTTGTTGGCAGTGTTGGACTCCTTTTGAATAAATAAAAATAGACCATCCTATTTTTATTCTTGATCACGTCATACTCAGCCTCAAAATTGATTTTATTCCTTCCCCCTTGGATGATTAGTAATTCTTCTTCCTTGCATTAAATAATAGGTAGGTCATCCTCATCCTCAACTTTAATTTGATCTTCCAAAAAGGCAAGTCATCCTATTTGAGCTTTGAAGTCATGGTCATCCTCTTCATAAATGATTTATTTTGGCCTTGAAACCAAGTCATCCTCATCCTCAATTTTGATCCTTCAAAGGCTAAGTCATCCTCATCCTCACTGTGGCTTTCAATCGGCTAAGTTATCCTCAATTTAAAATAGCCAAGTCATCCTCATGTTTGACTTATGACCAAGTCATCCTCATCTCAAGTAAGATCTTTCTTCCCCTTTCCTTTAATTAATAGGTCATCCTCATCACCAAATTAATTTTTGAGGCAAGTCATCCTCTTCTTTGAACACGGTCAAGGTTGACCACGCCACTTTGCTCCATGAGGTCATCCTCATCTCCAAAAATATTTCTTTGCAAGAGTTAGCCTCCAAAAATGTTTGTGAGAGAACCCATTTGAGGTTGGCTTTCAATTTTGACTTTTAATACCAACATCCTCATCTTGAATTAATTAATTCTTCCAAAGAATTAATTCTTGCAATTCGAACCGTTGTCACGTTCCAGGATGTCTTTCAGTCTTGATCAATCTTCCAAATTCTTCTCAATTTTTAAAGTGGAAGCGAATGACTTAGAAGTATAAATTAAAAATTTATACTATTGTAATTTCCACTTAATCGACTAGGCTTGTATCCGGCGTAATCCTATACTAGACTCAAAATAAAATTGGGGGTCTAATATTACATTTTTGGTTCATCAAAACAATTACAATATATTTCTAACAATTTCCCCCTTTTTGATGATACCAAAACCTATACCCGAACATTTTGGCTTAGTCCAATCAAAAATTGATTTTTCATTTTTCTAATTTTATTTTGACTAGCCAATTTGACGAGTTTACAATTTATTTGACCTACATGCTTTATAATTAGACACACTCGAGAGACTGCAAGGTTTGAGGTCTTTAATTTCAATTTTAATACTTCTTTTTATCCCTGAACTTGCATGTTACAAGACTAAAAGCAATTGTGTCCAAAATTAAAGCAATTAAACAATAAAAATATAACTAATAAAAATAACAATAATTCGTACCATAAAATATCAAAATGTGACAAGCCATAGTACTAGTGTTACGTACATAACGAACTAGAACTTAAAATCAATAAAGTCCAATCATATCACTAATTCTAGCTCTAAGCTTCGTGAAGTTACCTTTACAATCATCGTGTAGGAACTTCTCCTTGACTCTTCCTTTCATGTAGTGCTCGATGACTTCCTTTGGATTACTAGTGAGGAACACTCCACTAGTGTACCATTGAGCACACTCCTTTAGAGTCCTTCCTTCAGTGAGTATCGTTCCTTTGGGTAGGTGAATCTTGAACATTTTGATCACTCTATCTTCATCAACGCACACGGGTGTACCTGAAAAATCAATAACAAATTGAAATGTAGGTGGTACCCCTTCTTCTTCCCCCTGCGAAGATGATCCACCAAAGTGAGAGGGTATCCTTTCTTCCCCCTTCTTGGTAGCATCGAAAATTTTCTTGAACATCGCCATGTCCCCCTTTTTGTTGCGATCTCATTTCCTTGATAAGGATTGAATCGGCCTTTGATAAGTGCCAAAAGTAGCCGTATTTTAGGGGTCATTTAGGTGTGAAATATGCTATAATAGATGTCCATTAGGCCTAGAAACATGCTAAGATAGGGTAATTTCATTGAATATAGGTCTAGGGACTAATCTTGTGTGTTTCATTATAATTTGCACAATTCTTGCACTTCGTAGGGCATTCCGGCGACACTTTAGTAAAACGGACGTAACCGGAGCTAGGAATGTCCGAATGAGGCGAGGCAGGTGGCTATGGAACCGTATCGTCGAGAGATACAACATAGGAGAAGACAGAAGAAGCAAACTTCACCACGCACGCTCACACGCGTGTGAGCGGCGTGGTTGCTTACTGGATTGCTCCCACGCACGCTCACACGCGTGTGAGCCGCGTGGACGCGACACAGCGCGGAAATTATTAGGGCGACATTTTGGGGGCTATATATATGCCCTTTATAGGTCTTTTAGATCAGTTTCCAGCAGCCCCAATAAACTTTAGATCTGATTTCCTTTCTATTTCTTCCCCTTTGGGGAAGAAATAATCACTCTTCCTTAGATTAGATTTAGCTTAGTGTAGAAGATGAAGATCATGTAGATTCAAGCTTCTTTAGGTAATACTCTTCTTTTAATATAAAGTTTGCTCTTTTACTTTATTGCTTTTTTTCTTTTGTTGATTTAATGCTTTCTATGTTAGAGTAGAGTAGTTTGGGTGTGTGTGCCCTTGTTAATCTATGGATTGATGCTTTGATTTTATGTTATGATCTTGAGTATTGTGGGAGTATGATTGATGTTTGTATGGATGATGTTGTTCAAACTTTGCTTCTATTTCCGGTCGGGGTAGTTAGTGAACCGAGTGGAAGTGAGAGAGTGCGCGATAGCGGCCTCTCACGAGCCCAACTCATCTATATCTCCGCTCTTAATCCGAAAGGATGAGATCCGAGAGGAGTGGTAGGCAAAGTGTTCGATAAAATGCCTCAACCGAATGAGGATTGAGAGTCTGAGTGTGACGTCACTCGGTACCAATACCGTGACTCCCTAGATCAATCCCGAAACCCAATTCCAAGCTACCTACGATAATCAATCCTTTGGCTTAACTTTGGCATGCACCCCTTTCCTTTTACCTTTTGTATTTTCCATCTTATTTTACTTTCAAACCTTTTACCCAACCAACCATGAACAAATCCTCTACCTTTGATTCTTGCAACTCTTACCTTTCAACTTCCTAAATGCCACACATATTCGGTTCCCATTCGCCATCCTTGAGAGACACGACACTCGGGGAGTCTTGACTCTTCGTTTTACCACTTACCACCCTTCACATCCACTCACCCCATACATACATCCTTCAAAATGGCGTCGTTGCCTGTAACCCCTCACCTATTCCAGTAAAATTAAGGTTCGAAAAATATTTCTTTAGGCTATAACATTCATGAGATGATCTCCCGATGCCTCAAAAGAATTATTATAAGTAAGGACAGTTAGTAATAAGCTGCGATCGTACGTCCCGGTCACGAACCGTAAAAATTTTAAGAGATAGTATTCGGACCCGTTTGTCCTAGGAAATGGAGGGGATTTTTAGACACCATACTATTATTCTGGAATTTCCTATTTAATTAGATTAGCCCATAGCAGCAAAAATTTATTTTTGATCGTACATCGTGAAATTTCGCGGTGTACCGAACCTAGCCCAATTTTGAGTTTTAGACTAGAATAAATTTTTGGTTTCGAAAATTATTTGAATTAAATAAGTTTCTACCGAGAATTCATCTGATTTAATCCCGATCAGTCTAAGCTAAGATATTTTCCAAGACCAAACCATAGGGAGGTGACACTTGTCACAATTTTATACCACATATTAGGGTGGACTAGTCAACCAAGTGGATCAAGATCATAAAACCAATTTTTTCCCCATTTTCTTCATGTTGGCCGAAATATTCAAGGAGAGGAGATAGAGTGAGATTTTCATCTTCTTCTTCAAAGCTCCAACACTCCATAGCCAAGAATCTCTACACAAGTCTCAAAATATTCAGTAAAACTTCAATTTTATTCGGTAGATAGCTTTATTTTCCCTCCTAGAACATGAATCTAAGTTAAGATTTCTTAAAATCATGTGTTATGTTGTTGATGGAGTTCTAGGGTTTTAAGGTGAAATTGGGGAAAATCAACTACAAGGATCTTCTACGGAATTAGAAACCCGGTTGAGGTAAGGAATCCCTTTAATTGGTTGAGGTTGTTTGAAACTAAATAATTGATAGTTATGTTATGGTTTGTGGTTAACTTGTGAACTTGAAAACCTATGTGTTATGTGAAGATTATGCCTCATTTGTGTAGCAAGAATATGATAGGAATATATATACTAGAAAGAAGAGAAATTATGTATCTATGTATATATACATATGTGTGTGACGTGTGGGTGTATATATGTAAGTGTGGGTGTGTCGTGTATATTGTGCCGAAATATTTATATATATTGATGTGTAAAGTGGTGAAGTGAATTTGTGGGTTAATTATATCGTTCTCAAGGGATTGGGTTTTATGGCATGTACTTGTATAGCAATTAAATTCTTAGGCATTAAGATGAATAAATTTAACAAGAATCCAAGCAATCATATATGGGTTGATATGTGACAAGCTATAACAGGTTCAAGAATTAAAAGCAATATTGCAATTGGTATAAACTCTGATAATTAAAGATAGGACTCGAATTAAGTAGAATTATCTTATAGATGCAAAAATAACAAGATTAGGGGAAAACAATTAATTTAAGAGTTCAATGAATTGCACAAAAGAATCTTTAATCTAAATTTCATTTTCATGAACTAAAGATAAAGATTAGAACAAGGATTTGCTCCACTTCCGTGACATATCAATTCCTAGTTCTTAGAGGACATAAGCAATTTAAAACCACAATGTTCTTTACTTTCGTAAATTAAATTGGGTGCATACAAAGAGTAGCTTGATTTCAACATATAACTTCCATTATAAAATGAAATCATCCAAAGGCAAGTTAACAAATGTTACGTACCATTTACTAACAAGATTTCAATTAAATCTATGCATACTTCAATAAACTCTTGAATTAAAGCCTTCCCCTTTATGAAATATTCATGAACTTCGCATCAATAAAGATAATCCTACCCTAATTCAAGTCCTTAATGCAACTACTCACAATTCATAATGGAATACAACAAACTAACAATATTTAAATTCATAAGCATGGTAAATAAATTGTAAAGAGATAAAGGGAACAAGAAAACTTATGGATTGAAGACCAAACTCTTGGAGTTTCCTCCTACACTCTTGCTTGAAGAAAAACACAACACTAAAACTAAAATATGAAAGCTAGAATGAGAGGAGATAGAAGGAATTGGTGAGGAATGGTGTGTTGAAGTTTGAGAGTTACAAGGCTTTATATAGGCATGAAAAGGGAGCAAAGATGGACAATTACATATGCAATGACCTCACATTCCATCTGAATTTGGAAATGGGGAATTACATATGCCATGACCTCACATATCATAATGAGAAAGAAGATGGAAAGTTTCGCAAGCAATGACATCACTGCACGCAGCTTCATATTCCGGGCTGTTTTTCTCCATTTTCTGTTCGGAATTATGAGTTTTGTATTTCTGGTAAAGTTGTAGCTCTTGAAGTCTTCTTTCTAACGGTGCAAAGATCACTTAATTTGGATATTCCTACTCTGAGATATGGTCAAAATACCGAACAATGGACAATTTGTGCGGAAATATCAGATTTTAGACACTTGTTCCACTTTTGCTTTGGTTTATCCATATGATCAATCACCATCCAAAATATCACTCTTTGATTCCATTATTGCCTGATCTTTAATGATGAAAATGGACCAAATCTTCTTTGCTTTTGTCCTCCACTTTAATTCATCATCATCCATCTTCTCATTTTTGTTCTTGTCCCTTCATGATCCTCCTTGTCTTCATGATTTCCCTGATATCTCCTACTAGCAATTAAACACATTAGGATGGCTTATTAAAGATGAAAATTACAAATTAAACTTAGGATTTCTCTAAACCATCCCATTAAATGCAATACGGCCTAATTTTCTTTACTTTATTCCAAATAAGATGATAGTTGCAAACATTAATCAAAGTAAAGAAAATCAAGGCTATAATGATCACAATTTATACAATCTAGTGGACAAATAAGCTTAAATATGAGGATTAAATATGATCAAATATGCACTTATCAACTCCCCCACACTTAAACTTTTGTTTGTCCTCAAACAAAAACAAACAATAAATTGCAAATCATGGCATTGAAATTGTCGAAACTCCCTCATTGCACAACCTATCAAACCACATATCCAACTTGCTACAAAACAACTTACTACAAGAATCACCTTAGCTTGGTTCACGAGTTCCATTCCCAAGCCAATAACCAAGTACCAAAACCATTAAAGTGCGTGAGAATCTAGTGTGCACAAATGCTAAGTTGAGATTATGCAAAACTTGGCTTTTAATGAGATCCCATAGGCTTGCCCTTCTTACTCCCACTAGATCGATCATTGAAATGCATGAAATGATCAAATAGGTCTTTATTCGGCTTATAACGGGGCTAAGGGTAAAGGTTTTAACAAAGAAAGGGTAGGGAAAGTAAACAAAATGAGAGAATTTCACACTTATTCACAAACTAAGCTAGAAGATATCTTGACAATAAAGAGCAAAGGAGCACTCTACAAAGAAAACTAGACAATACTCTCAAAAGGTGGGGATTTGACACAAAGAACAAGAAAGGAATATACATTTTTGCTTTTATTCACTTTTTTTTTCAGCATTTCAAACTTATTTTTCAAACTTTTTCAAACATCTTTTTCTTCATTTTTTTTTTCTACTTTTCAAAGACTTTCACTTTTTTTTTTTCAAAATAAAAAAAACAAACTCCATTTATTTAGAAAAACCCCCACACTAAAACAAGACTAACCAGAGTGATGTAAACAAAGATAAGCTCCAACATGAATCTCTTCTAACTATTGAACAAGTGCTACATTCTCTCAAGGGTGGAAGGGATATATATATTTTTTTCTTTTTGGCTAAAGGTTAAGGGAAAAATTAATAAGGGTAAAACAAAGAAAAGCTAACATCAAGGGGAACAAGTGCTGAGCACTTTATTTAGTGAACTAAAGGCTCAAAAGGGGACAACTAATGATAAACACATATTAACATGGTAGGCTTTAAGGCTAAGGGTTAAACAAAAATGGCCTATATCATTTCAAAACATGCAAATCTTAGATTTCACTTGGAGAGTAATGAGGCAAGTTCTAGCAAAACAACTATTACCGGAATCTCACATAAGCCTTCACTAGCAATGCACAACACACTAGATCAAGAATTTATTCAATTATTAAGTAGTTAACAAGGCGATTGGCAGGAGAATAGATCAATCATCTACCCCTTGGCTCATTAATCAGAAGTTGAGTTGCGACAAGTACCATCAAAACAAACCACAAACCAACAAAAAGGGAGCGATCTCAACTTCTAGCAAAGAAAAGCAATTTATTCACACAAAAAGCANTATCCATATGATCAATCACCATCCAAAATATCACTCTTTGATTCCATTATTGCCTGATCTTTAATGATGAAAATGGACCAAATCTTCTTTGCTTTTGTCCTCCACTTTAATTCATCATCATCCATCTTCTCATTTTTGTTCTTGTCCCTTCATGATCCTCCTTGTCTTCATGATTTCCCTGATATCTCCTACTAGCAATTAAACACATTAGGATGGCTTATTAAAGATGAAAATTACAAATTAAACTTAGGATTTCTCTAAACCATCCCATTAAATGCAATACGGCCTAATTTTCTTTACTTTATTCCAAATAAGATGATAGTTGCAAACATTAATCAAAGTAAAGAAAATCAAGGCTA
The DNA here is from genome assembly GCF_003576645.1 of Ipomoea triloba. Taxonomy (NCBI): domain Eukaryota; kingdom Viridiplantae; phylum Streptophyta; class Magnoliopsida; order Solanales; family Convolvulaceae; genus Ipomoea; species Ipomoea triloba. The sequence goes on along the minus strand of NC_044919.1, from coordinate 6,901,459 downwards.
TAATGATCACAATTTATACAATCTAGTGGACAAATAAGCTTAAATATGAGGATTAAATATGATCAAATATGCACTTATCAACTCCCCCACACTTAAACTTTTGTTTGTCCTCAAACAAAAACAAACAATAAATTGCAAATCATGGCATTGAAATTGTCGAAACTCCCTCATTGCACAACCTATCAAACCACATATCCAACTTGCTACAAAACAACTTACTACAAGAATCACCTTAGCTTGGTTCACGAGTTCCATTCCCAAGCCAATAACCAAGTACCAAAACCATTAAAGTGCGTGAGAATCTAGTGTGCACAAATGCTAAGTTGAGATTATGCAAAACTTGGCTTTTAATGAGATCCCATAGGCTTGCCCTTCTTACTCCCACTAGATCGATCATTGAAATGCATGAAATGATCAAATAGGTCTTTATTCGGCTTATAACGGGGCTAAGGGTAAAGGTTTTAACAAAGAAAGGGTAGGGAAAGTAAACAAAATGAGAGAATTTCACACTTATTCACAAACTAAGCTAGAAGATATCTTGACAATAAAGAGCAAAGGAGCACTCTACAAAGAAAACTAGACAATACTCTCAAAAGGTGGGGATTTGACACAAAGAACAAGAAAGGAATATACATTTTTGCTTTTATTCACTTTTTTTTTCAGCATTTCAAACTTATTTTTCAAACTTTTTCAAACATCTTTTTCTTCATTTTTTTTTTCTACTTTTCAAAGACTTTCACTTTTTTTTTTTCAAAATAAAAAAAACAAACTCCATTTATTTAGAAAAACCCCCACACTAAAACAAGACTAACCAGAGTGATGTAAACAAAGATAAGCTCCAACATGAATCTCTTCTAACTATTGAACAAGTGCTACATTCTCTCAAGGGTGGAAGGGATATATATATTTTTTTCTTTTTGGCTAAAGGTTAAGGGAAAAATTAATAAGGGTAAAACAAAGAAAAGCTAACATCAAGGGGAACAAGTGCTGAGCACTTTATTTAGTGAACTAAAGGCTCAAAAGGGGACAACTAATGATAAACACATATTAACATGGTAGGCTTTAAGGCTAAGGGTTAAACAAAAATGGCCTATATCATTTCAAAACATGCAAATCTTAGATTTCACTTGGAGAGTAATGAGGCAAGTTCTAGCAAAACAACTATTACCGGAATCTCACATAAGCCTTCACTAGCAATGCACAACACACTAGATCAAGAATTTATTCAATTATTAAGTAGTTAACAAGGCGATTGGCAGGAGAATAGATCAATCATCTACCCCTTGGCTCATTAATCAGAAGTTGAGTTGCGACAAGTACCATCAAAACAAACCACAAACCAACAAAAAGGGAGCGATCTCAACTTCTAGCAAAGAAAAGCAATTTATTCAGGGAGCGATCTCAACTTCTAGCAAAGAAAAGCAATTTATTCACACAAAAAGCTCAACTTCTAGCAAAGAAAAGCAATTTATTCACACAAAAAGCACATCTTCTAGCAAAGAAAAGCAATTTATTCACACAAAAAGCACATAAGTTATTCAAGCAAAAATTTTGAAAATTACCTCAATTTTTGTCCTCTCCCCCACACTTAAAAATTTACATCGCCCTTGATGTATAATGCAAATAGGATTTGACAAGATTGAGTGCACACAAGACTAGAAAAAACTCCAAATATAATTGATAAAACATATGAAATGCAAATGGAGAAAGATTGTACTCCCCTATGATTCTCGTGCAGCAACAAGAGTAGAGAAGTCCACTAGTTCTACACATCTTCTAGCTTTCCTGTTAAAACCTATAAGAGACAATCACGGAAAAACAGAAGTCATAAATTAATCATAACTTAAATTCAAACAAACATAAAACAATTTTTTTTAACAAAGGAAAATTAAAACATAAATAACTAGGATAGAAATTACTAAGTGAAGTTTAAAACATTTCATCTTCCCACGGAACACGAGATGAATTGGCAAAGGAAGTAGAGTGAGCAAGATTTATCAATTGTTGATATCTTTTCTTTTTAGAAGAAGATTCCCCCAGTGTTTGAGTTTCTAAGCCTAACTCATTGTTGGGGTTTGTCAACATCTGCTCACTTTCGTGTTCTAGCTCAATCACCTTCTCCCCTTGGTCAGAATCTTTCTTAAACTTGCTCAACAGTCGATCCATGTACTGTAATTTCCTATGTGGCCATTGATTGATTCCCAACTCGGTGCATATTTTCTTCAGCTTGTCTTTTCCTATGTGTAATTCCCTTGCCGCCTGGACAACTGGTAAGTGGAAGAATTTTGAAATCATTTCAATGCTCCAAGATTTTTCAGAGGTGCTCTTCTTATCCACAATGGTTATGACTGGGTTGGATGCTTCTTCTATAATTTCCTCAGTTGCAACCTCATTGATTTCTTTTACTTCTGGTACTTCATCCTTGAAATTCCAGATAGAATCAAATTCTCGGCCAAAGCTGCGAATGTGTTCATCGCTCGAGGATCTTGAAGCTTCACCTAATGGAGCCAAAGTGCATTCCTCATACTGATAATCCCAGAGGGAGTTCTCAGTAATGGAATGGTTATACTGGTAAGGAGGAGGAGTAGAAATTTCCAGGGAATGGTTATACTGGTAAGGAGGAGGAGTAGAAATTTCCAGGTAATGGTTATACTGGTAAGGAGGAGGAGTAGAAATTTCCAGGTTATCCTCCAACTGGTAAGGAGGAGGAGTAGAAATTTCCAGGTTATCCTCCAACCTGTAAGGAGGAGGAGTAGAAATTTCCAGGTTATCCTCCAACCTTAAGAATTTTTTCTTAGAAATTTCCAGGTTATCCTCCAACCTTAAGAATTTTTTCTACGGCCATTCGGAAATCCCTAACTCCCTGCACCTAAGCTTTTTCGAAAATGTCCTTTCCTTCTCGTTTTCTTTCCTCTGAACGGCTACCTCCCTTGAAGGTTCAATTTCAGCAACAGCCACAGCTCTAACAGTTGGTTGATTGAGTTCATGAAACTCATTCTCAAAATCATAGAGAGGAGTTAGATTCATCTCATCCCAAATTGAGGTATCATCAAAAGGAGTTAGATTCATCTCATCCCAAATTGAGGTATCATCAAAATCAGAACAATTCATCTCATCCCAAATTGAGGTATCATCAAAATCAGAACAATAAATCTCATCCCAAATTGAGGTATCATCAAAATCAGAACAATAAATGAATTGAGAATTTGAGGTATCATCAAAATCAGAACAATAAATGAATTGAGAATGAAAAGAGGATGAAAAATCAGAACAATAAATGAATTGAGAATGAAAAGAGGATGAAACATGATTCGTCATTTGATTAGAAAGATTAAATAACAAGGAATCACATCAATGAAGAAGAATGAGAAAGTAAGCAGAGGTTGGGGAAAAACAACAAGCTAAGTCAAGAATCCTTATCAGAAGAAAGAAAAGACAACAAGCTAAGTCAAGAATCCTTATCAGAAGAAAGAAAAGACAATTTTAAAGGATAAGAATCCTTATCAGAAGAAAGAAAAGACAATTTTAAAGGATAAAAATCCTTATCAGAAGAAAGAAAAGACAATTTTAAAGGATAAAAAACAGGACATACTAACCTGAGAGCTGAACACCAATCTCGATTTCCGGGGCTTGCTGAGCACTAACGAATGGCTTTTGTAAAAAGAGCGATAGTACAATGTCGGCCGTTATTGAAACTAGGAAAATTAAATCAACAAATTAAAACTCACATCAAATAAAATCTTGGGTTGCCTCCCAAGAAGCGCTCGTTTAAGGTCATGAGCTCGACCCCTGATTCTTTATTCATATATGGGCTGGAAGAGGTCCCAAACTGCCCTGGCCTCGTTCTTCTCTGCTTCCTGCTCCTTGAATGCCTCATTAAACAGTTTCAATCTTTGCCCATTAACCACAAATGTTTTTCCCTCCTTGTTGGAAATTGCAATTGCTCCTGAGGGAAAATGCTCTTCCACTTGAAATGGTCCTGACCACCTTGATTTTAATTTACCTGGGAACAACTTGAGTCTTGAGTTGTAGAGTAGAACTTGGTCTCCAGGTTCAAAGTATCTCCTCAAAATCCTTTTATCATGAAAATACTTGGTCCTCTCTTTGTAGATCCTAGCATTCTCATAGGCATCCATCCGGAATTCTTCAAGCTCATTCAAACACATCAACCTCTTTTCTCTTGCCAAATCCTCATTCAGATTCAATCTTGCCACTGCCCAATATGCCTTGTGTTCATACTCAACCGGCAAATGACATGATTTTCCAAAGACGAGTTTGAACGGTGAGACACCAATAGGGGTCTTGTAGGCAGTTCTCAAAGCCCATAGTGCATCATCTAGCTTTAAAGACCAATCTTTTCTTGTTGGACTCACTACCTTTTCAAGGATTGACTTGATCTCCCTATTTGCCAACTCGACTTGTCCGCAAGTTTGAGAATGGTATGGCGTAGAAAGTCGGTGATGGATGCCATACTTGAGAAGAATCCTTTCCAAGAGTTTGTTACAAAAATGCTTGCCATTGTCAGTGATGAAAGCTCTTGGCATTCCAAACCTGGAAAAAATGTTCTTCTTAACAAATTTCAACACTGTCTTTGAATCATTCCTTGGGGTTGCAACAGCTTCTACCCATTTAGACACATAATCCACAGCTACTAGGATATACTCATTCCCAAATGACTTTGGAAATGGACCCATGAAGTCCATTCCCCATACATCAAAGAGTTCCACTTCGAGTATACCTTTCTGAGGCATTTCATGTTTCCTATTGATAGTGCTAGTCCTTTGACAATTGTTGCACTTGCTCACAAATTCCCTTGCAGTAGTAAACAAGGTAGGCCAAAATAGTCCAGATTGTAGGACTTTTAGAGCTGTGCGATCGGCACTCATGTGTCCACCATAAGGAGAGGAATGACAATGGCTCAAGACACTTATGAATTCCTCTTCTGGTATGCATCTTCTTATAATCCCATCTGCACATCTTTTGAACAACAGTGGCTCATCCCAAAAGTAATCTTTCACATCATGCAAAAACCTTTTCCTTTTGTTGAAATTAAAATCCTTAGGGATGTAGCCACTTACCAGGTAATTCACAATGTCTGCGAACCATGGCACATACCGTTTTCCTAATCCAGTCAAGATATACAATGTTTCTCCCTTGAAGGAATCATCTATGGGCAATTCATCATCCTTTTGGCCTTCAAGTCTGGACAGGTGATCGGCCACAACATTCTCGGATCCCTTCTTGTCTCTAATCTCCAGATCAAATTCTTGAAGTAGGAGCACCCATCGGATCAGCCTCAGCTTTGCATCTTTCTTTTGGAATAAATACTTCAAAGCAGCATGGTCGGTGTGAACTATCACCTTGCTCCCAAGCAAATAGGACCGAAATTTCTCCATAGCAAACACCACCGCAAGAAGCTCCTTCTCAGTTGTTGCATAGTTGACTTGAGCATCATCAAGTGTGTGGCTTGCGTAATGGATCACATAGTAGCACCTGTCCTTCTTTTGGCATAGCACCGCCCCAACTGCATAGTCACTCGCATCACACATCAATTCGAACGGTAGATTCCAATCAGGAGGTTGAATGATTGGAGCATGACATAGAGCTTCCTTCAATCTGTTAAAAACAATAAGACAAGATTCATCAAAATTAAACGCCACCTCTTTCGCAAGCAAGTGCGTGAGGGGTTTTGCAATTTTAGAGAAATCTTTGATNCTTCTGTAAAACCCAGCGTGACCAAGAAAACTCCTTACTCCTTTTACAGAGCTTGGGGGTGGCAATTTTGAAATGACTTCAATCTTTGCCGGGTCTACTTCAATTCCTCTTGCTGAAATTTTGGGGCCAAGAACTATGCCTTCAGTTGCCATAAAATGACATTTTTCCCAATTCAGAACTAAATTGACTTCTTGGCACCTGCACAGAACTTTATCAAGATTTATCAAACAATCATCAAACGACTTACCATAAACTGAGAAATCGTCCATGAATACTTCCATGATTTCTTCCACCATTTCAGAAAAGATTGCCATCATGCACCTTTGAAAAGTAGCTGGTGCATTACACAAACCAAATGACATCTTTTTGAAAGCAAAGGTGCCATATTGACATGTGAATGTTGTCATTTCTTGATCATCTGGGTGAATAGAAATCTGAAAATATCCTGAAAAACCATCTAGAAAACAGAAGTATTCATTCTTGGACATTCTCTCAAGCAATTGATCAATAAATGGAAGGGGGTAATGATCTTTCCTAGTAGACTTATTCAATTTTCTGTAATCAATGCACATTCTATGACCAGTAACAAGTCTAGTAGGAATCAATTCATTATTGTCATTTTCAATGACCGTCATACCGCCCTTTTTCGGAACAACATGTATGGGACTCACCCACTTGCTGTCCGAAATAGGATATATAATGTCGGCCTCAAGCAATTTCAAAATTTCCTTCTTAACTACATCCTTCAAATTGGGATTTAATCTCCTAAGGGGTTCGACAGTAGGTTTGGCATTCTCTTCTAAATAAATTCTATGCATGCAGTACTTAGGATCAATGCCAATTAAATCACCAATAGTATAACCAATTACCCTCCTATGTTTTCTAAGCACATTAAGCAGCTTATCAATTTCATCACTATGCAAAGAAGAATTAACAATTACAGGATAAGTGGAGTTAGAGCCCAGAAAAACATAACTTAGACTAGGAGGTAAAGGTTTTAGTTCTACCTTTGGTGCATATTCCTCTCCTAGCGGGTCAAGAGCAGCAAAAATTTTTTCTCCAGCCTCACCTTGATCAAAAATCCCTTGCTCGCATGTGTCCATCTCCTTTTGGGTGCAGATTCCAAATTTCTCAAGAAGTTCTTCAACAATCGAATACTCCTTGTCAATCTTCAAGACTTCACTAGGGTTTACCTCACAAATTTCCACCATATTGCATTCATCAATGTAAGTTGGTTGGTGTTTGGCCATTTTGAATATATCAAAATCAATCTTGTGATTGGCCACTTCCATAACAAGCTTCCCCCTTTTTACATCAATGATCGCCCCAGCTGTGGCTAGAAATGGTCTACCAAGGATTATGGGTACCTTGGCATCTTCCTCAATGTCAAGAATCACAAAATCTCCCGGGATGTAGTATTGATCGATCATTACTGGGATGTCTTCCAATACTCCCACTGGGCGCTTTATTGAGCGATCCGCCATTTGAAGTGTCATGGTAGTGGGTTTAGGCTCTCCAAGGTTGAGCCTCTTGCAAAGAGAGTAAGGCATGAGGCTCACACTAGCTCCGAGATCACATAGAGCACGACCCACAACAAATCCTCCAACGATACATAGAATAGCAAAACTTCCAGGATCCTTCAACTTCGGTGGTAGATTCTTTTGTATTGCAGCGCATGCCAATGCTCCCTCACTAAGATCTATCACTGCACTCTTCTCCAGCTTCTTTTTATTACTCAAAATATCCTTCAAGAATTTCTTGTATGATGGTATTTGAGTAACAGCATCCACAAAAGGCATAGATATCTCCAACTTGTCAAGCATCATCTTGAATTTGTTCTCCCTATCGGTTTCTTTGGACTTCCACAACCTTTGTGGAAATGGCAATAAGTTGCAAGGAATCACCGAATCATCAATTTGCTTGCCCTTGTTCTGTTTACCTTGGCTAGGATCCTCCTTTGTCTGCACTTGTCCTTCGGGATCTCCTTTTTGTGGTAGAAGTTCTTTTTCTTTCCCTTCATTTTCAAGAGCAATGTTATCGTCTGGAAAGGGTGGATCAGTCAAAGACTTCCCGCTTCTAGTTTCAACAGCATTGACTTGATTCCTAGGATTTTCAGTGCTTGCTGGAAGTTTACCATTAAATGAAGGTTGGGTAGAAGCTTGGGCACCTCCTCCTTGTTGTTGAGCTCGAAGACCTTCAACTTCGGTTTGCAATTTACTCATTTGTGTCATAATCATGTTCATGAAGGTTTTCATNGCATTTGCTTGGCTCGTACCTTGTCCTTGATTTCCTCTCCATTGCTGGTTGCCTTGATATCCACCTCTAAAGCCTTGGTTGCCTTGAAAACCTGGAGGTGGATTTCTCCCTTGAAAACCTTGATTGCTCCAAGAAGGATTGACTTGATTCCTCCATTGCGCTTGGCCTTGAGGTCTTTGGTATCCAATCATGTCAACTTGCTCTACAGTTGAATAAGAGTTGTGGCTGCCAGGTTCCAATAGTTGACAACTTTGAGAAGCATGAGCACCTCCACAAATAGCGCAACTGAGCACCATAGCCATAGTTGAAGATGGTGGTGGACTTGGAGTTGTTGGTTGTACCATCGAGTAGGCTTGTGGTGTGGGTGGCATTTGGGATGAGGAAATGACTGACTGAACATTCGCCTTCTTATTCAGCACAATTTCTTTCAACATGTGTTGGATTGAATCCAGTTGGGCTTGCATGGCAACCTTCTCATCCACTTCAAACATACCTGCTGCTTTCTCTTTCCTTGGTTGCTCGACTCTTTCATTGTACCAATACGCAGTGTTGGCTGTGATTCTTTCTATCAGCTGCTCTCCATGATCGGGCGTCATATCAAGAAACACTCCCCCCCATAGAAGAAGTATCCAACACTGTCTTGTAGTTGTCCAGCAATCCTTCGTAAAAAGATGAAATGAAATCCCCAGGAGATAGGAGATTCCTAGGACACTGCCTCCTGAGATCCTTGAACCTCTTCCATGCCTCGTACAGATTTTCACTTCCGAATTGCTGGAAATTCTGGATTTGCTTCTTCAATTTTGCCGCCTTGGAGGGTGGATAGTATTTTTGCATGAAAGATTTATACAGCTGGTCCCATGTGTTGAAATGATTTGGCCCGAAGGAATTGAGCCAACTCAGAGCTTGATCCCTCAACGAAAATGGGAACAATCGCAGCTTGATTGCATCCATAGATACCCCATTCATCTTGATAGTTTGGCATATTCTATCGAAATGGGTGATATGCGGTTTAGGATCTTCCAACTTTGAACCTCCAAATTGATTTGCTTGCACCAAGTTGATCATGGAAGTCTTGAGTTCAAAGTTATTGGCCTCGATTCCGGGATAGGCAATGCAATCTTCTTCTTCAAATTGGGGAGCCAGATGAGTAGCCATTGGTTGAAAATTTTGTGCTTCTTGGTAGAAGTAGGGTTGGGCTCTTTGAGGGAAATTCTGGTATGGGTCAAACATAGGGTTTGTGAAGAAATTTGGGTTCAAAAGATGAGGAAAATTTTGCATCCCGGCTCCTTGTAGTTGCGGTGGAAATTGAAAACCTAATCCTCCTCCTAAATAAGGATTTAGATTCGGATTTTCCATGGAGGTAGAGATTGGTATTCGTACCGGTGCCACTGGATCTTGAGAGGTATTGGGTTGAGCCTCCGTGTGTGCTCCTTGACTCGGGCTTGCTCGGGAACTACTTCCTCCGGGAGACATTTGGCCTGGGTTGCTAGATTCACCGGTCTCCATGTTTATCTCCACTGGTTCAAACTCTTTCAACTGATTGGATGAACCTTTCTTCAACTTCCTTAACTCTCTAGAGAGTTCTTGGTTTAAAGGACAAAGGTTTTGACCACCTTGTGATCTAGTTTGCATAAATCAAAAGGTATCCAAATTTAAACAAACTTAAGAAAACACTTAAACAATAAAAGCAAAACTTGATCTCCTTCAAAATTGATTCATTTTAATGCTAAGATTAGATAATTAATTATACAATACAACCAGATATGCCAATCCCCGGCAACGGCGCCAAAAAGTTGATGTGTAAAGTGGTGAAGTGAATTTGTGGGTTAATTATATCGTTCTCAAGGGATTGGGTTTTATGGCATGTACTTGTATAGCAATTAAATTCTTAGGCATTAAGATGAATAAATTTAACAAGAATCCAAGCAATATTACAATTGGTATAAACTCTGATAATTAAAGATAGGACTCGAATTAAGTAGAATTATCTTATAGATGCAATAATAACAAGATTAGGGGAAAACAATTAATTTAAGAGTTCAATGAATTGCACAAAAGAATCTTTAATCTAAATTTCATTTTCATGAACTAAAGATAAAGATTAGAACAAGGATTTGCTCCACTTCCGTGACATATCAATTCCTAGTTCTTAGAGGACATAAGCAATTTAAAACCACAATGTTCTTTACTTTCGTAAATTAAATTGGGTGCATACAAAGAGTAGCTTGATTTCAACATATAACTTCCATTATAAAATGAAATCATCCAAAGGCAAGTTAACAAATGTTACGTACCATTTACTAACAAGATTTCAATTAAATCTATGCATACTTCAATAAACTCTTGAATTAAAGCCTTCCCCTTTATGGAATATTCATGAACTTCGCATCAATAAAGATAATCCTACCCTAATTCNCACCTCTAAAGCCTTGGTTGCCTTGAAAACCTGGAGGTGGATTTCTCCCTTGAAAACCTTGATTGCTCCAAGAAGGATTGACTTGATTCCTCCATTGCGCTTGGCCTTGAGGTCTTTGGTATCCAATCATGTCAACTTGCTCTACAGTTGAATAAGAGTTGTGGCTGCCAGGTTCCAATAGTTGACAACTTTGAGAAGCATGAGCACCTCCACAAATAGCGCAACTGAGCACCATAGCCATAGTTGAAGATGGTGGTGGACTTGGAGTTGTTGGTTGTACCATCGAGTAGGCTTGTGGTGTGGGTGGCATTTGGGATGAGGAAATGACTGACTGAACATTCGCCTTCTTATTCAGCACAATTTCTTTCAACATGTGTTGGATTGAATCCAGTTGGGCTTGCATGGCAACCTTCTCATCCACTTCAAACATACCTGCTGCTTTCTCTTTCCTTGGTTGCTCGACTCTTTCATTGTACCAATACGCAGTGTTGGCTGTGATTCTTTCTATCAGCTGCTCTCCATGATCGGGCGTCATATCAAGAAACACTCCCCCCCATAGAAGAAGTATCCAACACTGTCTTGTAGTTGTCCAGCAATCCTTCGTAAAAAGATGAAATGAAATCCCCAGGAGATAGGAGATTCCTAGGACACTGCCTCCTGAGATCCTTGAACCTCTTCCATGCCTCGTACAGATTTTCACTTCCGAATTGCTGGAAATTCTGGATTTGCTTCTTCAATTTTGCCGCCTTGGAGGGTGGATAGTATTTTTGCATGAAAGATTTATACAGCTGGTCCCATGTGTTGAAATGATTTGGCCCGAAGGAATTGAGCCAACTCAGAGCTTGATCCCTCAACGAAAATGGGAACAATCGCAGCTTGATTGCATCCATAGATACCCCATTCATCTTGATAGTTTGGCATATTCTATCGAAATGGGTGATATGCGGTTTAGGATCTTCCAACTTTGAACCTCCAAATTGATTTGCTTGCACCAAGTTGATCATGGAAGTCTTGAGTTCAAAGTTATTGGCCTCGATTCCGGGATAGGCAATGCAATCTTCTTCTTCAAATTGGGGAGCCAGATGAGTAGCCATTGGTTGAAAATTTTGTGCTTCTTGGTAGAAGTAGGGTTGGGCTCTTTGAGGGAAATTCTGGTATGGGTCAAACATAGGGTTTGTGAAGAAATTTGGGTTCAAAAGATGAGGAAAATTTTGCATCCCGGCTCCTTGTAGTTGCGGTGGAAATTGAAAACCTAATCCTCCTCCTAAATAAGGATTTAGATTCGGATTTTCCATGGAGGTAGAGATTGGTATTCGTACCGGTGCCACTGGATCTTGAGAGGTATTGGGTTGAGCCTCCGTGTGTGCTCCTTGACTCGGGCTTGCTCGGGAACTACTTCCTCCGGGAGACATTTGGCCTGGGTTGCTAGATTCACCGGTCTCCATGTTTATCTCCACTGGTTCAAACTCTTTCAACTGATTGGATGAACCTTTCTTCAACTTCCTTAACTCTCTAGAGAGTTCTTGGTTTAAAGGACAAAGGTTTTGACCACCTTGTGATCTAGTTTGCATAAATCAAAAGGTATCCAAATTTAAACAAACTTAAGAAAACACTTAAACAATAAAAGCAAAACTTGATCTCCTTCAAAATTGATTCATTTTAATGCTAAGATTAGATAATTAATTATACAATACAACCAGATATGCCAATCCCCGGCAACGGCGCCAAAAAGTTGATGTGTAAAGTGGTGAAGTGAATTTGTGGGTTAATTATATCGTTCTCAAGGGATTGGGTTTTATGGCATGTACTTGTATAGCAATTAAATTCTTAGGCATTAAGATGAATAAATTTAACAAGAATCCAAGCAATATTACAATTGGTATAAACTCTGATAATTAAAGATAGGACTCGAATTAAGTAGAATTATCTTATAGATGCAATAATAACAAGATTAGGGGAAAACAATTAATTTAAGAGTTCAATGAATTGCACAAAAGAATCTTTAATCTAAATTTCATTTTCATGAACTAAAGATAAAGATTAGAACAAGGATTTGCTCCACTTCCGTGACATATCAATTCCTAGTTCTTAGAGGACATAAGCAATTTAAAACCACAATGTTCTTTACTTTCGTAAATTAAATTGGGTGCATACAAAGAGTAGCTTGATTTCAACATATAACTTCCATTATAAAATGAAATCATCCAAAGGCAAGTTAACAAATGTTACGTACCATTTACTAACAAGATTTCAATTAAATCTATGCATACTTCAATAAACTCTTGAATTAAAGCCTTCCCCTTTATGGAATATTCATGAACTTCGCATCAATAAAGATAATCCTACCCTAATTCAAGTCCTTAATGCAACTACTCACAATTCATAATGGAATACAACAAACTAACAATATTTAAATTCATAAGCATGGTAAATAAATTGTAAAGAGATAAAGGGAACAAGAAAACTTATGGATTGAAGACCAAACTCTTGGAGTTTCCTCCTACACTCTTGCTTGAAGAAAAACACAACACTAAAACTAAAATATGAAAGCTAGAATGAGAGGAGATAGAAGGAATTGGTGAGGAATGGTGTGTTGAAGTTTGAGAGTTACAAGGCTTTATATAGGCATGAAAAGGGAGCAAAGATGGACAATTACATATGCAATGACCTCACATTCCATCTGAATTTGGAAATGGGGAATTACATATACCATGACCTCACACATCATAATGAGAAAGAAGATGGAAAGTTTCGCAAGCAATGACATCACTGCACGCAGCTTCATCTTCCAGGCTGTTTTTCTCCATTTTCTGTTCGGAATTTTGAGTTTTGTATTTCTGGTAAAGTTGTAGCCCTTGAAGTCTTCTTTCTAACGGTGCAAAGATCACTTAATTTGGATATTTCTACTCTGAGATATGGTCACAATACCGAACAATGGACAATTTGTGCGGAAATATCAGATTTTAGACACTTGTTCCACTTTTGCTTTGGTTTATCCATATGATCAATCACCATCCAAAATATCACTCTTTGATTCCATTATTGCCTGATCTTTAATGATGAAAATGGACCAAATCTTCTTTGCTTTTGTCCTCCACTTTAATTCATCATCATCCATCTTCTCATTTTTGTTCTTGTCCCTTCATGATCCTCTTTGTCTTCATGATTTCCCTGATATCTCCTACTAGCAATTAAACACATTAGGATGGCTTATTAAAGATGAAAATTACAAATTAAACTTAGGATTTCTCTAAACCATCCCATTAAATGCAATACGGCCTAATTTTCTTTACTTTATTCCAAATAAGATGATAGTTGCAAACATTAATCAAAGTAAAGAAAATCAAGGCTATAATGATCACAATTTATACAATCTAGTGGACAAATAAGCTTAAATATGGGGATTAAATATGATCAAATATGCACTTATCATATATATATATATGTGTGTGTAAATACATGGTTAAATGTCACTTTTTGTGTATAGTATGTGGTATGTATAAACCATAATTATATATGTTTAAAGTAAGAAGAGTATTACTATGTAGTGAGGCATATGTGTTATGTAGGTGGTGTTACATATGTGTGAACTTATAAATAGTATAAGGAAGTGACATTATGTGCTTGGAAAGAATAAATATATGTTATGTGTTATGCCTATGATGAAGTTGGGAAATGTATATGTTATATGCATTGAGATGTATGTGTCAAATATGAGACTTATGTGATAAATGTGGGGTGGAAAGTGTAGAATTGTTACACTTGAATTACTTTTGTGAAAGGATGTTAGTGGATCATCCAAATGTTTTGCAAAAGAAAAGGAGAATTTTTGAATTGGGTTAAAAGAAGAATTAATTTCCGAGTATTGGAATTGACCCAAGTATGTCCAAATATTTTCAATACAAGAAAGGGAAAGAGTAGAAAGATGTTTTCAAACCTTAGTTCTAGTAAAAGTGGTGAAGGATCTTGTTAACCACGGAATAAAGATGAGCTTAAAGTGCCTATTCCGCATGGTAATTATGTGTATGATCAATCATACTGTGGGCGAAGTCTATTCGCCGAGTACTATATCACCCGGAAGGAAAAGGTACTCCTACGGGGGTGTGCACACTTAAGTATAGTCACTCTATGTTCGGGTAGGTGTCGTTCTTATGAACCTAGTGAGGCTAGCTAGGAATCATTCCAACGCTCCTATAAGTCCAAGGGATCAGTATTAGACCGGGCGATGACCACTGAACCCGAGTTCAACGATCCAAGTGGTCAAAAGTGGAGAAAGAACTCCAAAGGCCTCACACTTTCTATCTAGGACTAAGTGGAATTTCGAAATATGAATGTAGTTACGCCGTAGCTACGGGAAAGAAAGACGTGACAAGTATTTAAGTACCCAAAGGTTGTGGGTGATCTCTCTCTTTGAAGAGTAAAAAGTGATGAGAATTTCATTATGAGGGAAAGGTTTTTCTACTAAGGTGATTACAAGCAAGATGTGTGATTTATGTTTTCTACTACTTACCAGTATGCTTAATTGTTTAACAATATATTATTGGGTATGTAAATGATTACCAAATGACCTTGTCAAGAGGGAAAATGATATGAGACGTTATCGAATTTTTGCTCATAATGTATGCAAGTTGCTATTTATAATTGTTGCAGGTAGAATCTTTGCCGATGAGTAAGGTATAGGATTTTCTATGTAACAATTTTTTTTTACAAAACCTTTATTTATTTTTGAATGACCCATGGATATCCTTACTTAGCCATCGTGCTAACTACACTTCACTGTGTTCCTAACAGATGTAGTCTAGTGTCAGTTCCTGCAGCCCGGTGAACTCAGAAAGTTCACCGGAGTATGTTTGTCAAGGCATGGATTATGACGAGTACATACAGATGATGGAGGGTGAAGACCCATATGCACCTGGTTATGCTCCCGAGGCTCCCACCAATCCAGATACTCCTGTGGCTCCGTCGGCCCCTTTTGTCTCTTGCCCGGTTATGGACGAGGTCCAGGCTGCTTATAGCTTTTACCCCATAGAGCCGTTAGATGGTAGCGATCCCCTGGAGTTCATTGTGCACTACCCCTACCCTTGGGACCCGTTTCCTCGGGATGTTTGGGAGGAGTGGTCGATGGTCATAACCACTTCTCGGTTTTTGGACCACATTACCTGGTACGAGGGGGAGTGGCACCTGGTCTGGGGAGAGTTCACCGGCCCCGTGTACCGCATGCTTGACTAGGCGTCGGGTTCTTGGGAGTCGTTGGAAAATTTTTTGGTGTACATATTTTTTTTTGTAGCCGTAGTGATGGCTAGGCATGACCAGTTGCGTCTAGGTTGAACCTGGTTTAGTATTTTGGCCCGAGGGGTAATCTTATGTATGTATAATTGCAAGAATACATATTTTGCTTAATGAAGCTTTTCCAGTTGATATGTATAAAAGTGCTTAAGTATCTGTTGGGTGATGGTTGTGGTTAGAAGAGTTCCCTTTAGCCTGTGCACCTAGAGTGAGGTTTATCGCGGAATGATAGAACTCTCTCTCTAGGTGTGGCGGTAATGCCTCGGATGTATGGGAAGGTAGGTCCGGGGTGTTACATTGCCGGGGATGGCAAACGGTTCTTGAATTGTGTTGACATCTTTGAAGTAGATTTGTAAGAGTTCTTGAATTTCTTTCTTTTTGTTTATATTGTTTTCTTATTTTTGTTACTTGATTTGAGAAGTGAGCTTATATTGCCTTGTATATCTTGTGCTCACTTGCAACTACTTTTAGTTACAAATATTTGTTGTTTGTTAAGCTTTGCACAGGAAATTTTCTTCATCAAAATCAATTAAAGCTTACAAATGAGTGCTTACACCTATCCCCATGGTTACCCATACCATGGAAGACCATATACAACAAATATTCCACCCCAACCCTATGAACCTTACCCATATTATTATCCAAGTCCTTATTTGTACCCACCACCACCATATTCACACCCGAACACTTACTTTGATCACAACCAACAATCATATTTATATGCGTTCTCATCTATGTTTACCCATGAAAGAATTGAGAAACCTACATACCAAAATGGAGAGGAATCCATTAGTTCAATATCGGAGAGTATTAACCACCGACTTATCCAAATCATGAAGGAGATTGATCCTAGTTGTGAACCGGCATTAAAGGCCACAATCCCTTCAATTGTTAAACCTCCATTTCATTATGACCCTCCATCAAACTACAATCTTGGGAGAAATTGGTATTCTCATTCTTACACCAATACTAGCTATTCACCCCCACCACACCAAAATGACAAATATCTTTATGAAACACCACCTTTTGCGCAAAATTTCATCCAACCTATACCATATGAGAGGCCACCTTGTGAGTACCTTCCACCGGTCAATGATGAAATCCAAATCTTGAAAGACAAATTAGAAATGTTCATCCAAATGGCCAAGGAGGATACTATCAAATTAAGAAATGAAATCAGAAGCGAAATGAAAAAGAGTTTTGTTACTCTTCGCGAGGAAGGACTTCCACTAGACGAAATTGAGGCTAAAATGCTATCAATGTCGGAAGAGCTTATGAAGAGAATGCTACCAATGGATCACCCGACAATGGAAACCAACCAACAGGAGAGTGACAAGATGGACAAGACAATTGACGATGAAGAGGTGAGTGTAAAAGAATGCACAGAACTTGACACCCCGGTGCTCCAAGAAGTTTCGACTCCTGAGTTGAACGTGCAACAATGGGGAGAGATTGAGAGTGAAGACGATGATCATATTGAAATTGTGTGGGAAGAAGAAAAACCCACACATGGTAAGACTTTCACTCAAACTCTTATTCAAAATTCTTATAATGTTTGCGAGGATGACTCCTTTACCCCGGTGCTCCAAGAAGTTTCTTTTTGCTCATGGGAGTGTGATTCCTTGCAATTTTGTGATAGTGATTTGGGGAGTGAGGATGATATAAAATCTTTTTATTCTTGTGAGAGCGAGTTTTATGTGTATGATGATCCTGTATGGGAAGATGAGAATTTCTTAGAGATTGTAGAAGAAAAACAGGATCAAGGAAAGAAGGTTGTCACCCTTGACAATCCGATAGAAGTTGTGTCGGGAGAAATTGCTCTAGATAGGGTAGAAGGTGGAGAGTGTGTATATTGGGAAGTCTTTAAGGAAAAGGTTGCAGGGGTAGGAACCTCTAAGGAGAAAGAAGAAGAGGGGTATGTTATCTTTGAACATCTTAAAATAATACCCCGAGCTTACTTATCGTTGAATTTTATTTTCCTCTCCTTAGTTTCCAAATTCAAGGATATTTCCAATCTTCGGGCATACCTTGAATCTAAAGTTCACGGGACGCTTGGTAAGGTCCCAAAATCAGTGTGCTTTGAAGGATAGAGCACACCACATCTGGCCAGGAGACGTTAAACCATGGCACACTTGGGAGGCAATCCCAACGTTATCCTTAGATTAGAACTTTATTTCTTGTTTACTTTTTCTTTTTCTTCGTTATTAGCAATTTTCTTTTTAGAATAGCCTTGTTTGAGCTAACATTGTAGGTGATTTTGGTGCTAAACCATGACAAATGAGCTAAACTGGATCAAACATGGAAGGCAAAAGCCAGGAGACAAAGAAGGTGATCAACACTGCTGACCACCGCCTGCTCACACGCGTAGTGACAGGCGTGGAATCTTTCCAGTGTTGATCCACGAGGACCTACACGCGTGTGAGTCGCGTGGACAGGTCCTGGACAGATTCTCGGGCATTATTTTCTTTTCATCCAATTTTCCTAAGTCTCCCAAGTCTGGCCGTGCCAAAAATCATCTCCTATCTTGGTTTACATATCTTTCTTATTGCTTTTGTTTTAGTTACTTACCTTGTTTTAGGATTTATGCTTTCATTATGAATAAAAGAACTTCCGCCAGGCCATTGCACGTCAATTGGTTGTCTTCTTGTGCTAACATTGTTTCATGTAGCTTGGAGAACGAAGGCAAAAGAGATGCTAGAAGCTTAAAGTGTGGAAATGAAGGGATGCTTACTTGGTTGTAAACCTCTTATCCCTTCTACTTTTTATGCCTCGTTTTTCAATTCTAAAGTGTGGAAATTGAATTGTTATACGTGTTCCTTGCATACTTGATAAGCACATGCTATTTTGCCCCACAAAATGCTATATTGTTGATACCCCACACCCTCGGAAACACTTCTAAAGTGTGGAAAGGGTTTGATTGATTTTGAATGGTTGTGCTCCTTTGTTCCACTTGATCCTCAAGGCAACATCGAGGACGATGTTTGTTTTAAAGTGTGGAAAGGATGCACCTTGTGCTTATATTATTTGTTTCTTGATTGATATATTGGTCTTGTCTTATGGGTGTGTTTGATATCTGTGGAGAGTGTGTCATTGTTCACATTATCTAGGGAGAATGTTAATCATATGCCAAAAATAAATTTTTTTTCTTTTTGAATATCCATGGGAAATACCCCTTCTTTGACCAAATGAGCTTTAAATTCTTGAATGCTTGCATGATATTCACCTCTTATTTTCCTTAGACCTTAGTCAATGATCTCTCGAAGTGGGAGTGTGCACCCCTTAATTTTAGAAAGATAAGTGAAAGCGAAGCCCGGAATTGAACTAATTTTGGTAGGGCATGGGGCAAAAGGTGAGCCTAAGTGAGCTTAGAGTGAAAACAATCCCTATTCCCTAGAAAAAGGCATGAGGGGTTGATATGGTGGAAGTAAAAAGGCAAAGGCCACTCCTAGAGATAAAAGCAGAGGTGAGCCATCTAGTCTGGATACGGGGTAACCATTGCACCGTTTTAGAAAAAGCATGGAGATCCATGTGAAGTCGGTTACCCCGAAGAGATCATGAAAGATGAGAAAATAGAGAGGAGGTGAGCCACTTCGCTAGGATTCAGGCACCTATTGCACTGTCTTCGAAAAAGCATGGAGCTCCATGTGAAGTCGGGTCGCCTGATGACGTTATCCTAGGAAGTGAGAAAATAGAGTGATCGCCCAAGCCATGGCGATGAGCGGTCTATGTCCCTACCCACACTTATTTTACGCGTTGGGCTTTGGCGTCTAGTTGAAAAGTATTGGTTGAGGTGTGCACATCGTTCCCACTAGGGGGCTCGGCTTGAAGGCCTTTGTAAAATTTAAGGTGAATCTAATTTGGATTGCATTCTTGGTTGAATGAAGGGTGTGTGCGTTGCATTGTCCAAATGTGACCATAGGGGTTTTGCTTCGTTTGTATATTCTTAGAGTGTATGGCATGTGGTTACCATTCTATGTAGATAATGTGCGGAATTTCACCCACTCCGTTGTTACATCCTAGAGCTGATAGACCGATTAATTGATTGAGTAACACAACTACCTTTGGCACTTAAATGATTAGTGTTTAATTGTGAATTGCTTGAGGACAAGCAAAGTTAAAGTGTGGAAAATTTGATAAGTGCCAAAAGTAGCCGTATTTTAGGGGTCATTTAGGTGTGAAATATGCTATAATAGATGTCCATTAGGCCTAGAAACATGCTAAGATAGGGTAATTCCATTGAATATAGGTCTAGGGACTAATCTTGTGTGTTCCATTATAATTTGCACAATTCTTGCACTTCGCAGGGCATTCCGGAGACACTTCAGTAAAACGGACGTAACCGGAACTAGGAATGTCCGAATGAGGCGAGGCAGGTGGCTATGGAACCGTATCGTCGAGAGCTACAACATAAAAGAAGACAGAAGAAGCAAACTTCACCACGCACGCTCACACGCGTGTGAGCGGCGTGGTTGCTTACTGGATTGCTCCCACGCACGCTCACACGCGTGTGAGCCGCGTGGACGCGACACAGCGCGGAAATTATTAGGGCGAGATTTTGGGGGCTATATATATGCCCTTTATAGGTCTTTTAGATCAGTTCCCAGCAGCCCCAATAAACTTTAGATCTGATTTCCTTTCTATTTCTTCCCCTTTGGGGAAGAAAACAATCACTCTTCCTTAGATTAGATTTAGCTTAGTGTAGAAGATGAAGATCATGTAGATTCAAGCTTGTTTAGGTAATACTCTTCTTTTAATATAAAGTTTGCTCTTTTACTTTATTGCTTTGTTTCTTTTGTTGATTTAATGCTTTCTATGTTAGAGTAGAGTAGTTTGGTGTGTGCGCCCTTGTTAATCTATGGATTGATGCTTAGATTTTATGTTATGATCTTGAGTATTGTGGGAGTATGATTGATGTTTGTATGGATGATGTTGTAACCCCTCGTCATTTCCGGATCAGATTAAGGTTCGAGAAATATGTTTTAAGCTAAGACATACCTGAGATGAGTGACCGATGCGTCAAAAGGATTTTTATAAGGAAATATAGTTGTTATCAAGCTGTGATCGTTCGTGCCGGTCACGAACCGTAAAAAAAAAAAAATTTAAATTTAGGAACTAGTATTTGGACTCGTTTGTCCTAGAAAAGGGATTTCTAGACACCATACCATTATTTTTGAATTTCCTATTGAATTAAATTAGCCCATAGCAGCAAAAATTTATTTTTGATCGTACATCGCGAAGATTCTGCGGTGTACCGAACCTAGCCCAAATTGGAGCTTTTGACTGGAATAAAATTTTAGTTTCAAGAATATTCTATTTAAATTATTTCCTACCGAAATTTCATCTGTTTTAACCCTAAACAGTCCATGTTAGGATATTTTTTCCCAAGATTTCTAGGATGGTGACACTTGTCACTTTAATCCACCCTTAAATATTATTATATAAGTGGGAAATGAATTTTTGGTCTTCATTTTCCCATTTGGCCGAAAAAAAAAAGAGGGGAAAGGGGAGTGAATTTCTTCCATCTTCAACCTCAAGCTTCAAGGACTCCATAGCCAATCTTTCTTCACAACTTCATCAAAGATTCGGTAAAACTTTAATTTTATTCGGTAGATAGCTTTATTTCCTTTCCTAGATTAAGAATCTAAGTCTTGATTTCTTGAATCTTGTTGTTATGATGATGAATTGGGAGCTAGGGTTTCAAGAAGGAATTGGGGAAAATCCATCAAAAGCATCTTTAAGACAATATTAATTACTTTGGAGGTAAGGAGTTCCCTTAAGTTGGACTAGATTGCTCAAATTTGAATAATTGATGGTTGATTGTGACTTGGTGAAATTTAGTAAAAATGTTTAGTATAAGTTGCCTGTATATGGTGTATATAAGGTGTATGTATAAATCATATTTATGCCCATATAGGCTTACACTTGTGAAAATATTGACAAGAAATTTAACTAGTCTCTGGCAGTAACTTCCGTGAATTTCTGGGACAAATCGGTAAGGTATTTTGATCCAATTTTTTTTATACATGTAGTTCTATACGTGTAGATGCTACCACAAAACTTTCATAATTTTTGGAGTAGTATAAGTGTGGTTTCAAAATTATTTTCCAAAACTGGTCCAGAGAGAAGAAAAATCCGGACAGCACACTGCCAAGGGCAAAAAGGGAATTTTCTGTGTAAATTCGTGAACCTAGATGACCAAAACTTTTTATGAACATCAAGTACTATGAGTTAGGGTTCTACCAAAAAAATTTCAAGTGAAAAAGAGTTCTGGAACTATTCTTACCGGCTCGATCTTTCAGACTGCGCCAAGCTGAAATTTCTGAAAAGAAATGGTTAAAACCAATGTCGTTAAAGAGAAAAGAGAAGGAAAACCTTAGTTTCTGAGCAAGAGGAGGAGGACCTTGACTAACCCACGGGTGGCATATGCTCTGCATGAAGTGCCCTTGCCCAGCGGTTGTTACATATTAAATGTTGTGCCGTATGACATCCAATTCATACTTATGCGACGTCTAGTCGCTGGGTACTATATAACTCGTCGGATGCGGTATTCCCACGGGGGTGTGCACACTTAAGGTATAGATACCCCGATTATTGCGGGCAGGTTTCGTTTTAACGGACCCGGTTAGGCCGACTGGGAATCATTTTAACGTACCTGGTGCCAAGGGATCAGCGTTAGATCGGGGAACGACCACTACCCCGATCAATGATCCAAGTGGTCAAAGAGGGAGACAATTAGAGTGCTCCAAAGGCCTCACACTTTCGAAGAAGAAACTAAGTGAATTTTTGTAAGGAGATATGGCTACTCTGTAGCGGAGATGAGATGGAAATTGATGGAAAGCTCCTTGAGAGGAACGGTTGAAAACTAGTTTGAATAACTACAGGTTTGACTGGAGGAAAATATTATTTCCTATTTGTAAGAGAAGTCCAATTTGACTAAGTGATATGATTTCTTCTACGTACGTATATGTTTCACTGTGTTGTTATACTTTAATCAAAAATATATGTTTTAGAAAACCTTTATTTAAGTTTGGGCGATCCACGGATCTCCTTGCTTAGCCGTCGCGCTAACTACACTTCAATGTGTTGCTTTCAGATGGAGTTCAGCGTTAGTTCTTGCAGTCCGACGAACTAGGGAGTTCGTCGGAAGGTGTAGGTCGTGGCATGGACTACGACGTTTTTGTACAGCAGATGAGTGGCGCCGACCCTTATGCGCCTGGCTATGCTCCTACAGCTCCCAATAGCTCACCGACAGTAAATAGTGTTCTTCCTATTCCTGAGGGTCCTGACGTACAGGCCACTTTTGGTTTTTACCCCATCGAGGTGCTGGTAGGAAGTAACCCCCTAGAGTTTATAGTTTATTATCCTTACCCTTGGGACCCGAGTCCTCCCGAGAGTTGGGAGGAGTGGTCTATGGTCATAGTCGCTTCCCGGTTCCTAGACCATATCACATGGTACGAAGGGGAATGGCATCTTGTCTGGGGTGAGTTTACGGGTCCGACGTATCTCCAGATCGTGTAAGCAGGATGCACAGAAGGTCTGTAGGGGTTTATTCCTTTTGTGTAAATATATTTTGTAGCCAGGGGAGTGACTGATCTTGGTTAGTGGGGACATGTAGGGCTTTAAACTTATGTTGGCCGTTAGGCAAAATTTCCGGTACTTACTTTGTAAATATTTATATATATATATATATATCTTGTATGTTATTTCAAAATGAGTGACTGTGTGTGTTGAGTAAGTTTCTTTTAGCCTGTGCACCTGAAGCGGGGTCTGTCAAGGGGATGATAGAACTTGTTTTGGGTGTGGCGGTAACACCTTGGGTTGTACGGCAAGCCAGACTCCTCAGGATGTACGGTAAGCCGGCTCGAGGAGTGTTACAGATGTTGTTCAAACTTTGCTTCTATTTCCAGCCGGGGTAGTTAGTGAACCGAGTGGAAGTGAGAGAGTGTGCGATAGCGGCCTCTCACGAGCCCAACTCATCTATATCTCCGCTCTTAATCCGAAAGGATGAGATCCGAGAGGAGTGGTAGGCAAGGTGTTCGATAAAATGCCTCAACTGAATGAGGATTGAGAGTCTGAGTGTGACGCCACTCGGTACCAATACCGTGACTCCCTAGATCAATCCCGAAACCCAATTCCAAGCTACCTACGATAATCAATCCTTTGGCTTAACTTTGGCATGCACCCCTTTCCTTTTACCTTTTGTATTTTCCATCTTATTTTACTTTCAAACCTTTTACCCAACCAACCATGAACAAATCCTCTACCTTTGATTCTTGCAACTCTTACCTTTCAACTTCCTAAATGCCACACATATTCGGTTCCCATTCGCCATCCTTGAGAGACACGACACTCGGGGAGTCTTGACTCTTCGTTTTACCACTTACCACCCTTCACATCCACTCACCCCATACATACATCCTTCAGCCTTGTGCCTTGTGTCCATCTCCTCCATCTTCTTTTCTAACCCTTGTACGGTGTTGACTAGAGTATGTAGGCTTCCTTGCAAGACATCAATACTTGCTTCATGTGACAAGTTGCTCCTTGATGTCACATTTTTCAAATTCTCGACTTGAGCCATAGTATGCCTCAACTTGCCGTTCACCACACGACAAGTTGCTCCTTGATTAGTCTGGTCTTGCAGAACTTAGTCAATAGGTTCATTCCGTAAGAACACGACTAAGCGCATCTAGTAATATTGAATTAAGCGCACTTTCATATTGGTGCTGCAAGAACATCCCATGCCATTTTTGAGAGAATGAGTAATCTCTCACTATTTACCTTCCACCATCTAATGTATCAAAATCATCCTTATCATCCACAATAGTCTCACTCAAATATATATTTGCAGCTTAGTCTGTTTAAGGCTTCCACCATTATTCATTCTTTGCATTTTCATTTCACTTTTCAACCTAGACTGTGACCTACGAATAGTAGTAGCCAACACATTCACTGGTTGAGAAGGTTGGTAGTAGATGGTTCATTGTTTACATTCACAGAGTATGTGGCTGCATAATCACTTAACAACTCAACCATTGCAAATTGGACCTTAGCAAAACAGGCTTTACATTTCACTTCACCATAAAGTTGAATAAACTGGTGAGACATATATTCAACTTTATCTCTAAGGTCCAATATATAGGCAAAAAATATCAAAAAGTTCATTTTTCAGGGTTCCCCCAATATTTTTTAAATCTATTTTTCATTTGGGTCCCCATTGCTTGTACAGAATTAAAACAAACATACATTTAATAGATTTAAAATTAAAACAAACACATATTTTAAAAACTTAACAAATTTGTATTTACCTTTTCAGAAACAGATTCAACCCTAATCATGGTATGTAACATGCAACTATGATCAGAGATCTCACTAAAGAAATTGTTAGATGTCACATAAAGAAAACCAGAAATTCTCACAGTCATGACATAGAAACTTTTCAGCAAAGTTACCAAACTTTGCACATTACACCAATCCAGAAAAGTAGGCACAGATTCACCAAGGTCAGTAGAAAATTAGGAATCGTTCCCCTCATATGCATCAAACACTCTCTGGTACTGGATAGCAGTGTTGAGCATTAGGTAAGTGTTATTCCATCCGGTAGGAACATCCAGCTGCAAAACTAATTTGACTTCCACCCCAATGAGATCAACGAGATCTCTAAACTTCTTTAGCCTTGCAGATGAGTTCCTAACCCATCTCACTACATCCCTAACCCTCTTAACTGAATTGTCAGCAAACTTCAACCCATCTTGCACCACCAGATTCATAATATGGGTTATACACCTCATGTGCATATACTGACACCTTACAGAACTACTACCCCAAGACAACAACTTACTTTTAAAAAACCTCATAGTAGTATCATTGGAAGATGCATTGTCAATTGTGATAGTAAAGACATTCTTAATACCCCACTCAACCAGACAACTCTCCAAGGCCTTGGCTACATACTTTTCCCTATGAGATGAAACATGGACGAAGGCTATGATTTTTTTTGTTGAGCTTCCACTGATCATCAAATAAATGTTAATGCATATGTAATTTATCCTCTATACAAAGGTCCATGTGTTAGTGGTTAAGTTCACTCTTTGGGAGCTACCCTTAAAAAGCTGTTTAAGGACTAATCTTTCATCTAGGTATCTTTGGAAAATATCTCTTGAAACTGTCTACTTAGAAGGAATTTGAAACCTAGAGCAAGCAACTAGAATAAATCTTCTAAACTTTTGCCCGTCAACAAACCTAAAGGGTAACTCATTTATTATAATCATCTCACATAAAGCCATCCTAATGGCTTCCTGATCAAACACCTAAGTCCCTAATTCTCCTATTACCGCCTTAGAACCCTCTGGGCAGAGGTTGATACATAATTGAAGGTGAGTAGTGACTGCCTTGTATCCTTAGAATGAGGATTTTTAAGATAGCTAAGCATACGATTTCTTAAAGAGGAAGTGCCATGTTTTTTTTGGCTCACATGCAAAGAGCCTTGCACAGTATAGGCACTTCCCCTTAATCAATTTTCCATCATTATCAAGGATCTTTTCAAAAATGATCCCACACTTTTGATCTAGACTCAATCTCCTTCCTCTTTTTTTGCAAGAACAATAAGAGTCACCTGAGGCTACTGAGCAGGCGTCTCAGTGCCTTGGGCTTGTCCTCCAAATTGAGGGTTGCGGTCTAGAACCAGGTTCATTGATGCTCTCCATCTAAAAGGATAAGCATCAGTTTTCTTTAAACAATTCAACAAAGGCAAGTAGGCAACAATCACCACTTATAATAAATATACAAAGAAATCAAGATTCAGACACTTGTTTGTGTCATCATTTATCAAGATTTCAAAATTACATTACAAACAGTTAAGGGCATTTAAGGGTCATACATCCATAAACACATTACATATTTACATCACAACAAAATCCAGATTCAGGAATTGTATTAAGTTCATCATTATCTGGATTTCAGTTAAGGGCTTCCACCAATAAATGGAAATTTCATATTTCAACCTTGAAAATTTCATATTTAAGCTTTTAACTCTTTAAGGGACATCACAATAGATCACATAATATCACAAAATCTCACAGTTTCACACTACTTCTACTATAATATATCTGAAAATATTCATATTTCACATAATATATCACAATATATCCCAAATATAAAACTAGGGTTTGCGATTAAAACTATTTCCACAATAATATATCACAATATATCAGAACATATTCATAATATATCACAATACATAAATCACAAATATAAAACTAGGGTTTTCGATTAAAACTACTTCCACAATAATATATCACAATATATCAGAACATATCCATAATATATCAAAATATATCACAATACATTATAATAAATTAGAAATATAAATACTAGGGTTTGCGATTTACTTGGTTTCCCGCAAATATTCTCTTGAGAACAAGGGCCTCTAATCAGTAATCACCACTGGAGAAGGGCTTCCACCACTCTAAGTCACCAATGGCCACCGGAGAATCGAAGATGACTGTCTTAGACTTAGGTAGGGGTGTAAACGAGCCGAGTCGAGCTCGAGCATAGGGTGGCTTGAGCTCGAGCTCGTTAAGGAAGGCTCGGCTCGAATTCGAGCTCGAGCTCGATCAAGCTTGGGAATTGATACTCGAGCTCGAGCTCGTTAATTTTCGAGCTGCTCGAGTTCAGCTCGAGCAGCTCGATTGTTTGAGCTCGAGCTCAAGCTCGATCTTCAACTCGAGTTCGAGCTTGAATTCGAGCTCGAAATCAGGGTTGAACTCGAGTTCGAGTTCGATTTTGAGCTCAAATTTAACCTGTTTGATTTTTAATTCATGTTTCAATTAAAAATAAACTATAATTTTATATGTATATATATTATATTATATATATAAATAAATATATATATATATATATATATGGCTCGCGAGCGGCTCGACGAGCCACGAGCTTAAGACATTAGAGTTCGAGTTCGGCTCGATTATTAAACGAGCCGCTCGAGCTCGGCTCGAGCTCGAATTTGACCGAGCTCGAGCCGAGCTTTGACCGAGAAGAAGAAACTAGAGAGAACAGAGGAGTAGAGAACAGAGAGAATCGAACTTTCGGAGACTAGAGAGAGGAGTAGAGAGAAGTCAAAGAAGAGAGAGAATTGAAAAAGATGCTAGAAGTGAACGACTGCGCAAATGAACTAGGGTCTCGTTCAACATACATATATACTAAGCCTAAATGACATCGTACCGTAGCATATCTAACCCTAACCCTAACATATTTCGGATATTCGGGTGGGTCAGATATCAAATTATCTTACCCTATCCGAAATCACTTCTCCGACGTCGTTTAGCCATGTGGTTCGGATATGCCTTCTCGAATGCGGATCGGGTTGGATGACCTAGTTTCGGATCTCTGACCGGGCGGGTTGGGTCGGGTTTGCACAACCCTACTGTAGTACATGTTATCATTTTGAAAGAGTTTATGAGAGGGAAAGAAGTTACATGTTGGGATAAATGAAAGTACATGTTATCTTTTTTGTTAAAGGTGGAATGTCAAAAATCAATCATTGTACCATGAATCATGGTTCACCATGTAAGGTGAATTACTAACATAAAGTTCATTTTTAATTTATTGAATGTTAGTTTTTAACGCATTGAATGCTTATTTTTTGTGTACGGAAGGTTCATTATTTGATATATTACCAAACAGTGAATCTTCAGTATACAAAAAATGAACTTTTAATATACTAAAAATGAATATTTTTCCTTGATCCATAGTTTAATACTATAATTTGTGAGTTAATACCCAATTTAGTCCTCGACTATAGTGGTTTTACTCGATTTAGTCCTAAGTGACTTTTTGTACTCAATTAAGTCCCGGACTTTGATGATTTTACTCAATTAAGTCCTCCGTTAATAATTCCGTTAGTTGACTGTTAAAAGCAGGGTTAATATGGTAATTTAACCTCCCTCCTCCCTTTTGTTCAAATTTCCATCTTCTTCCTCATTTCTCCTCCATCACCTTACCGACTGTAATTAAAAAAAAAAAAGGGAAACTAAACGAGTACACGACCACTGCATCTTCACTATTTGTTTATCACATGTGGTCTCTGCCACCATAATTCATGGCTTAGGAAACTAGTCAACTACTGCATATCACTGCCTACGTTCCCCTCTTGCTATGTGTTTTCTCTCTTCACTAGCCCGGATCAAAGAACCTAATGCCCATTCGTGAAACACCATGATCAAAGGCTATTCCATGACTTTAAACCCCCATGACTCCATTGTTTTCTACGCGAAAAATGCAGGAAAATTATGTGTTTCCCCACAAGCACATCTTTACTTTGCTTCTCAAAGCCTTTTCAAAGGCCAAAGCAGGAAACCCACTAAAGGTTTTTGCTCAATTACTGAAGTTTGGGTTCGGTTCTGACCATTTTGTGCAAAATTCTTTGGTTTCAACTTTTGTTGTATGTGCGTACATTGAACTTTCGCGCAAGGTGTTCGTTGAAATGCAGAAAAGAGATGTTATTTCTTATACTGCATTGATTGATGGGTTCAAGAGAAATAGGAGGTCAGCTGAAGCTTTGGAGCTTTTTCTAGAGATGAAAAAGCTAAGACTGGTGTGAGGGTGAATGAAGGTACTGTAGTTAGTGCTCACAAATTTTTCTTGCTATTTTTTTTTTTAAATTACAGTCTGAAAGAAGATGAAGGGGAAATGAGGAAGAGATGGAAATTTGACCAAAAGGGAGGAGGGACGATAAATTACCATATTAACCCTACTTTTAACAGTCAACTAACGGAATTATTAACGGAGGATCTAATTGGGTAAAATCATCAAAGTCCGAGACTTAATTGAGTACAAAAAGTCACTTAGGACTAAATTGAGTAAAATCACTATAGTTAAGGACTAAATTGAGTATTAACTCTATAATTTGTTGTCAAAATTTTAAATGGACTAATAATGACTAGGGGCCCGAAATTTAAGCGAGTTGACTTGAAAACCCCCAATTCAGATTGAGTTCAAATATGATCGGGATGAACCCGTTAAAAACCCAAACAAATACTACGTATATCCTTGTTCGCTTCAACTCTCGGGTACAGAAACTTTACTTCAAATCCGACCCAAGTACACAGTATTAATGGAAAACTCACTTTTTTCCCATCGTTTCTGTGGTACAAAGGGTTTTAGCACAGAGTATTAATGGAAAATTCACTTTTTTCCCCTATCAAAATTTGTCTCACCCCTCGTATCTTATCTGTCAAGGTTAGTAAATCTTTATTTTCTACTGTATTATGTTTGTTTGTCCATGTCTTTACATTTTTTTTTTGAATGGTTAAGATTTAAAGAGTTTGCAAATATTGAACCTTAATTGGTTTAGTTTGTTGAAGCATCAGTTTTTACACCTTCGCTTTGAGGAGTGACGAATGAACAATTGCACATTTATACTGTAGCTAATTTGTTTAAAGTGATATCCGTGGTTAAATTTCTTTAAAATGATATAAGTAGCATATTACTTCTTTACAATGATTTATTATATTGACCAATTTCATTTTTTTTCAATCTATTTTCTTTGTGTTTTTTTTTTTACTCTTTGTAAAACACTGAAGCTTGATAAGATAAATGGGCTGGCATATGTACCGATTCAGCCTTAGCTTGTCATTGGCTTTCGTGGATAATTGGTTGTCAAAGTTAATTACTTTCGTGGATATTCTGCACCCGATTTCACCTTGCAAAGTGGATTTGGATTCAAAATTCACAATTTACATACTAAAGGTTCACAATTTATATACTGAATGTTCATAACTGAATGTTCATAATTTACATACTAAATGTTCACAATTCGTCCATTTACATATTGAATGTTCACAATTTATATACTGAATGTTCATAACTGAATGTTCACAATTTACATACTAAATTTTCACAATTCAAATTGTGAGCATTCAGTATGTAAATTGTGAACATTCAATATGTAAATGGACACGGGTCCACCTTGCAAGGTTGACTTTGGTCCATGGTATAACTATTGAATTAGGCTAGTTAGATTAATATTTATTTAATTGGGTTGATTAAATTGGCTCAATAAATAATTAATTGGTCTAATTACTTAATTAAGAGTAATTGTCTTCTGCATTGTGCGACCCAAATTGAAGGAATATTTAATTGAGTTGGACCAAACTATTTGGATTAATTGGATTGCTTAATTGATGGGTTTTAAAGTGGTGTTTTAAAGTGGTTTTGGCCCATTAAGAATATATGTGGACCGCATAATTTTTAAAATTGCAGATAATATAAATTGGTTTGAAGATAAGATGAAATGATGAACATAGACGTAATCAAATATTTTAATTAAATTTGAGAATTGTCCAAAGGGATAGAGTTTGTTAAATTTCTCATACACTCACCACTATAAATAATGGTTTTATTTTGGAAGAAAGAGACCTCTCAAGTCTGCATATTGAAGCTCTGCTGGAATCTCGCCAGGATATCATCTGGAACACGTCCGATATACATTTGCGCTGAGAACACGCCATTTGAGTACCAGAAACCCATCTTTGAAGGTCAAACTGCATAAGCCCTTCATCGAAGAACAAGCTACTTAACTCTGGAGGCCCTTCTGCACGGAACTAGGACGATTCAACATATTTCTAGTAGAGAATCAGAGGACTTGAACTTGCCTAGCACTTCTAAGGTGCTTGGAAAATAGGAAGTTAAGAAAGGAAAAAAACCCTTTTCGAAACAAGAAAAGAAGGAAGCAATGAATGTGAAGGCTACACTTAAGACAATCTTCACCAAATCAATTGAAAGGCTTAGGCCAAGATAATTTTCTGGTCCGTCGAGGGGAGGTAGGTGACCGACGATTGAAGAAAGATAGGAGAAAAAATATCTCTTCTTGGACTTCGATGTATCTCCCATGTTTGATGACCTACTCAAACTTAGGCTCATTGAGTTTCCTGAGATGAAACGTCTTGACGAGGCTTCATGAGTAGATGTCCCAAACTACTAAAAGTACCACCGTCTTCTTGGTCACCTGATTGAGAAGTGTTTCATCATCAAAGACAAGGTAATGGCGCTGGCTAGAGATGGAAAAATTGAGCTTGCCGATGCTAAAACAAACACAAATCAAATCTCAATGACACTTGGAAGGTTTGCTCCATTGTGTGTTGAGAAGGAAGATGGGGAACAACAGAAGCGTCTACTCCCATTCATTGTCAAATAGCTTGTTGGTCAAAATTCTAAGCCACATCAAGATGATGGCAAATCTGAAGCAAAATGGGCATTTGTCACCCATAAGAAGAAGAAGAGAGTTGAGCCCGTGAGACCTCCTAAACACATAGCGAAAATATAGTTTGAAAAGATCTCAACAAGTGGCCATGCCCACATATCAAGAATGAAGGGGCATGACAAGCAGCCATGAGCACCAGTTCCCTTAGCTCAATACATGCCAAAGAGATCTAATCTTCGAGGGGCAGACACTGCTATTCTTGCCTCAATAGCAATGGCAAGCAAGTGGATGGAGGAGAATGTTCATATCCTAAACACAACATGAATGAGGATGTGCAAATGCATAGGGTTGCTTCCTACTCCATAGAAATTACCTTCAAGGATGAAGACTTGTTGCTTAGAGGCATGCCACACAATCGGCCACTGTTTGTTGAAGGCTACACATGTGGGCAAAAGCTCAAGAGTTCTGGTTGGTCAAGGCTCAATCGCCAATATTTTGTTTCTCTGAGCCATGAAGGACCTTGGTGTATCTATAGATGAGCTTGCCCAAAGTCGTCTAATGATACAAGGTTTCAACTAAGGAAGGTAGAGAGCAATCGACATCATCAGACTCAATTTAAGAATTGGAAGCCTAAGTTTAAGTGTCCTTTGACATGTCATAGATGCAAGGACATCTTATAATTTGTTACTTGAGAGGCCTTGGATACATGAAAATGGGGTGGTGCCCTCATCTTGGCATCAATGCCTCATGTTTGAAAAGAACAGCGTGATTGAAAAGGTAATTGCCGATGAAAACCCATTCATTGAGGCTGAGTCTTACTTTGCGGATGCAAAGTTTTACATAAAGAAGCTGGTCATTGTGGAAGATGTTGAGAAAAGCAATGACAATCCACCTTCCCAACTCACGTTAGATGGAAAACAAGTCGTAGAGGGGGATTAACACAATGCAAAACTCATCTTCCCGCTCGCAAGGATTAATACACTTAACGCAAGTACAACAAAATCATTCGAGGAGAAAAACTATGACAAAACATACCAAGTATTGCCCACCAAGCGTACTGAAGGCTTCGACCCTAATGCTTATAAGCTTCTAGCCAAAGTTGACTATAATCCGACGAGCCACAGAAATTGGGAAAACTCATCCCAGAAGGCGGTGGTAAAGGCAAGGTAATCAACAGGAACCTTAAGCACGCAAAGAGCTACAAGTAATTGCATCTCCACGGATGAAAGCGAGTGTGATCCAAAACTCTCTCTTACCGATGATAATGGATATGGCTAAAAGAAGTCAGTTTTTGACAAAATGTGTAAGGCTGAATCAAGATGCTCAATCTTTGACAGATTGGGGTCAGGTCCTAAAGCCCCCAAGAGAAAGTCAATACATGATCGCCTTGGAGTCGTCCAAGTTATGAAGGAGAGTGCCAGTTATCCAATTGAAGTGGAAACTTCAAAAAAACTTAGAAGTATGATTCCTTCTCGTATGAGACGAGAAACATGTATTCATATTTTATGCAGCGAAGTCTTGAGGGTCCAACCAAAGACCATTGTGCACACCTGTGTGCATAGTGAAGAGGACAAAGAAAGTATCGGGTCATGCTATGTGACGTACCAAATTGTCCAAGAAGAGGGAACATGGCTTCCAGAAGAAGTGGTATCTTCATTCCACATCACTTTGAGTGATGAAGCTCCCACTGAGGGAGAAGATGTAGAGGAAGCATCCCATGAGTTAAAAGAAGGGGTACAAGCTGCAACAGACAAATTGAAGGAGGTTGATCTAGGAACTCATGAGAATCCTCAACCTATCTTCATTAGCTCAAATTGAAGGAGGTTGATCTATATACATATACATACATACACACACACACACACACACACACACATATATATATATATATATATATGTGTGTGTGTGTGTGTGTGTGTGTGTGTGTGTGTGTGTGTGTGTGTGTGTGTGTGTGTGTGTGTATATATATATATATATATATATATATATATATATATATATATATATGTGTGTGTGTGTGTGTGTGTGTGTGTGTAGATACATATATATATATGTATATACACACACATACATATATATAAACAAATATATTTTGATTCTTATAATTGTGACAATTGTATTTGGAGAAATATTATTATGTAAGGAAATTGGATATTTTCTCTAAATATGTTTTAAGTGAATATGTGCAAACTTTTAATTTAATGATTATTGGATCATATTGTGAAATATATTATTGTAAGGTTTTGTTTATGGAAAATGGTGAAGGTGTATATTTTGAAAGGTGGATTTTGTTCTTTAAACTAAAAAATATATTATCTTTTGTGAGATATACATATCATTAGAAAAGTTATATTTTATGGAAATTGATGAATATAATTTTTAATTAAAGAGAATATTTTTGAGAAATTTGGAAATTTCATTTTACCTTTACAATTAATTTATGATTAGAGAAGTTCTTAGTATGAAGTAAGTTAGTTTGAAATTTTTTTGTGGAATTACTACATATGAAAGATGTATATTTTCATAAAGCTTAGAATGACAATTTTTGTGGATAACTATATTATTTTATTGGATTTTGGAAAATTCTCATGATCTTGAAGCATTATTTTGTATATAAAAATGTTGGAGGATTATGTTATGGAATTTGATTGTTGGGTTAAACCCAAATTTTTTGATTGAGTAGTGAGCAGTAGAAACATATCCTGTCTCACTAGGACGTAATGTCCTGTTGTTTTGAGGAGTGGACAGTGACGTAAAAGCTTTATTCACTATGGTAAAATATACTGTGAGTAGTAGTCAGTAGAAACCTATCTTGGCTACTAGGACTATTTACTACCCTTTGGGCTTGGAAATCCTTTGGGGTTATGCACACTTAAGGTATTAGTTCTGTTCCATTGAGAATGAGATCTTAAGTAGTGACCTTTGGGGTTATGCACACTTAAGTATTAGTTCTGTTCCATTGAGAATGAGATCTTAAGTAGTGAGTAGTGACGTAAAAGCTGACTCACTAGGAACTTTAATAGATGAGTTCCTGCCCATTATGTGTTATTGTTAGGATTATTGCGAGTGAACAATATTGTAAAAACTGTTTCACTAGGGCTTAATTATTTAAATACCCTTCCATTTATTGTTTTGCTTATCCTCCTTATTTTTGAAATTGAGAAAATATTATTATTTCTTAAAATTTACAAATTATGAATGAATTTATAAAATGAAGAATTTTGCACTATAGAAATTTTAAAGAGCCATGTGGCTAAGTATTTTTTTCTGAAATTATTTATTAGTAAGAAAAAAAATGGTTTTGACAAATATTATTTTACGTGTTGGGTAAACATTACTTAGCAAAGTTTTGCTAACTTTGTGTGTTGTTTTTGTATTTTTTGGAAATTACATTTTTTTCAAGAAATTGAGAATGTGGTTGTTTTAAGAGAGCGTGGTTGTAGATGGATTCCGTTGTTATAGGATTTGGAATTCGAGAAAGAATTTAGACTTGTAATAAATTAAATGTTGGTATTATTATTTTGTTAAGACAATGTTTTGGTTTAGCCTTGCATCTAGCTATAGTTAGTTTAGATGTGGCGGTAACACCCTCAGTTTAAGAGGATGAAGAGTTATTTTTAATTATCTGTTTTTATAAGTCGAACCTTGAATATTTATTAAATAAAGTCAAGCTCTATTTTTGGAAATTCTAATCTTTGAAGTTTTTATCTTTAGAACTACTATAAATAGTAAGATTTGAGAATAAAAAATGGATGTGTTACAAGTTGGTATCTAAGCCATGTTCGAACCTATGGGGGCTTAAGTTTTGAGATCTTGGATATAGAAAGAAGAAGGGCCTAGGTTGTGAACTTTTGAGACCTAGGAAATAATGTTTTTTTAAGTTTTTAAAATTTTGGAAATATCGTGGTCAGGATGTATAACATTGTATAAGTGTTGCATGTTTGTTTTTTTATTGCTAATACTTGCAGGTGATGTTATATGATTCGATGAGAATTGGAAATTTGGAGGTAAATCATGTAATACTTTATATTTTAATGGAAATTGAATATTTGGATTTGGTAATCTTATTAGAGCTTAATTATTTTTTTCTAGAGCTCTGTGTCTTGAGGAAAAAATATTATGTTTAATGATTTAATTAAGGGTTTGATTTCTTATTAATTATTAAGAAGATATTTGGACTTGATGATATTATTTGATTATTATTTTGAGATTCTATATTTTTTTTTCAAAAATTTGAGTATCATATATCACCAAAAAAGCTGAGTCTGTACAATGGCCCAATAGTGACCATAATAACAAAAGGGTGCCAAGCACTAATGATCAACTCATGATCTGCTATGCCTAACAATAAGGTGCAATGCACTAATCAATCAACCAAGTTTTCAATGAAGGTCGCCCTCCCTTTACTGTCAGTCCACAACATTCCAACCGCAAATAAATCCACTCAATTCAAGCATACAATCAATACAATCAACTCAAACATACACTCAAATCATGCAAGGAGATGGCCTAATTCCACCTAATTCCACCCTAAACCTGAAGACCTGCCCTAACTGTACAGATCCCTGCATTTTGATCAGAAGGGCCTTTATGGTCAACAAGCAAAGCAATATATGGCACCCTCAGCCATTCTCATAGCACACGCAACTCCTTAGGTACAGAGCTCTGCATTTCACCCTAAATGAGCATCCAATTACATGGCTATGAGCAATGGCAACTAACCACCACCACCACCTTTGAGCCACAGACCACCTACCTTCCTACAGATCTCTGCAATTTTAATGAAATGGGGCTCTTATGTCTGGACCTAAGCAATGGCCCTTTCTCCTTCTCTCCCACCTCAACTCACTCAAACAAATATTCCATTTCATTTTCACCATTTCAGATTTCCAGATTTGGGCTTTGTGATGTTATAAAAAATTGATTACTTATTTTGTTATGAGAATTTAGGTTTCAGAGAAATAACTGGAATTGATGCCAAGGATCTTGTTGTCCAGTGGCATCAAACCCTTCCCTTTATATGGGAGGTGGTGGGTTCGAACCTTAGTGAAGGCAATACTGATTCTTGTGCTTCAATAGGTTGAGGAAGTAGTTATGAACAGATACTGCAATGTAATAGAGTCAGGGAAATTATATTTTGAGAAAGTATTTGGAATTTGTTATGAAATTTTAGACAAACGAGCCTAAGTTATGGAATCTTGGAATATAGGGCATTGAAATGACTAAGGAATTAAAATTTTGAAAATCAAGGTACGGATACGTGTTGTTGATAATTTGGTATATATTTTAAGAGATAATCTATGTTCTAAGGAAATATTTAAACTTGGTGATTTTATTTGGAATATTGAA
Organism: Ipomoea triloba; assembly: GCF_003576645.1. Taxonomy (NCBI): domain Eukaryota; kingdom Viridiplantae; phylum Streptophyta; class Magnoliopsida; order Solanales; family Convolvulaceae; genus Ipomoea; species Ipomoea triloba. The sequence continues at coordinate 6,864,239 of NC_044919.1, read as the reverse complement.
ATCTCTCATGGTAAAAGTTGGATAAGAGCATTGACTGCAGTAAATTTTGCACTTGATATGTTTTAACTAGTGATTTAGAAGTTATACTCGAGAAATAGTCAAAAGGATAATAGTGTTTAAATTTTGGGAGTTAGACTTGGGAAATTGAATGTGAATACCAAATTTGAGAAGAAAAAAATTATTAGTATTATATCATTTAATTTGCTAAATGGATTTAGGCAAATTATGTTGTATTAATTAAGTCTTTAACTTTGTATTATGGAAGTTGGACTGCTGTTTGGGCCTGTTGGATCAATCGTTGAGTATGCCCGATGGCTTTTAATTAGAAGTTTTGAATATGAAGATTGGAATTGTGTGGATTCTAGTTGGACTTTTAAGATAGATAAGTATCCATAATTGTAAGTTCAAATTAAGAAAATGGGTCTAAGTGAGATCATTAGCGGTGGTCCAAGGCCAAGGCTTATTCTCTGTGCTATAATATTGGGTTGAATACAAAGGTTTTAAGGTCAAACCACTTAGCGGAAAGAACTACTTGGGAAGTAGAGAATGAGATGCAGAGTAGATATCCGGAGTTATTTTAGTCAAGTATTCTATTAAGTTATGGGGATGTAACTTTATTTCTAAGGAGGGTAGAATTTAACACTACATTTCTTTTCTTTGTTGAGTGATGCACTTCTTTGCTTTATTGTTGTGCAATTTGAGGATCGAGTCTCCTTAGGTTGGTTTTATTTTAGGAGCTTCAGGGACGAATCTTTCTTTTAAGGAGGGTAGATTGTGATACCTTAAATATTTGGATAGTTATTTATAGTAAGAATTTATTATTTTATACAAAATTTTTATTTTATGATATAGTTGTATATATGTGTGTAGTATTTATTTTAATAATTAATTAAGGATATATGGTAATAAAGTTAATTCCACCAAAGGTCTCTTGTCTTTGGTGACATTTCCAAATTTAGTCATCCCAGACAATTGTTTTTGCCGTTTAACATCCTAGACTATTATTTTTGGACACTTTTAGTCCTTTCTCATGACTTTTCCTATTTTTAGTAAGGACATTTTTGTCTCTTCATATTTTTCTTTTGTTATTTTTCTAGTTTCAACCAGTTTAATTGGTTTATGACTTTATTAAAAACCAGTTGAAAAATATGGTTACTAAAAATCTTAGGTTACCTAAAGTAAGGTTTTCTATTTCTTATTCTTGCACTTTTCAAAAATTACTTTTGTAGTTGAATTCATTGTACAGTATTTCAATTGCTTTTAGTTTGTCAATTCCATTATGAGTAATTAAACTAGTTAAATTTAGATTGAATTACTTTGTATGAATGCCAATATGAATTGAATTGAAAAATCTAGGGCTTGCAATATCTTTGGAATGAATTTGATTGTGAAATTGGTGAATTGTTTTGACTCTTGTTCGGTTAGGGCCCAACTTTGCAAGAGGATTTTGGAGTTGGTGTTTCACCTATGATAATAGGGATTCACCATAGCCAAACCTATCGCATTTCTAACTCACTCTTGAGAAATGGGAGTTGGAAGGGAAAGAGCACACAAGGTGTTTGATTAATTGTCTCGCCTAGTCTACTTGTCATGAGAATGAAAATATAACTTAGGTGATATGTAACACCCCGGACCTACCTTCCCGTACATCCGAGGCATTACCGCCACACCTAGAGAGAGAGTTCTATCATTCCGCGATAAACCTCACTCTAGGTGCACAGGCTAAAGGAACTATTCTCATCACAATAATCACTCAACAGGTACTTAACACTTTCATACATAGCAACTGGTGAAGCTTCATTAAGCAAAGTATATAATGTTGCAAAAATACATACATAAGATTGACCCACGGGCCAAAATACCAACAAGGTTCCACCTAGACGGTCATACCTAGCCATCACCGAGGCTACAAAAAAAAATATATGTACACCAAAAATTTCCCAAAGATCCAACGTCTAGTCAAGCCTGCGGTACACGGGGCCAGTGAACTCTCCCCAGACCAGGTGCCACTCCCCCTCATACCAGGTAATATGGTCCAAAAACCGAGAAGTGATTATGACCATCGACCACTCCTCCCAAACATCCCGAGGGCTAGGGTCCCAAGGGTAGGGGTAGTGCACAATGAACTCCAGGGGATCGCTACCATCTAACGGCTCTATGGGGTAAAAGCCGTAAGCAGCCTGGACCTCGTCCATAACCGGGCAAGAGACAAAAGGAGCCGACGGAGCCATAGGAGTATCTGGGTTGGTGGGAGCCTCGGGAGCATAACCAGGTGCGTATGGGTCTTCTCCCTCCATCATCTGTATGTAATCATCGTAATCCATGCCCTGACACACATACTCCGGTGAACTTTCGGGGTTCACCAGGCTGCAAGAACTGACACTAGACGGCATCTGATAAGAACACAGTGAAGTGTAGTTAGCACAACGGCTAAGTAAGGATATCCATGGGTTATTCAAACTAAATAAAGGTTTTGTAAAAATTGTTACATAGAAACCCTATACCTTACTCATCTGCAAGATTCTACCTGCAACAGTCATAAATAGCAACTTGCATAGATTATGAGCACAATTCCATAACGTCTCATAACATTTTGCCTCTTGACAGGGTCATTTGATATTCATTTACATACTCAACAATATATTGCTAAACAATTAAACATACTAGTAAGTAGTATAAAACATAAGTCACATATCTTGCTTGTGATCACTTTAGTAGAAACTTTTCCCTCATAATGATATGCTCATCACTTTTCACCTCTCAAAGAGAGAGATCACCCACAACCTTTGGGTACTTAAAAATTGTTACATCTCTCTTTCCCGTAGCTACGGAGTAATTAAAAATTGTTACATCTCTCTTTCCCGTAGCTACGGAGTAACTAAAAATTGTTACATCTCTCTTTCCCGTAGCTACGGAGTAACTAGATTCGTATTTCGAAATTCCACTTAGTCCTAGATAGAAAGTGTGAGGCCTTTGGAGTTCTTTCTCCACTTTTGACCACTTGGATCGTTGAACTCGGGTTCAGTGGTCATCGCCCGGTCTAATACTGATCCCCTGGACTTATAGGAGCGTTGGAATGATTCCTAGCTAGCCTCACTAGGTTCATAAGAACGACACCTACCCGAACATAGAGTGACTATACTTAAGTGTGCACACCCCCGTAGGAGTACCTTTTCCTTCCGGGTGATATAGTACTCGGCGAATAGACTTCGCCCACAGTATGATTGATCATACACATAATTACCATGCGGAATAGGCACTTTAAGCTCATCTTTATTCCGTGGTTAACAAGATCCTTCACCACTTTTACTAGAACTAAGGTTTGAAAACATTTTTCTACTCTTTTCCCTTTCTTGCTTTAAGAATATTTTGGACATAATTGGGTCAATCCCAATACTCGGAAATTAATTCTCCTTTTAACCCAATTCAAAAATTATCCTTTTCTTTCTCAAGACATTTGGATGATCCACTAACATCCTTTCACAAAGTAATTCAAGTGTAACTACTCTACACTTTCAACTCCACATTTATCACATAAGTCTCAATGCATATAACATATACATTTCCCAATTTCAACATATGCATAACACATAACATATATTTATTCTTTACAAACACATACTACCACTTCCTCATACTATTTATAAGTTCACCCATGTGTAACACAATCTTCATAGCACATATACCTAACTACATAGTATTACTCTTCTTACTAACAACATATATAATTATGGTTTATACATACCATATACTATACCCAAAAGGTGACATTTTATTAATACATACATACCCATATAGGTACATATATATTCGATTTTCATGTACATATACATAATACACCTATATAAATTATACATATATATATACTATACTACACGTATATAATATATATATATATATGCCTAATTCAAGTACATGCCTAATTCACATATAATATCTATATATTTATATATACTATACCACACGTACATACACATAATAGGTACATACTACATAATAGTATCTATATATATACTATACTACATTTACCCATAAATGTGTACATAATATTTATAATTATATATATACTTTGCACTACACGTACTTACATACTACATGTATTTACATAATACTTATAATTATATATATATATACTACACGTATGTACATATTATATAAATCTAGGTACATAATAGTTATAATATATATATATACATCACACGTACATGCATTCTATATATATATATATGAACACAATGCATATTAATATGTATATATATCTTGTACCATACGTACATATACTCAAATGTGTACACAATTTATATATATATACATTCATCATGTACCCAAAAATTCCACCAAGAGCCCATTATATTTCAACCAACTATCAATTATCTAGTTTCAAACAACCTCAACCAATTAAAGGGATTCCTTACCTCCACCGGGTTACTAGTCCTCGTAGAAGACTTTTGGAGTTGATTTCCCCAAATTTCACCTTAAAATCCTAAGATCACAATCAACACCATAACAAGAGATTTCAAGAAATTAATCTCAAATCCATGCTCTAGGAAGGNAAGAAATTAATCTCAAATCCATGCTCTAGGAAGGAAAATAGAACTATTTACCGAATAAAAACGAAGATTTACCGAATAAAATTGAGAGATGTGAAGGAATTTGCCATGGAAATTGAAGCTTTGTGAAGAAGATGTAAATGGAATCATCTCTCTCTCTCCTCACGAAATGGGAATGAAGAATTGAAGAAATGGGAAATTGCTTTTATATTGATCCCAATCTTATGTGATAAGCTTGGAAAAAAAATAATAAAATAATAAAATATCTTCCAACTTATCAGTTGTGGTTCAAACAGATAAGGTTTCGGTGGAAAATAATCCAGATAGAATAATTTCCGAAACTAAAAATTTATTCCAGACTAACCCTCAAAATTGGGCTAGGTTCGGTACACCGCGAAATTTAGCGATGTACGATCAAAATAAATTTTCGCTGCTATGAGTTGATTTAATTAAATAGGAAATTCAAGAATAATATTATGGTGTCTAATAATTCATTTCCTAGGACAAACGGGTCCGAACACCAGCTTCTAAAATTTTTACGGTTCGTGACCGGTACGTAGGTTCGCAGCTTAATAACAACTATACTCACTTATAAAAATTCTTTTGAAATATCTGAAGATCATAACTTAGGAATGTCAACGCCTTAAGATAATGTTAATAAAATACGGGGTATTACACTCTACCCCCCTTAAAAAGAGTTTCGTCCTCGAAACTTCCTTCTTATTATCCAAGGTTTCACAACTTACAAAAATTTCACAGGCTAGGCTCCAATCTAACCTCCAAAGATTCAAACCGCCTTAATTCCAACTTATAACAGAGCTTATCAACTTATATTTCCAAGACCTTATAACCTTAAGCTCTAATAGATTCCACTTTGTAACAGAGCTTCACCAATTCTATTATCGATAACAAGGATCTCAAATCCTAAGCTCTGATCTCCACTATGTAACAGAGCTTACCAGACTCTATTGCCCATAACAAGGATCTCACAACCTAAAGCTCTGATACCACCTTTGTCTACTTTTAAGTGACAAATGGATTTCCTTACTTAGCCGTCGCGCTAACTACACTTCAATGTGTTCTTATCAGATGCAGTTTAGTGTGGACTCCTGTAGCCGATGAGCTCTAAATAGGATGGAAGTGCAGGTTGGGGTCTACTCTTTGATGTAGACAAGGATTGTTGTTAATGTTGTAAGTTTAGCCTGTGCACTTAGAGTGGAGTTTGTCAAAGAGGTGATAGAATTCACTCTAGGTGTGGCGGTAGCACCCAGTTTTCTGCTGATAAGATGTAAGCTTCCGCAGCATATGAATATTGATTTGTAATTAATGTAAGAGTTGAAAATTGGGGTGTTACATGATAGGCTAATGACTATGAGAATGGCTTTGGCACTTGCTAAACTCCCTCACTTTCATTATTGATTATTGTTTGGCTTAGAAACTTAGAACATTAAGAAACATTTATGTGAAGTGATTTTATCTAAATCCTTTCTTTCAATATTGTCTTTTACTTAATTCATTGCTTTATTTTATACTTAGGGTCCATTTAGAAAGCAGAAAAATGACTTCTGGAAAATGTTTTCTTGAAAATGAGTCATTTTCCAGAAAACATTTTCCTTTCCAGTGTTTAGTTGCATTTTGAAAATTTATTTTTGTGTTTGGTTCATTTTATGGAAAATGAGTAGAATTGTATAATTATATATTTTAATTATTTTATTTAGAATATTAAAATATTTATAATAATATTAAAAATAATATTATTAAGAAAAAAAATCTCACCCTCTGGTTTCTGTCGGGAAACCAAAGAACTGCTATGGTTTCCACAGCGAAACTTTTCATAGGTATGGTTTCTGCCGAAAATCTTGGGTTGTGGGTGATGGGTGTAGTCAGTGCTCAGTGTTATCTGTCTTGTTCACTCTTGTGGCAGAAAATTACTTTTGGAATTTTTTTGCGGAAGTTATTTTTCGCTAAAATGGGGCGATTTTCCCAGCCAACGGAAAAATATTTTCTGTTGACTAGATTTTCCAAGTGTATCCAAACACGGGAAACTCAGAAAATAATTTATGAAAATCATTTTTCGGGTTTCCAAACACACTCTTATTCTCTATGCAAACAAATATTTCATTTTGGTAAGCTTTCAAACACTCAATGATCTTGTGTTTAATCCCTCTCTGTTAGGAATCTATATATACTTGTATTCTATTTTATATTGGACTCCAGCCTTGTGTATTTTGTATATGACTCTCCGTTGTATTTATGTCTTCGTTGTCTTTATTTCAATGATATATAGAAATACGTTCTCATCTAGTATCAGTCACTTAGATTTTTCCTATAGTTGGTAATAATGACAGTTCTGCCAGAATTTCTTCCGAGCATACTATTTCTGATGCCACTGTTCCGGTGCTTGTGGTTTCCAATAATTTGTTGTCGACCGCACACCATTTTCTATCTATTAAATTAACGTCACGTAATTACTTGTTTTGGAGGACCCAAATTATTCCTTTTTTGAGAGGTCAGAATTTGCTATGTTACGTATATGCGAGTTTTCCGTGCCTACTTTCGGTGTTTCTACTACCTCTACGTCGACGCTTAAGACTCTGTCCGCCTTTATTGCCGCTTGGATACAGCAAGACTAGGCCATTTTGGCTATTTTAATCTCCTCTCTCTCCGAGGAGGTGATGCATCTTGCTGTTGGCAAGACCACGCCACGACAGGTTTAGATGGCTGTTGAACAAGCTCTCGATTCTACCACCCACGCTCGAGCTCTGCGGTTGCTCAGTCAGCTCTAGGGTTTCCGTCAAGGTGATGAGTCAGTCGTTGATTTTCTTGGCAGGGATCAGGTTCTCGTTGAAGACTTGGCTTTAGCTGGACAGCGAGTGAGCTTGGATGACCAAAATTTGTATATTTTCAGAGGCCTCTATCCTGATTTTCGGCCATTGGTTGCGACGTTGACAGCACAGGGTGAATAGTGAACTGGTTACACTAGCTGAGCTCTCAGATTTTTTTTTTAAAGGGAGATCTCAGATTTTCTAATTGCTAATGAATTCATTTGTGGTGAAGATTATGGTGTAGGCAGTCCAGTAGTTCCTCACGTGGCAGCTCCTAGTGCTTTGGTGGCGCAGCGTGGAGGCATGTTTAATAATTCTCGAGGTGCAAATAATTTCCGTGGTGGGCGTGGTGGTCGTTGGTAGCGAGGTGGCAGAGGTCGTTGTCGCTGTTCGTCTTCGCTACGTTGCCAGATTTGTGAGAATGTTGGCAATTCTGCTACTTCATGCTATAGGCGCTATTCCAATACTAATTCGGTGACATCTGGACCACATGCTAATATGGTATATTCTGGTGATGACTCTTCTTCGGTGGGTCCGCATAATTGGTTCCCGGACACGAGTGCCACTAATCATGCCACACCTAATTCTGGTCTGATGTCCACGGCTACAAATTATACTTGGTCTGATGTGTTACGTGTTGGAAACGGTACAGGTTTGCCCATTCATAGTGTAGGCTATGCATCTTTTACCACTCTGAGTCGTTCTTTTAAGTTATCTGATGTTTTACATGTTCATGGGTTATCTGCTTCTTTATTGTCTATTCAGCGATTTGCAACTGACAATCGCGTTTTCTTTGAATTTCACCTCACTTGTTTTTATTTTTTTGTGAAAGATCTTGTTTCTAAGGAGGTTCTGTTCAAGGGGAATAGTTTCGTTGGTCTCTACTCGCTTCCTATGTCCAAGTCTAGTCCTGCTGCGTTGATGTCTGCTCGAGCCTCTCCCTCGATCTGGCACAACCGGTTAGGCCATCCTCATCATTGCACCTTGGTCAAATCTTGAAGCTTTGTCCAACTACGTCTTCTTGTGTTAGTGAGTCTTTATGATCAACATGTCAGTTAGGGAAGTCGGCTCGTTTTCCGCTTCCTCGTGTTAGTTCATCTAGTTCACATATTTTGGATTTATTGTACACCGATGTTTGGGGCCCTGCGCTTTTATTATCTAGTAATGATTCTCGTTATTTCGATATTTTCGTTGATGAATTTTTGTCGTTTTACTTCGTTTTATCCTATGCGTCAGAAATATGATTTATATGTGACTTTTGAACGTTTTCGTGCAATAGTAGAGCGTATGTTTTCATGCAAAACTAAGTCTATTCAGTTTGATTTGGGGGACGAATACAAAAAATTGCATTCTCGTTTTGTTCAGTTGGGTATTGTTCATAGGTAGTCGTGTGCCTATACCCACGAACAGAATGGGCGTGTGGAACGTCGTTGTAACACCCCGACTCGGCTGTACCGAACAATCGGAGTAGTTACCGCCACACCTAGACTAAACCCAATCACATACAGATAGGATTCATTCTAGATGCACAGGCTAAAGACAAGGAAACTGTACTATATCATCATGACCATCATAACTTGATATATATATTCATGGCATCAACAAAAGAGTAGCTAAACTAGCCACTAACAAGTACCGAAGTTTAGTTACATCCCACCAAGAGAGTTTGAATTAGCCCCGACCTCACTAGCCATCTTAGCACTAGCATGGCTACAAAAGATATATATACACAAAAAGAGATCAGACTTGACTCCCCACCCTAGACACTACCGAGTCTAACGAGTGGTAAACCGAGCCAGTGTAGGTGCCCCAAACGAGATGCCACTCACCCTCGAACCAGGTGATGTGGTCCAGAAAGTTACAGGTATTGATATACATCATCCACTCGTCATGATACTCCAGGGGACTCGGGTCCCACGGTTAAGGATAGCGAACAACAAACTCGAGAATTTCATCATTTAACTCAAATTAGTGAGTTCAACAACACACACACTATACTGTTCAGAACCCGTGACATTTTATTCTTCAATCTAGTTACGGAGTAACTAGATTTTCATAGTTAGTAAAATTTTAATTAGTTTCCCCCTGGATAAGTGTAAGGCATACTTGGAATATTTTCAAGCACCTCGGGCCGCGGCACTCATGCCTCCCGCAGGTCAACATCTCAATAACTTTGGGGCCCCGGCTGATAAGCTTCCCGCAAAGTCAAACGTCTCAAAAACTTCCAGGCCCCGGCTCGCAAGCCTCCCATGAAGTCAAACATTTCAATAACTTTCGGGCCACGGCTCCCGCAGGCCTCCCGTAAAGTCAAACATCTCATTAACTTCCGAGCCCCGGCTCGCAAGCCTCCCAAGAAGTCAAACATTTCAATAACTTTCGGGACACAGCTCCCGCAGGCCTCCCGTAAAGTTAATCTCAACAACATTATCCAGAAACTAAGGTTTTCAAAACATTCTTTCTGTCCTTGGGTTTAATTAGTATATTCACGTGATGACTCAAACGATCATTCTTATCCAAATATATCTCCAAAATACACATAGTTGTTAATGACTTTTCACCATGAAATTCCAAGTGGCAAGGGTCACACTTGTTTCTTAAAAACACAATTTTTCCCCAAATTAATGAACATAATGTACAAAATAATATTTGAGCTTTCAAAAA
>NC_044919.1:6814777-6854099 GCF_003576645.1 Ipomoea triloba | reverse complement strand
AAGTCAAACATTTCAATAACTTTCGGGCCACGGCTCCCGCAGGCCTCCCGTAAAGTCAAACATCTCATTAACTTCCGAGCCCCGGCTCGCAAGCCTCCCAAGAAGTCAAACATTTCAATAACTTTCGGGCCACGGCTCCCGCAGGCCTCCCGTAAAGTCAAACATCTCATTAACTTCCGGGCCCCGGCTCGCAAGCCTCCCAAGAAGTCAAACTATCAATAACTTTCGGGCCACGGCTCCCGCAAGCCTCCCGTAAAGTCAAACATCTCATTAACTTCCGGGCCCCGGCTCGCAAGCCTCCCAAGAAGTCAAACATTTCAATAACTTTCGGGCCACGGCTCCCGCAGGCCTCCCGTAAAGTTAACATCTCAACAACATTATCCAGAAACTAAGGTTTTCAAAACATTCTTTCTGTCCTTGGGTTTAATTAGTATATTCACGTGATGACTCAAACGATCATTCTTATCCAAATATATCTCCAAAATACACATAGTTGTTAATGACTTTTCACCATGAAATTCCAAGTGGCAAGGGTCACACTTGTTTCTTAAAAACACAATTTTTCACCAAATTAATGAACATAATGTACAAAATAATATTTGAGCTTTCATAAAATTGACTCGGTTGCCCGTAGGCCTTCCAAGCATCATAACATTCGGGAGCAAAAACATCGGGGAAAAGTTCGGTCGAAAACGGCTCCGCGTCGCGCGGGCTCGCGGTTACCCGCAGCGGCGGACGCGTGCGTCCGAGCGGCGTCCGCAAGTTCGGCATTGACGCCGAAAAACTGGGCTCCACGGACGCGCAGCGGACGCGCGTCCATGGTTGCGTCCGGCCTTTCGGCCGTGACGCCGTAGTCTTGGACACCTGCGGACGCGCAGCGGACGCGTGTCCGTGGTGGCGTCCGGCCTCTCGGCCGCGACGCCAATATCCTGGGCGCCGATGGACGCGCGGTGGACGCGCGTCCAAGGCTGCGTCCATCCGATTCTGCCAACTTCGGGCAGCAAAAACTGGGTTGTAACGCCCCGTTTTTCCACTATTTTCACAAGTATAAGCCTCAATGAACGTAAACACAGCATATACATGCATAAGTTAACTATGAACATGCATACAAAAATTACCAAAAATCAAGATGTAGTCTTTTGAGCCAACTTGTAGATCCATAAACTTAACACATACTTTTCACATAAAATTCCTAGTCACATAATTTACTAGCATTTGATCACCTTCAAGTGACTAAACCAACTTAAGGGATTCCTTACCTCCCATGTAGATCTTTTTAAAACCGTAGAAAGGTGGTGATCTTCTCCTTCAAACCTTTCACCAAAGATCCTAAACAAAATCACCATAATAACAACATTTTCATGAATCCTTAGTTTAAACTTAAGTTCTAGGAAGGATTCTAGTCATATTAACCGAACAAATCCAAAGTTTTTACCTATTATTGAGCACTTGTGTTGAAGAGAATCTAGGGAGTTCTTGGATCACAGTGTAGAAGAATAAGATTTTCTTCCTCTTCTTTTTCCTTCAAATTTCGAAAATGGGAGAGAGAATGGGAGTGATGGGAAGTTAGCTTGAAGCTTAAGGCACAAGTATGATCATCCCATACTTCTTATGACAAACCCATTAATTAATTACCATGTGGTAATAAGTGTGCCACTTGTCAACTCCCCATGGTAGATCTTGAAGAGTAGAATTTATTTTGCCAGTTTGGGATTAAATCAGATAAAGGTGCGGAGGATTATAACTTAATTCGGGAAAATTCTAACACCAAAATTATTCTAAAAATAATCCCATCATTAACCACTAAAATCGAGAATTTTTTGGTCTCCCGCGAAATTTAGGTACGAAGGTCCGTAACAATTTCACTCTTACAGTCCATTTAAATTTCTCTTGAACTAAGTAGGAAGTTCAGGCTTAATCGTATTGTACTTAATAATCCATTTTCTAGGAAAATTCGAACTGTAAGTAAATCCTTAAAATTTTCGGTTCGTGACCGGTACGTAAATCGCAGCTTATTAATAACTTAGTCTAAAAAAAAATTCTTTTGAAGTACCGAGAGATCTTCTCATAAATGTCATAGCCAAAAAAAAAAAAAAATTTCGAACCCTAACTTGGCCGGAATAACCGAGGGGTTACAGTCTTCCCCCCTTAAAAATAGTTTCGTCCCCGAAACTTACTTTTTGTCATCCGTGAAAACAAGTTTCGTCCCCGAAACTTACTTTTTGTCATCCGTGAAAACAAAGTAGATCACTACTCCCTTCTTTTTGTCATCCGTGAAAACAAAGTAGATCACTACTCCCTTCTTTTTGTCATCCGTGAAAACAAAGTAGATCACTACTCCCTTCTTCTACCCAAAACGAATTTCTAGCATGCCTAGTTCTTGACACTCAATTTTCTTAGGCACATAAAAGTTAGATCGATTCCACGCACCTGAGTTAAATAATTCCGGATAACGCCCCATCATAACGCTTTCCAACTCCCATGTAGCTTCCTCGGGACTATGGTTCGACCATTGGACTTTGATCATTTTGACTGATTTCCTCCTCGTATCTCGTGTTTTCGAGTCCAAGATTCGAATTGTCCTCCTCGTATCTCGTGTTTTCGAGTCCAAGATTCGAATTGGTCTTTCCTCGTAGGTCATTTTCGAGTCCAAGATTCGAATTGGTCTTTCCTCGTAGGTCAATTTCGAGTCCAAGATTCGAATTGGTCTTTCCTCGTAGGTCAATGAATCATCCATCTCCAGTTCCTCCGGCTCTAATACATGGGATGCGTCAGGTACATACCGTTTAAGTTGAGAAACATGGAATACGTTGTGTACTTTATCAAGCTCAATCGGTAGGGCCAGTCGATAGGCTAAATTCCCTATCCTCTCCAGAATTTCGTAAGGTCCTATATAACGAGGACTCAACTTTCCTTTCCTCCCAAACCTTCTGACTCCTTTAGTGGGTGAGACTTTCAGTAACACCTTCCCCCCAACTTGATACTCGGTGAACTGTCACTTCAAATCGGCATACGACTTTTGTCGATCTTGTGCGACTTTCATCCTCTCTCGAATTATCTTGATTGTCTCAATAGTCTCTTGTAGGTACTGAGGTCCAAGTGTAACGACATCACTTTTGTTGCCCCAACACAGAGGACTTCGACATTTCTGCCCATATAATGCCTCATAAGGAGCCATTTCTATACTCGCATGGTGGCTGTTGTTATAGGAAAATTCTATTAAATCCAACTGTTCGTCCCATGAACCCTGGAAATCGAGCATACAACCTCTGAGCATATCTTCCAACGTTTGTATCGTTCGCTCCGTTTGGCCATCAGTGGCAGCGTGAAAAGTCGTACTCAGTTTGAGTTGAGTGTCCATTGCCATTTGTAACGCTCCCCAAAAACGTGATAGAAATCGTAAGTCTCTATCTGAAACGATGTCTTGTGCTACCCCGTGGTGTTTAACCACGTGCTTAATATAGGCTCTTGCCAACTTTTCCATTGACCATGTTTTGTTCATTGGGATGAATCTCGCTGTCTTGGTCAATCGATCAACAATGACCCACACTTGATCGTTTCCCGCCTTAGTTCTAGGTAATCCTCCCACGAAATCCATGGAGATTGAGTCCCATTTCCACTGCGGAATCTCTAATGGTTGTAATAATCCCTTTGGTTTGCTCCTTTCTACCTTGACCCTTTGACAGTTCAAACATCTAGCCACAAATTCAGCCACATCATTCTTCATGCCCGACCACCAAAAGTTTTGTTTCAAGTCCTTATACAATTTATCCCCACCAGGATAAACTGAATAAGGTGTGTAATGGCTTTCTTTCATTATTTGCTCCATTATCTTCTTACACCCTTTAGGTATTATCCATCTTCCTTGGAATCTTACACTCCCATCCGGGTGTAGTTCAAATGGTCCATGTTTTCCATCCACCATCTTCTCCTTGATGCTCTTCACCCAACTGTCCTCTTCTTGTGCTCGTTTGATTTCCTCAAATAGGGTTGGAGTGGCCGACATGTAATATAATTTCTTCTCTTGTTCCTCTTGACCACACATTTTCACTTCCAGATTGAGTCCTTGAAACTCCTTACACAACTGCTCGGGTAATATCCAAAGAGCACGGTTTGTCTTCCGGCTCAAAGCATCAGCTACCTTGTTTGCCTCGCCCTCGTGATACTGAATTTCCAAGTCATAGTCTTTGATCAACTCCAACCATCTCCTTTGTCTTAAATTGAGATCCCTCTGAGTGAAGATATACTTTAAACTCTTGTGGTCTGTATAAATTTTGCATGAGATTCCATAGAGATAGTGCCGCCAAATTTTGAGAGCAAATACCACTGCTGCCAATTCCAAGTCATGTGTCGGGTAGTTAGCTTCATGAGTTTTCAATTGTCGAGAAGCGTACGCTATTACCCTTCCATCTTGCATGAGGACACATCCTAGTCCTTTGTGAGACGCATCGGTGTACAACTCATAACCTTCCGTTCCAACAGGTAGAGTTAACACTGGAGCGGTGGTCAATCTCTTCTTAAGCTCCTGGAATGCCTGCTCGCATTCTTCGTTCCAACTATACTTGGTCGTCTTTTTGAGCAAGTTCGTCAGTGGTCTTGCTATCTTTGAGAAGTCCTGAACAAACCTTCGGTAATAACCCGCCAAACCTAAGAAACTGCGGATTTTTGTAACTAATTTGGGCACTTCCCATTCAATCACAGCTCGTATCTTGGCTGGGTCCACCCTTATTCCTTCCTTGGTGATTACGTGACCAAGAAATGCGACTTCTCTCTTCCAGAATTCGCATTTTGAAAGCTTTGCGAAAAGTTTCTTTTCCCTCAGTGTCTGTAACACTGTCCTGAGATGTTCCTCGTGTTCCTCCGGTGTCTTAGAGTAGACCAAGATGTCATCTATGAAAGCGACAACGAATTTATCCAGGTACGGAAGGAAAATTCGGTTCATCAAATCCATAAAGGTTCCTGGGGCGTTAGTCACTCCGAATGGCATGACTGTGAACTCGTAGTGTCCGTATCTCGTTCGAAACGCCGTTTTAGGCACATCCTCTTTCGCTACTCGCACTTGGTGATACCCTAACCGTAGGTCAATCTTCGAGAATACGCCTGCCCCTTTCAACTGATCGAATAGATCATCGATCCTGGGCAACGGGTACCTGTTCTTTACTGTGACTCGATTGAGTTCCCTATAGTCAATGAACAGTCTAAGACTCCCATCCTTCTTCTTTACGAACAACACTGGTGCGCCCCAAGGCGAAACGCTTGGTCTAATGAATCCCTTTTTCAACAGCTCTGCCAATTGTGCCTTCAGCTCCTCCATCTCTTTGGGTGCCCTCCGATAAGGCGCTTTTGAGATTGGTGAGGTTCCTAGTACAAGATCGATGGTGAATTCCACTTCCCTTTCTGGTGGCATCTCAGTGAGATCGTCGGGGAATACGTCAGGAAAATCTCGTACAATTGGAATTCGGTCCATCTCGAGTTCTTCTACTTCGGTGTCTTGCACTAAGCAGAGGTACGCTTCACATCCCTGGCGAACGTACTTCTTTAACTTCTGCATCGTCAACAACCTTGATTCGGGTTGCTTGTCAATTCCTCGGTAGGATATTCTCCTTCCCTTTGGTCCTTGCAGGACAATTTGTAATACCCCGTATTTTATTAACATTATCCTAAGGCGTTGACATTCCTAAGTTATGATCTTCAGATATTTCAAAAGAATTTTTATAAGTGAGTATACTTGTTATTAAGCTGCGAACCTACGTACCGGTCACGAACCGTAAAAATTTTAGGAGCTGGTGTTCGGACCCGTTTGTCCTAGGAAATGAATTATTAGACACGATACTATTATTCTTGAATTTCCTATTTAATTAAATCAGCTCATAGCAGCGAAAATTTATTTTGATCGTACATCGCTAAATTTCGCGGTGTACCGAACCTAGCCCAATTTTGAGGGTTAGTCTGGAATAAATTTTTAGTTTCGGAAATTATTCTATCTGGATTATTTTCCACCGAAACTTTATCTGTTTGGACCCCAACTGATAAGGTTGGAGATATTTTATTATTTTATTATTTTTCCCTTAATCTTATCTTATAAGGGATATTTATATGTTGAGATAAGAATGAAGAAATTTCATGTCTTCATTTCCCATTCCCATTTCGTGAGAAAAGAGAGAGAGAGAGAGGGTGATCCTTTCATCTTCTTCACCATTTTCTTCCATCAATTTCCATAGCCAAAATCCTTCTCAAGTGTCAATTTTGTTCGGTAAGACTTCGATTTTATTCGGTAAAAAGCTTTATATCCCTTCCTAGATCTTGAATCTAAACTTAGTTTCTTAAAATATTGTGTTATGGTGTTGATTTTGATCCTAGGATTTTAAGGTGAAATTGGAGGAATCAACTCCAAAAGTCTTCTACGAGGATTAGAAACCCGGTCGAGGTAAGGAATCCCTTAAGTTGGTTTAGTCACTTGAAATTGGATAATTGATTGTTTGGTTGAAATATATGGATGTATATGCTTGTATATGTTATGATTATGTCCATATAGGCTTACTTATGAAAATATTGAAAAATCAAGATAGATTTCTAGCAGTAACTTCCGAGATTTATTGGGAAAATTTGGTAAGGTATTTTGATTCGATTTTCTTCAGATATGTAGTTCAATAAGTGTAGAACCTGCCTATAATCTTCAGATATGTAGTTCAATAAGTGTAGAACCTGCCTATAAAATTTCATAATGTAGTTCAATAAGTGTAGAACCTGCCTATAAAATTTCATAAAGATCGGAGTAGTATAAGTATGGTTTTCGAATTTGTCTCCAAAACTGGTCCAGAGAGAGAAAAATTCCGGACAGCACACTGCCAAGGGCAAAAATGGAATTTTCTGTGTTTATTTGCGAACCAAAATGACCAAAACTTTTTATGGACATCAAGTACTATGAGTTGGGGTTCTACCATAAAAATTTCAAGTGAAAAAGAGTTCGGGAACTATTTTTACCGGCTCAATCTTTCGGACTGCGCCAAGCTGAATTACTGTCCAGAATAGGCGGAACGTGTTGGACGCGGCCCTGGACGCGCGTCCACTGCGCGTCCAGTGGAGTCCAGTAGGTTCGAGAGTAAGATCAAATTGTATAAGCTTTGATTATTATTATTGATGTTTAGATGATGGGGTTGTAATGAACCTAAGAGGTTATGAGAATGATGATGATGTTATAACATGTTGATACATGGGTTATGAAATGGTGATAAAGTTAGGATGGATATTACTGATGATTGTAATGATCATAGATAGTAATTAGAGCTTAATTAAGGACTTAGTAATTAATGATGGATTAACAATGGAGTTCAGGAAGTGATTAAGCTCTAATTATAGTGATTAAGGACTGGTAATAGTTATTAAGGTTTAATGACTGGATGAATAGACGGAATGGTAATTAATATATTATCAATGACTGGATGAATAGACGGAATGGTAATTAATATATTATCAAGGACTGGATGAATAGACGGAATGGTAATTAATATATTATCAAGGTGGGACTAATTATTTGAAGGATTATCTTTTATATTATCAAGGTGGGACTAATTATTTGAAGGATTATCTTTTGTGATTATTGTGAGATCTTTGTTATGGGCAATACTCTCTTTTGTGATTATTGTGAGATCTTTGTTATGGGCAATACTCTCTATTTGGTGGTTATGTTGAAAGATTGGAATTACTCCTTTATAATTTATTTGGTTATGTTGAAAGATTGGAATTACTCCTTTATAATTTATTTAGAGAGGTTGGAATTCTCTCTTTGGTTATTATTTTAAGAACTTGGAAGTGATTCTTTTGATTTGGGGATTGTTGGTGTTTACTCGAGGATTTAAAATATCTCTTTGGTAAAGATATTATGGTTTAAAGGAATTTTGAGTGGTGATGATATTACGATGTTTATTAAGGAAATTGTTATATGGAAATATTGAGATAAAGATTGTATATGGTGAATTTTGAGGAAATAGTTGTTGAACGACTTTGGATTATGGTTAGGTAATGACTTTACCTCAAGTTACGATCTAATGGTGTTGATCATGGTGGAAGTTCTCAATGGCGATAATGACAAGGACAACTATCTATTATTAGTTGATGGTGGAACCATGATTATGGATCACCGACGATGATTGGATTGTAAGATGAACTGAGATTCATGATAAGGAATAAGGTTAAGGATGTTAATATTAATGGTGCTATGAATCGATTGATTCATAAATGATTGGCTATGGGTTCGTACTATTATAATAATAGTATTGAGAATGGATATATGTAGTGTTAGTAGAATACATAAGTATCCGATGTGTGTCCAGCTTGTGTTCAGAGGTGCTTTCTTCCAAAATGGTTTTGGGAACTATGTTGAAAAGCCTTTGGGCAAGTAAAAATGTTTATAAAACTTACGTTGAAAAACGTACGCTATTTTGGTATATAGGTTGTCAAAACCTTATTTTTGAGGCAAATACCATTTTTTTAGTGAGTGTGTACCTCACTTGATTGATGAGAAAATGATGTTTGAAAAGCCTGCGGGTGATGAAAGTGTTTGAAAATCCTTCAGGGGCTAATGAGGTAGCCAATTTTAAATATTGGACTCAAATGCGAAATATGTCCAAAAGAAATGATTTGAGCAAGAAAACTGAAGGAAGGAAAATGTTTTCAAACCCTTCGTTCTAGTAAAAGTGGTGAAGGACCTTGTCTTGTAGCCTACGGGATAAAGAGCTTAAAGTGCCTTTCTCGTATGGTGGTTATGTTATTGTATGACCAGTTCATACTGTTGTGGGCGAAGTCTATTCGCCGAGTACTATATCACCCGGAAGGAAAAGGGTCTCCTGCGGGGGTGTGCACACTTAAGTATAGTAACTCTATTTTCGGGTAGGAGTCGTTCTTATGAACCTAGTGAGGCTAGCTAGGAATCATTCTAACGCTCCTATAAGTCCAGGGGATCAGTATTAGACCGGGCGATGACCACTGAACCCGAGTTGAACGATCCAAGTGGTCAGTCAAAATTGGAGAAAGAATACTCCAGAGGCTTCACACTTTCTATCTAGGACCAAGTGAATTTTGAAATATGAATGTAGTTACGCTGTAGCTACGGAAAAGAGATGGTGAAAAGTGAAAATACCCAAGGGTTGTGGGTGATCTCTCTTTGAAAAGTGAAAAGTGATGAGAATTTCCTTATGAAACTAAGGAAGTTTTAAAGCTGAGAAAGAAATGATTTTGTCTTACGAGACAGGTGGATGTTGCTTCACTAAACTCTTTTTTTATGCAAAGTCTTTATTGTTAACTTATTTGCAGGTGAAATCTCATCAATTGGGTACAAGTTACCAAAATTCTTTTATGCGTGTTTTCAAACCTTTGTCTACTTTTAAGTGACAACGGATATCCTTACTTAGCCGTCGCGCTAACTGCACTTCAATGTGTTCTTATCAGATGCAGTTTAGTGTGGACTCCTGTAACCGATGAGCTCTAAATAGGATGGAAGTGCAGGTTGGGGTCTACTCTTTGATGTAGACAGGGATTGTTGTTAATGTTGTAAGTTTAGCCTGTGCACTTAGAATGGAGTTTGTCAAAGAAGTGATAGAATTCACTCTAGGTGTGGCGGTAGCACCCAGTTTTCTGCTGATAAGATGTAAGCTTCCGCAGCATATGAATATTGATTTGTAATTAATGTAAGAGTTGAAAATTGGGGTGTTACACAATTTTCCGCTCATTACACACGATCTGAGCTTTGTACCTATCCAACCAATCCATCCCGAGTACGACATCGATGCCTTCAAGTTCAAAACGAATCAGGTTTCCGGGGCAGTTAAACCCCGCTATTTCTATAGCAACGTCGCCATAACCATCCTTACAGGATACTACTACTCCCGAAGCCGTTGTGACATTTAGATCTAACTTAGCAGTAGGCCTTAACTTTAGTTTATCAGCGAACGCAGAGGATATAAATGAATTTGTAGCCCCCGTATCAAATAGAACTAATCCAAGTACTGAGTTTATGGGGAAAGTACCAGTTACGACGTCGCTAGCCTGAGCCTGAGCGCTATTGACGACGTAAATCCTGCCTTGTTTCTCTTCGCTGCTTTCTCCCATCACCTGCTTTCCTTTGTGGTTGGAACCAGGCGTGGCGTTCGCTGGCCTTCCCAAATTCACAGACTGGGAGTTGGTCCTCTTGTCTTCTGCTCCTGCGGAATTCCAGCCGGCATTCCCATTGAATCTTCTTCCTTGATTCACACTCTGTAGAGGCTTTTGGGGACTGTCTACATGACTTCGGTCGTAGACTTCCTGTTGGTCCAGGTATACTTGATAATGATCCGAGGCTCTATCATACGCCTCCTTCAAGGTAGAGCACATGAAAGGTGCGATCATCCCCCTTATGCTCCAGTCCAATCCCCGAACGAACCTCCTTGCCTTACTTGCCTCATCAGGTACGATCTCTTGGGCAAAACGCATCAGCTCAACGTATTGGTCATAATATTCCTGGATAGTTGCTCCCTTCTGTTTCAATCGCAGAAACTCCTGACATTTGATCCCTTTAATGCGCTTGGTGTAGAACTGTTCCCTTAATTCCAGCTTGAATTCTTCCCAACCAAACGCTGGGTCTTGCAAGAGATCAGGTCCGACTGTCACCCACCAGTTGTCTGCGACCTTCGTCAGGTAATAGACTGCAGAGGATACTCGTTGATTCGCAGGACAATTCACTGCGTTGAGCAATTTATCGAACGTTCGGATCCACTCCTCCAAAATCACCGGATCCTTTTCACCTGCGTAGTACGGTGGCTGTCGGCTGGCTATTGCCTTAGCATAATCCACCCGTGGCTGTCCCTGGTTTTGATTCTAACCTTGCTGAGCTATCATAAACTCAGCCATTCTCTCCATTGCCTGAGCCATACGATCTATGGCAAAGATATTATCGTCGTTACCCGCAGGCGCATTTCGTCTTGGCGGCATCTTTGCTGGACGATAATTCCAAGTTAGTACTCGAGGTAAAGAAGTCCTTACGGAATTAGTTAGTTAGGCAGTTAGTATAGCACCTACTCAAGTCCTATACAGTCCTTCCTAACATACACCCTTTTCACATCCTCTAATAAAGGGTTTCAAACACAGCATAATGATAATCAACACATTACGCTAGCAAGCTCACTCACAAAAACTTAAGCAACCACATGCAGGGAAACACAAATATTGATCATATTATTTAACGTCCAGAACCGTGAGATTCTGTAGATTAAAAGTGGAATACCCCCTTCTTATGCCACCCGGCCTCCATTCCAGCTCTGCTCCGAACTTGTACTCGCCAAACAAAAAATAACTTAGATTGGTCTTAACGAACCTAAGCTGACTTCGAAACTTGGTTAACTCGAGACTAGAGCTGACTCGAAAAAGTTTGACTTATGAATTTTGACTCGAAACCTGGCTCTGATACCAACTTGTAACACCCCTACTCGGCTGTACCGAACAATCGGAGTAGTTACCGCTACACCTAGACTAAACCCAATCACATACAGATAGGATTCATTCTAGATGCACAGGCTAAAGACAAGGAAACTGTACTATATCATCATGACCATCATAACTTGATATATATATTCATGGCATCAACAAAAGAGTAGCTAAACTAGCCACTAACAAGTACCGAAGTTTAGTTACATCCCACCAAGAGAGTTTGAATTAGCCCCGACCTCACTAGTCATCTTAGCACTAGCATGGCTACAAAAGATATATATACACAAAAAGAGATCAGACTTGACTCCCCACCCTAGACACTACCTAGTCTAACGAGTGGTACACCGGGCCAGTGTAGGTGCCCCAAACTAGATGCCACTCACCCTCGAACCAGGTGATGTGGTCTAGAAAGTTGCAGGTATTAATATACATCATCCACTCGTCATGATACTCCAGGGGACTCGAGTCCCACGGGTAAGGATAGCGAACAACAAACTCGAGAGGATCACTATCGGGTAAAACCTCTATGGGGTAGAACCCATAGATAGCCTGAATAATGTCTAGAGGGCACGACGGTTCAACAGGGACTGGTGACCAAACCAGTACCGCCGGTGAGACAGAAGTGGGCACAGGGTCGGGAGTACAAGTCAGCACTAGAGGATCTGGAGCGTAGCCGGGGGCGTACGGGTCATCATCAGACAAAAACTACATGTAATCATCGTAATCTAGAACGGGGAACTCAAACTCCGATGGATCGGAGTCCGCTGGGCTGCATGAGCCCACACTAGATTCCATCTGATAACGGACACAATGAAGTGTAGTTAGCACGACGGCTAAGNGCTGCATGAGCCCACACTAGATTCCATCTGATAACGGACACAGTGAAGTGTAGTTAGCACGACGGCTAAGTAAGGAAATCCATTGTCACTCGAAAGTAAACAAAGGTTTCAAAAACAACATAATACTCAGAAACTGTAAAAACAAAGGTTTCAAAAACAACATAATACTCAGAAACTGTAAACTTTACCGTTTCAAAAACAACATAATACTCAGAAACTGTAAACTTTACCTATCAGTTGCAATCTACCTGCAATCAGATTATCAACAAAAGAAAGTATAGCATAGTATATGAGTGATATCAGCATATAACACTTTCATTTCTGAGAATTTCATAATTTAACTAAAATTAGTGAGTTCAACAACACACACACTATACTGTTCAGAACTCGTGACATTTTATTCTTCAATCTAGTTACGGAGTAACTAGATTTCCATAGTTAGTAAAATTTTACTTAGTTTCCCCCTGGATAAGTGTAAGGCATACTTGAAATATTTTCAAGCACCTCGGGCCGCGGCACTCATGCCTCCCGCAGGTCAACATCTCAATAACTTTGGGGCCCCGGCTGATAAGCCTCCCGCAAAGTCAAACGTCTCAATAACTTCCGGGCCTCGGCTCGCAAGCCTCCCATGAAGTCAAACATTTCAATAACTTTCGGGCCACGGCTCCCGCAGGCCTCCCGTAAAGTCAAACATCTCATTAACTTCCGGGCCCCGGCTCGCAAGCCTCCCAAGAAGTCAAACATTTCAATAACTTTCGGGCCACGGCTCCCGCAGGCCTCCCGTAAAGTTAACATCTCAACAACATTATCCAGAAACTAAGGTTTTCAAAACATTCTTTCTGTCCTTGGGTTTAATTAGTATATTCACGTGATGACTCAAACGATCATTCTTATCCAAATATATCTCCAAAATACACATAGTTGTTAATGACTTTTCACCATGAAATTCCAAGTGGCAAGGGTCACACTTGTTTCTTAAAAACACAATTTTTTCCCAAATTAATGAACATAATGTACAAAATAATATTTGAGCTTTCAAAAAATTGACTCGGTTGCCCGTAGGCCTTCCAAGCATCATAACATTCGGGAGCAAAAACATCGGGGAAAAGTTCGGTCGAAAACGGCTCCGCGTCGCGCGGGCTCGCGGTTACCCGCAGAGGCGGACGCACGGCGGACGCGTGCGTCCGGGCAGCTTCCGCACGTTCGGCATTAACACCGAAAAACTGGGCTCCACGGACGCGCGTCCGTGGTTGCGTCCGGCCTTTTGGCCGTGACGCCGTAGTCTTGGACACCTGTGGACGCGCGTCCGTGGTGGCGTCCGGCCTCAGGCCGCGACGCCGAAATCCTGGGCGACGATGGACGCGCGGTGGACGCGCGTCCAAGGCTGCGTCCATCCGATTCTGCCAACTTCGGGCAGAAAAAACTGGGTTGTAATGCCCCGTTTTTCCACTATTTTCACAAGTATAAGCCTCAATGAACGTAAACACAGCATATACATGCATAAGTTAACTATGAACATGCATACAAAAATTACCAAAAATCAAGATGTAGTCTTTTGAGCCAACTTGTAGATCCATAAACTTTACACATAATTTTCACATAAAATTCCTAGTCACATAATTTACTAGCATTTGATCACCTTCAAGTGACTAAACCAACTTAAGGGATTCCTTACCTCCCAAGTAGATCTTTTTAAAACCGTAGAAAGGTGGTGATCTTCTCCTTCAAACCTTTCACCAAAGATATGCTCAAACGGAGCGAACAATCCAAACCTTGGAAGATATGCTCAAAGGTTATGCACTTGATTTCCAAAGCTCGTGGGATGAGCAGTTGGATCTAATTGAATTCTCATACAACAACAGCTATCATGCCACCATAAGAATGGCTCCTTACGAAGCCTTATATGAACAAAAGTGTCGGAGTCCACTATGTTGGAGCGACAAAAGTGATGATGTTATTCTTGGACCTCAGTACTTACAAGAAACCATTGAAGCAATCAAAGTGATTCAGGGGAGAATGAAAATCGCACAAGATCGTCAAAAGTCCTATGCTGATCTAAAGCGACAATTCATAGAGTACCAGGTGGGAGAGAAGGTATTATTGAAAGTCTCACCCACCAAAGGGGTCAAAAGATTTGGAAAGAAAGGGAAACTGAGCCCTCGATTTATAGGACCCTACGAAATTTTAGAAAGAGTGGGAAATCTAGCATACCGATTGGCCCTACCAATCGAACTGGACAGAGTACATAATGTGTTTCATGTCTCACAATTGAAACGATATGTACCTGATGTGTCTCATGTACTGGAGCCAGAGGGACTGACAATGGATGACTCATTGACGTATGAAGAAAGGCCAATTCAAATCTTGGATTCTAAAACCCGAGACACGAGGAGGAAGTCGATCAGGATGGTCAAAGTTCAATGGTCAAATCATAACCCAGAAGAAGCTACTTGGGAATTAGAAGACGCGATGATGGAACGATATCCAAAGTTGTTTAACTCAAGTAAGTAAGAGTCAATCCACTTATTATGTGTCTAAGATACTTGATGTGCAATGTTCTATGTGCTAATTGCCATATGTGTGCATGAAAGTAGGTAGCGGTCTACTGAGAAAGTAAGTTTCGGGGACGAAACTTTTCTTAAGGAGGGTAGACTGTAACCCCTCACCTATTTCAGTAAAATTAAGGTTCGAAAGATATTTCCTTAGGCTATAACATTCATGAGATGATCTCCCGATGCCTCAAAAGAATTATTATAAGTAAGGACAGTTAGTAATAAGCTGCGATCATACGTCCCGGTCACGAACCGTAAAAATTTTAGGAACTAGTATTCGGACCCGTTTGTCCTAGGAAATGGATTTTTAGACACCATACTATTATTCTGGAATTTCCTATTTAATTAGATTAGCCCATAGCAGCAAAAATTTATTTGTGATCGTACATCGCGAAATTTCGCAGTGTACCGAACCTAGCCCAATTTTGAGTTTTAGGCTGGAATAAATTTTTGGGTTCGAGAATTATTTGAATTGAATTAATTTCTACCGAGAATTCATCTGATTTAATCCCAATCAGTCTAAGCTAAGATATTTTAGATTATTTTATTCCATTTTATTTTAGATCTTATCACATAAGGGTGAGACTAGTCAACTAAGAGTGGAGTGGGTTTATAAGGCAAATTTTTCCCCTTTTTCCTTGTGATTGCCGAAAAAAAAAAGAGAGAGAGAGAGGGTGGGATTTTCATCATCTTCATCAAGCTTCAAGACTCCATAGCTAGCAATTTCTTCACAACTCTCAAGTTATTCGGTAAAACTCCAATTTTATTCGGTAGATAGCTTTATTCTTCATCCTAGAACATGAATCTAAGTTAAGATTTCTTAAAATCATGTGTTATGTTGTTGTTGGAATTCTAGGGTTTTAAGGTGAATTGGGGAAAATCATCTACAAGGATTTTCTACGGAATTAGAAACCCGGTTGAGGTAAGGAATCCCTTTAATTGGTTGAGGTTGTTTGAAACTAGATAATTGATAGCTTGGTTGAAATATGATGGGTTCTAGGTGGAATTTTTGTGTACATAATGAATGTATATATATGTAATTGTATTTTCATAAGGCATATGTACAAAATGTTGTGTTGGTATGAGGTGGTTGTTAATGTGCCTAAACAATTAAGTTAAGCATACTATGTATATTATAATGTGTATAGTATGTATGTGCGTGTAGTGTAAAGTATATATATTTATAAGTGTTATGTACATATATATAGTATGTGTGTACGTGTAGTATAGTATAGTATATATATATATATATATATATATATATATATATTTATATATATATATATATATATATATATATATTTATATATGTGATTTGTGTATATATATGTAATGTAGGTACGTGTAGTGTAGTATATATATAATTATAAGTATTGTGAGTATGTTGGTGTGTTGTATGTGAATTATGTGTATCGTATATATATATATCTATATACGTGTGGTGTGTGGGTATTTAAACCATATATATATATATATATATATATATATATATATATATGTACCTATACAGGTATGTATGTATTAATAAATTGTTGTATTATGTACATATACATGGTAAAGTGTCACATTTTGTGTATGGTATATGGTATGTATAACCCACAATTATATATGTGGTTAGTGAGAGGAATAAATATATTTTATGTGTTATGCCTATGTTGAGGTTGGGAAGTGTATATGCTATATGCATTGAGATGTATGTGTCAAATGTGAGACTTATGTGAAAAATGTGGGGTTGAAAGTGTAGAATTGTTACACTTAAATTACTTTTGTGAAAGGATGTTAGTGGATCATCCAAATGTTTTGCAAAGCAAAGGAGAATTTTTGAGTGGGGTTAAAAGGAGGATTAATTTCCGAGTATTGGAATTGACCCAAGTATGTCCAAAATATTCTTAAAGCAAGAAAGGGAAAAGAGTAGAAAAATGTTTTCAAACCTTAGTTCTAGTAAAAGTGGTGAAGGATCTTGTTAACCACGGAATAAAGATGAGCTTAAAGTGCCTATTTCGCATGGTAATTATGTGTATGATCAATCATACTGTGGGCGAAGTCTATTCGCCGAGTACTATATCACCCGGAAGGAAAAGGTACTCCTACGGGGGTGTGCACACTTAAGTATAGTCACTCTATGTTCGGGTAGGTGTCGTTCTTATGAACCTAGTGAGGCTAGCTAGGGATCATTCCAACGCTCCTATAAGTCCAGGGGATCAGTATTAGACCGGGCGATGACCACTGAACCCGAGTTCAACGATCCAAGTGGTCAAAAGTGGAGAAAGGACTCCAAAGGCCTCACACTTTCTATCTATGACTAAGTAGAATTTCGAAATATGAATGAAGTTACTCCGTAACTACGGGAAAGAGAGATGTAATAAGTGTTTAGGTACCCAAAGGTTGTGGGTGATCTCTCTCTTTGAAAAGTGAAAGGTGATGGGAATCTCATTACGAGGGAAAGGTTTTTCTACTAAAGTGATTACAAGCAAGATGTGTGATTTATGTTTTCTACTACTTACTAGTATGCCAAATTGTTTAACAATATATTATTGAGTATGTAAATGAATATCAAATGACCTTGTCAAGAGGGAAAATGTTATGAGACGTTATTGAATTGTGCTCATAATGTATGCAAGTTGCTATTTATAACTGTTGCAGGTAGAATCTTGCAGATGAGTAAGGTATAGGGTTTTCTATGTAACAATTTTTACAAAACCTTTATTTAGTTTTGAATAACCCATGGATATCCTTACTTAGCCGTCGTGCTAACTACACTTCACTGTGTTCTTATCAGATGCAGTCTAGTGTTAGTTCCTGCAGCCCGGTGAACTCCGAAAGTTCACCGGAGTATGTTTGTCAGGGCATGGATTATGACGACTACATACAGATGATGGAGGGAGAAGACCCATACGCACCTGGTTATGCTCCCGAGGCTCCCACCAACCCAGATACTCCTATGGCTCCGTCGGCCCCTTTTGTCTCTTGCCCTGTTATGGACGAGGTCCAGGCTACTTATGGCTTTTACCCCATAGAGTCGTTAGATGGTAGCGATCCCCTGGAGTTCATTGTGCACTACCCCTACCCTTGGGACCCTAGCTCTCGGGATGTTTGGGAGGAGTGGTCGATGGTCATAACCACTTCTCGGTTTTTGGACCACATTACCTGGTATGAGGGGGAGTGGCACCTGGTCTGGGGAGAGTTCACCAGCCCCGTGTACCGCATGCTTGACTAGACGTCGGATCCTTGGGAGTCTTTGGGAATTTTTTTTGGTGTACATATATTTTTTTGTAGCCTTAGTGATGGCTAGGCATGACCAGTTGCGTCTAGGTTGAACCTTATTGGTATTTTGGCCCGAGGGGCAATCTTATGTATGTATGTTTGCAAGATTATATACTTTGCTTAATGAAGCTTCACCAGTTGATATGTATGTAAGTGTTAAGTATCTGTTGAGTGATTGTTGTGATGAGAAGAGTTCCTTTAGCCTGTGCACCTAGAGTGAGGTTCATCGAGGAATGATAGAACTCTCTCTCTAGGTGTGGCGGTAATGCCTCGGATGTACGGGAAGGTAGGTCCGGGGTGTTACATTTTTACCTATTATTGAGCACTTGTGTTGAAGAGAAGCTAGGGAGTTCTTGGATCACAGTGTAGAAGAATAAGATTTTCTTCCTCTTCTTTTTCCTTCAAATTTCGAAAATGGGAGAGAGAATGGGAGTGATGGGAAGTTAGCTTGAAGCTTAAGGCACACGTATGATCATCCCATACTTCTTATGACAAACCCATTAATTAATTACCATGTGGTAATAAGTGTGCCACTTGTCAACTCCCCATGGTAGATCTTGAAGAGTAGAATTTATTTTGCCAGTTTGGGATTAAATCAGATAAAGGTGCGGAGGATTATAACTTAATTCGGGAAAATTCTAACACCAAAATTATTCTAAAAATAATCCCGTCATTAACCACTAAAATCGGGAATTTTTCGGTCTCCCGCGAAATTTAGGTACGAAGGTCCGTAACAATTTCACTCTTACAGTCCATTTAAATTTCTCTTGAACTAAGTAGGAAGTTCAGGCTTAATCGTATTGTACTTAATAATCCATTTTCTAGGAAAATTCGAACTGTAAGTAAATCCTTAAAATTTTCGGTTCGTGACCGGTACGTAAATCGCAGCTTATTAATAACTTAGTCTAAAAAAAAAAAATTCTTTTGAAGTACAGAGAGATCTTCTCATAAATGTCATAGCCAAAAAAAAAAATATTTCAAACCCTAACTTGGCCGGAATAACCGAGGGGTTACAGTCTTCCCCCCTTAAAAATAGTTTCATCCCCGAAACTTACTTTTTGTCATCCGTGAAAACAAAGTAGATCACTACTCCCTTCTTTTACCCAAAACGAATTTCTAGCATGCCTAGTTCTTGACACTCAATTTGCTTAGGCACATAAAAGTTAGATCGATTCCACGCACCTGAGTTAAATAATTCCGGATAACGCCCCATCATAACGCTTTCCAACTCCCATGTAGCTTCCTCGGGACTGTGGTTCGACCATTGGATGGATCTAAACACTAACAAGATTTTTGTGTGTAGGCGTGTACGTTTTGATGAGTACAACTTTCTTTTTGCGCGTTATTTGTCTGTACAGGGTTCTTCTGGTGGATCTGTTGTTGGTGTGCCTTGGGGTGTGGCTGGTTTCTCTCGTACTATCGTGCCTCCTGTTTAGCCGTCGCCCTCGCCACTTGTGCCTACTGTTGCTGGTGTGTTTAATCAACTTATTAGTTCCGCATACATTAGTGACTCAGGTTGTTTCTCCGGAGCCTACGTGTTTCTCTCAAGCTATTTGTCCTGCTGAGTGGCACGAGGCCATGGATGAGGAGTTTAACGCCCTCTTGCGAAATCAGACTTAGGAGCTTGTTCATGCTCAACCTAATATGAATGTGGTTGGCTATAAGTGGGTGTTCCGTGTTAAATGGAAAGCTGATGGTTCGGTTGAGCGCTATAAAGCTCGTCTAGTGGCTAAAGGTTTTAATCAAGTACCAGGCCAGGATTTCTTTGAAACCTTTATTCCCATTGTTAAGCCCATGACTGTGCGGTTACTTCTTTCATTAGCGCACTCTCGTGGCTGGGTCATTAGGCAACTCGATATACATAATGCCTTTCTCAATGATCGGTTGGCTGAGACCGTCTAATACGCCAACCTCCTGGCTATGAGGATAAGGAGCATCCTGATGTTGTTTATCTGCTGTAGCGGTCAGTATATGGGCTGAAGCAGGCTCCTCGGGCTTGGTTCACGCGCTTGCATGAGTTTTTGGTATCTGTTGGCTTTCGTTCTTCTAAGACTGACGTGTCTTTATTCATTTATTCTCACACATTACAGGAGTCTAGCTGGGGCTCTGCAGTACTTAACAGTGACCCGTCCTGATTTGTCTTACGCTGTTAACAGGCTCTGTCAACACATGCACTGACGCACTGTGGCGCATTGGACGATGTTGAAACGGGTTCTCCGGTATATCAAACGTACATTACATTATGGCTTGCTTTTGCGTATGTCTGCCTCGGATGCA
This sequence comes from Ipomoea triloba, assembly GCF_003576645.1. NCBI lineage: Eukaryota > Viridiplantae > Streptophyta > Magnoliopsida > Solanales > Convolvulaceae > Ipomoea > Ipomoea triloba. The sequence goes on along the minus strand of NC_044919.1, from coordinate 6,833,707 downwards.
TGGCATGCTTTTAGTGATTCTGACTAGGCTGGTTCACCTGAGGATCGAAAATCAACTAGTGGCTATGCGGTTTATCTTGGTTCTAATTTAATTTCATGGTCCTGTCAGAAGCAAAAGACTGTTACTTGTTCGTCTACAGAGGTTGAATATAAGGTTTTGGCTGATGTGTCAACTGAGGTACGTGGCTTGTTGCTTTAATGCGTGAACTAGGTTTGACTCTTGCGGTGTCTCCTAAGCTGTGGTGTGATAACCTGGGTGCTACATATCTTTGCGTCAATCCTATTTTTCATGAGTGCACGAAACACGTTGAGATTAACTGCCACTTTGTGCGTGACAAAGTGACAAAGGGGGAGCTTCAAGATAATTTTATCTCTACGAAAGATCAAATTGCTGATATATTTACTAAACCGTTGGTTGGTCCTCGATTCACTCTGCTTTGTGGCAAGCTCAATGTTGTCAGTCATCCTACTTGAGCTTGAGGGTGAGTGTTAGAAATCTATCTATACTTGTATTCTATTTTATATTGGACTCTAACCTTGTGTATTCTGTATAGGACTCTCTGTTGTATTTATGTCTTCGTTGTCTTTATTTCAATGATATACATAAATACGTTCTCATCCTCTTTACTCAAGTCCTTTGCAGCGATTCTTAGACGACAATCGCTAAAAACCAACTTTCATTATTATTCTTCTTATTATTAGTGCAATATTTGACGTCTCCAATTTGTCTCTAATCTAAGAATTCACAATATGAAGTCAACAAAAAGGGACAAACATTACTTGAAAGATTACAAAAGTGTTAATCTTCATATACTGATTAAAAAATAATAGTACGTAATAATAAAATATTGCAAAAGTGTTGATCTTCAACAAACATTTCTTTACCACACTAGATTACAATCTTTAAATTTACAGGCAAACATTAGTCCTATTGCACCTAATAGACAGAATTGTATCATTTTGGCAATTAATTAAGGGAAAAGGGTCAAATACACCCTCAAACTTTTGCTAAGAAATCAATTAGGCCCTTGAACTTTTGAAAGTTACAATTAAATCCACAAACAATTTATTTTGGAGCAATTAAACCCACTGACCTGTTGGTTACCTGTAATTGCAGGTCAATTAGGTTTCCGACGACCTTACGGAGAACCTCCGGCAAACCCTAGGCATGTTAGGTCAAAATCAGCCACCGGTAACCGTAACGGTCGCCGACGGTCACGCTCTGTCGGAGAAGGCCTTCTCCGGTCAATGGAAAAGCCTTCTCCGGCAGAGCGTGACAGGCGACGACTGTTACGATCACCGGTGACTGATTTTGACCTAACTTGCCTAAGGTTCGCCGGAGTTTGGTCGGAGGTTCGCCAAAAACCTAATTGACCTGCAATTACAAGTAACCAACAGGTCAGTGGATTTAATTGCTCCAAAATAAATTTTTTGTGGATTTAATTGCAACTTTCAAAAGTTTAAGGGCCTAATTGACTTCTTAGCAAAAGTTTGAGAGTGTATTTGATCATTTTCCCATTAATTAAATCTATTCATGTGTAATAGAACAGAAAAGATCCTTGTGTAGATATGGCATGTTACTAATTAGAAAAACAACGATATATTTATCTTGAGAGATGGAGAATTTTTTTGTAGTACTACTAACATTGTAGTATCTGTTCATCTATATTTCTTCAACCTTCCATTTATGAGAGTCATTACATGACATTTGAATACAAGGTCATTGGCTAACGAGATGGAGAACTGAAGAAGTATGTTTATTTTCAAACTTTCAATTTAGAAAATGAAAAAATGTTGTGCATTTTTCTATATTTTGAAATAGTAATTTGAAAAAATGGAAAGAATTTTGGAGGGTGAAAAGCAGGTTGGGATATTAATTTTAACATTTTTATTAATGTTTGTGAGCGTTTAAATATTTAGTGTTGTGAATTTTTAAAAATGAAAATGAGAACTTTTAAAAATAATGAAAATCTGGAAAATGTGTGAAAAACAGACAATATATAAAGTAGTATTTCACAGATGAGATAATCCCAAGGAGGTTGGACATTAATGTTGGAGGCTGGAGGGAGGTGAGAGGAATTATATTGCAGCAGAGCAGATGGAAATGGATAGGATCCTATAATCCTGATGACCTGTTGGAGTATTCTTGAACCAGAGCCGCAAACAATGATGGGCGCTCCATGAGCTTAGCCGGTGAATCAAACTCCTTTGCCCACCCTGCAGTAAAAACAAATTATATATTATTAATATTGTTGCTTAGCTTGCTCTAATATAATATGAGAGGTGCATAGTTGAAGTAAGTATACCTTCGTCCACCACCAGCACCCTGTCACAATCTATAACTGTAGGAATTCTGTGAGCAATGGTGATAATAGTACAGTCTAAGAAGTCGTGGCGTATGACTCTTTGGATGACGACGTCGGTTTGGGAGTCCACCGAAGCTGTTGCTTCATCCATGAACACAATTCTGCTGTTCTTCAGCATCACTCTCCCCAAGCACAGCAGCTGCCGTTGCCCCACGCTCCAGTTGTCCCCCGCCTCAGCCACTAACCAACCAACCCCATTAATTCAATTTCAAAATAAAGAAATTAGAAATATATTGAAGACAACTCTATATATAATTAAGCTAAGGGAGGGATATGATGATAGGACCTGAAGCATCTAGTTGTCCATGCTTGTCAGCCACCACTTGTTTCAATTGGCAGCGTTCAAGACTCTAAACACATACACATCCAAATAATAAAAATGAGATATATAAATATAGATACATTTAGGTGGAAAAAATATAGATACCTTCCATATTTGTTGGTCGGAGTATAGCCCCAGTGGATCAATGTTGCTTCTAACAGTCCCTTCAAAGAGAACAGGCTCCTGAGGGATGATACCAAAGCGAGACCTGAGATCATGAAGGCCCAGCCTGCAGATATCCACTCCATCTATCACTATTGTCCCTCCACAAGGTTCCACCAGCCGAAACAAAACTTGAATCATAGTGGACTTCCCACTTCCAGTTCTTCCAACTATACCAATCTTTTCTCCTCCATGGATGCTAAGGGAAATTCCTTTAAGAACTAAAGGTGTGTTGTGCCGGTACCTAACCTGCTCCACCCACCCAGCTAGGTTACTTACTTTAGTTCGTACAATCTTCACATTCATCACTCACCCCTAGCTAATTATTAACTACATACATACATACTCAATTTTTAATTTCATAAAGTTAAGAAGAACGTAACAATGCATGAGATATGAATCTAGTTGCGCTAGCTGCTAGTACAGTATAGATCACGTATGTACCTTCAAGTCCTTTATCTCAATATCCCCATGAGTAGGCCAATCAGGGGATGGAAGACAACCAGCTATCTTCCATGTAGCTTCTGATGGGATCTTTATGAACTGCTTTATCCTTTCAACTGAAACCATTCTATTCTCCATGAAACAGGTGATGTAGGCGCACCAGAACAGAACACCGTTCAGTGACAGACCATAAGATAGAGCCAACCCCACATACTCTAATGCATGCAAATTAAACACACATACAAGTAGTTAGTTTATTACCCAAAAAAATAGCAGTATTAAGAATACCAGCTAGCACATACCTGATCCAATAAGAGTGTTTGGCAGCATGATCATGAAAAGGGTAGAAATGCAGAGCAGGGCACTTCCAATGAACTCCAGACGGAAGCCCAGCCACTCATTTGATCCATTGTTGTGGAAATCCATCCGCAGATTTGCATTCACTCTGTCAACATTTCCCTGGAAGAATGTACTTTGTTTCCCAAAACAGCGTATGCTCATAACCCCGGAAACAGTTTCAGAGAAATAGTGGAGAATAGGGGCTTTAGTCAGTGAATCAAGTCGGGTTAGTTCTCGTGACGATGCAATGTAGTAGTTCTGCATGCATGCATTAAATTAAAACAAAATAAAGACTCAGTCAGTTTGAATCTAGCTTCAAGTCCCATAATACTTTTAAAAAAAAATGGAGGCCAGGTGAATGTTCCATTACCCGGTACCAGACATTAAGCCAAATGAGAGGGATGAGAAGGAATATTGTTGGCCAAGCATTCTGACACATAATAACCAGTATGCTAATTACTGTGAAGTACATCGCCACTGCTATACTCATAAACAATGGGATCAAAAAATCGACATTGGCTTGATCCGTTGATACCTGAAACAAATTAGTCATTAAAGTAGGTGTTGGAGTGTATGTATAATGTATGTGAAGCATATAATGCAGCTAGCCCGCGGAACTCACACGACTCAATATTCTTCCAGATGGAGTTGTGTCAAAGAATGACATTGGAGCATGCAAGATGCTGCAAACAATCTGAGTAAAAAAACTTTGAGCTGTTTTAAGACCCAAAACTGCAGCCGTGAATGATCTGATTACCACTAGTACACACGAAATGGCTCCTACAATGGAGTAAACACTAATAAATAGAGGAGGGTTAAATGTTTGCTGAGAAGAAGTCTGGTACGCAAGCCAATAATCATTTCCACTGAGGGATATTTGCCATGACAAGGACGCTATTAGTACCGCTGCCACACCCCACCATCCATATGCCTCTGTGCAGTACTGCTTGTAGACTTCAAGGCTTACATGACCAGTTTCTCTCTGCTCCTCCTCGATGAGCTTGGAGTTACCAGTACCACCTTTAGACGACTCAGCTGATTCTTCATTTTGACCATTGGGTTCTCTTTGGTCTTCAAATTTTTTAGGAGATTGTGCAGAGTTGTCATGACAAACATTCCTGCTCATTTCTACAAGCTCCATGGAGTTCTCATGTGCAGCAACAAGAGCTCCGAAGTCCATACCAGATTTAAGAAGCTCCCTGTAATGTCCAGATTGAACGATCTTCCCATCTCGCATCAACTAACAATTAAGTAGTCAAAAAGTATAAGCATATATTTATTTATTTATTTATTTATTTATTTATTGTTGCTTACCATATATTACAGGATGTGTATGTAACTATGTATTATGCATGCAGGAAATTAAATATATTAACAAACACAGTACAGTGACTATAATAAACATATATATATATTTATTTATGGTTTGGTTGCTTACCAGTATAAGGTCAGCATTATGCAGGAAATCAACTTGGTGAGTCACCAGTAAAATTGTTTTGTCTTTCAAAACTCCCTTCAGACATTCCTGCAAAAGAAAATAATGGTTTCAGTTCTGGTTTGTTTAATTTTCTCCATATATGTTTGAAGTATAACATAAGCTACTTAATTCCTAAGGTCCGGTATTGAAGAATTATTATCACATATCTAATTCAGCAGCTTTAATTAGCTAGCTTTGATGTAACACTGATTTCATTATAGAATTGAAGTTACTGAACCTACCCACCCACCTTAAATATTTCTGATCCAGTTTGAGCATCAACAGCACTAAATATGTCATCAAGAAAGTAAATATCACTGTCTTGATACACTGCTCTAGCTAGTTGTATCCTTTGCTTCTGGCCACCACTGAGGTTGATTCCGCGTTCTCCTATCTCTGTTTGGTCACCGTGTTCCAGAATTTCCATATCTTTCTCCAGCGAACAAGCTCTTATGACCTCTTTGTATCTTTCCATGTTCATTGGTGAACCAAACAAGATGTTATCTTGAACAGTTGCATTTTGAATCCATGATGTTTGGGCTACATAAGCAGTTGTTCCACAAACTCTGACCTGCATATATGCATTTTGAATATATATATATATATATATATATAGAAACATTTGGCATTACGAAAAGGGTAATTGAAATTAAAAGTCCATACGTACTCTTCCTGTGGATTTATGAAGTTCACCCAGAAGCGAAGCTAACAAGGAAGACTTTCCAGATCCAACAGTCCCAACAATTGCAGCAAGTTCTCCCTTTCTGACTTCAAAGTTTATATCTTTCAAGATAATTTGGTTGCCTTCATCATCCCACGAAAAATTTCCTTGTTTCACCTCCACTGCAATTCGCCCATCGCAATAATCTTCCTCTCTTTCAACTAACTTAGGGTCCAATTCATGGCTTGTGAGATAGTTATCCAACCTGTTGAGAGATGTAATGGCTTGTGACAGATAGATCAAACACTGAGGAAAGGTTCGGATAGGCTCCTGCAAGATTTTCAAGATTGTTGTTGCTGTGAAAACTGTGCCGGCATCAAGGGGGACTTTCATCCAAATTGCAACAGCAAAAGTAAGAGCTGAGATCACACTGGGAACACTCCACAGTACAGAGAAGTTCAAAGAAACCAAATACATGATTTTACTAAGCCAGCTGAACTCAACTCCACGATATGATTGTATTTTGTTGCTAAAGTGCTCTTCCCACGCTTGAAACTTGATCACACGCATGTTGCTCAGCAGCTCATTTATGGCTTTCATCCTGCGGTCGCGATTCTCCATGAGTCTGAACTGAAACAAGTTGTTCATACGCGAAACTATCAACGTGAAGATGATGACTCCAACAACGGCAACCAAGGATGCCACAACTGGTACACCAATGTATAGGTAGAGGAGGAACAAGGCTGCCGTAAGTTGTATTGGCATCATCCACAATGAATGGAGCTGTGGTATCATATCAGACAGCAGCTGTGAATCAACAGCCATATAATTCACTATCTGTCCCACGCCATGAGCCTGCCTAGAGGAGCAAGACAGCCTGAGGCCTTTGTTGAACAAGTTTGTGATGAGGGAGGATCTGATTAGCATCCCAAGCTTCATGGTGTGGAAATTGAAATGGTGTGAACTCAAGACTTCGATTACTTTTGCTAAGAAGAGGGTGAGTACCAGAAAATATCCTTGTGAAGGGTTGCTTCTATCCCCGGAAGCAAAACTGATAAAACTATTGATGAGTAGAGGACCAACATACATGACACCCAACCGCACAATTGCAAGAAATCCAGTGAAAGCAATCTGCTTCCAGAAGCAACGAGCCAGCGCTTTTAGAACAGGGTGATTCATGTTCTCACCTGCCTTTGGCCAGCTCCTCTCAAACACTAGTGCCATTTTTTCTGCACGAAATTCCGGTGGGAGCCAAGGGACGTCGTCTGCTGTTAATGGGGATTTGTATCCTTTACACAGTACCGGATTTATCCAGTTCCAAACTGCCTTAGACAGCAAAGAAGCTGTGGTGTAGCCACTGACGACGACGTTGGAATCAATATCATCATTCGCCTCCTTTTCTTCTGTCGATGATCCTCTAATGGAGAGGACCAAGAGATAAACATACAATGGAAGGCTACACAAGAAAAAGATATCATCCATTCTCAGTCTCGGCTCTGCTGCTGAAGAAATCAACCGAATCACAGCAGAAGAAGAAAAGAAGCATGTAACTATGAAGCTGGCAACCCAATAGGCCCGAAGGGACATGGGATGAGAAACAGTATGCGTAGCTCCAAATTTCTTCTGGTGTACATGTGCAATCAGAACAACAACAACTGCAACATGAGCCACAGCTTGTAATGATTTGAACAAAATCTCTATGGAATCCCATGCGGAGTGGATACCCTTGGCGATTGAAAATGAGAAAAGAGCAATATAAGCTAGGCCTAAGAGAGCTGTGACAACAAAAGATGCATACAACCAAAGGTTGACCCTGACCCTGAGCCTCTTAGTTTCAAGCAAAGGTTTGTTAAGAGAATTTGCATCTCCGGTCAACCTGCTGCTATGACAAAGCTTTAGGACTGCCAATACTAAGAGTGTCAACAGGAAAACCAGATCAACAGAGGAACACAAAACCCTTTGGGGACATGGTGAAAGAAGAATGAATCTTAACCATTTGATAGCAACTGAGAAGAAGGATGAATTTTCTGAAGATGGGAGGGTAGGAGCAGAACACTCCAAGGATGTGAGCCATGGAACACTAGTAGCGGACATGATTGCAGACCAACTTCAAGTTTAACGATCACCAATCTCCTGCAGAATTAAGAAACACCACCACCACCACAAGAAACAAGTCAAAATAAAATAAAACATCATAGACCATGCCGAAATATAATATTCACATTAATTAATTAAAACTTATGTTATGAAACTTATGCTAAAAATAGACAAACTCCAAATCTACCAGAACGCTCACATGACCGGCCTGCATACCTACAGTTTAGCAAATGTAAATACTCAGTTAGAGGTAAAATTTGATAACGATGATCCTGGAGTCTCGCCAACGAAGATTTCTTATTGTGTATAATAAACAATAATCTAATTTGTGTATTTAGTTAAGTTACCATAATTTACATTCCTTCTTAAATGCTTTGTTAGACTAAGGCCCTGTTTGGTAAATAATCAGCCAATTTTGATTTATTTGACCACTATTAATTGATAAATAATAAGCTTTTTGTAACTTTAAAATGCTAAAATTCAAATGGCTACTCAAAACAGTCTTTTTAATTAGCTTTTTGAGAAAAGAAATTATACTACAAACAGCTACCAGCTAACAGTTAATTTATCAAACAACTTTATACAATCAGTCAATATTAACAACAAATTATACCTTTTAATCCAAACAGTCAACCCAATCAGCTAATAGTCATTTAGCTAACAAGGTCTGAGGCATGAGAGGCTTGGAATTGAGGATTTAACCATTTGGAATAATGTAAATACAGCCGCCCGGCCACTAGGAGCTCACAAGATACGACGAACAAAAATGATTATTTATTGTCTGCATTGGGAACACTGACGTGTAATTTAAAAAGAGATGGACAGAGATATGGTAGTATCTGAAACCATTTATCATATATCTCGATATGCAGCAATGGAATCAGCTGAATAAACATTCACTATTCGATCTATGGGTACCATTATCCTGATGCATCTCTCACCATTTTATTGTGTCTCAGTTTTAGTCAGGAAAATCAAGAAACCAACCTCTTGTTTCTAGAAGCATTGTGTGGCATTGAGCGTGACAGTATACAAACAAGACACGTAACCGGCAGGCTCACATTCCCACGTTGTTTACACCGCCATGAGTGCTATACAGCCTGGGTTTTAACAGACTCATTAAAACAGATTACATAAATTAAAATTCGCAATCATACTGTATAGATTACATAAGTAATCATAGGTTCAACTTGGTTAAAATCCATCATTATAATATTTCACAAATGAAAAATTTACCATACCTTAAACTAGTAATTTAAGTTCAATACACATCTTTCACGAAGATCTTGTGATTATTAAGTTAACTAATTAATCGACTTATTTAGTTAAAATGGTTCAATTTGTACAGTACTAAATTAATAAAATTGAATATTGACTGCAATAATTAGAAAGCAACAAGACAGTCACATATAATAATTTTATTACTCATGCTATATATTTTAAAGAATTTACATAATATGCATGCATCTAAAAGTAATTTTAACATTGGAATATACCGTTGTCACGTTATAAGTACCAACTTTACACAATTCCTTCTGAAAGAGAAAGTGCATAAAGTTTGAGAGACAGTACCAAATCCGTTAAAGTTGTGAAGTATTTTGACCAGTTGTGATACCGTGGATCATGGTCATGAATGATAATGCAGTTATGTTGAAAGGAAACTACAGTAGGCCGTTTCGTCCGTCTGGAACTGCAATTCTGTTGAACTGATACTGCAGTTGTGTTGAAAGGGAACTTTAGTTGCGCGGAACGAATCCCGTTTCATCCGTCTGTTTTCATTAATCAAAACGATGTCGTTTTGATGCCGCAATCTATAATCCATTGTGAACCGCGGTCCACAGTATAATTTGCGGTATTTTGACTCACCAAGAAAAAGGACCCGCAAAATACGATCTTGAAAGACCTTAAATTGCTCTTTAAGCTTTTTGTTTCTTGGCGTAGTTGAGTACGTGTTTCTATTTCGCAGATATATATGAAGCGAACTACAATTATAATATTTTTTTTTGAGAGCAATTACAGTACTTCTAATACCTAACTACCGGCGCCTACGATCCGGATCCGGTTCCGGTTTGAAACTATCCGTTCGCGATTTCAAAATAATCGAAACCAAAACCAAAACCTTATTTGGACAGTTCCCCTCCGGTTCCAAACGCAACTTTTTATTTATTTATTTTTTTTAGTGCATCAGCGCAAATTGAGCTCATGCAACAGTGCAAAAGGCACTGCTGCAGCAGCTGAATTTGTGCTGATGCACACCTTTAAATTAAATATGCTAAATATATTACATATTATATATACTAAATAACATATATATTATATTATATATGTATATTAAACTATTAAAGGCTTTAATGGTTTAATATACATATATAATATAATATATATGTGTTATTTAGTATTATATATATATATACACACATACGATTTTAAATCGGAATCGTTCGGTTCTGAACCGAAATCGGCAATTCTGATTTGTTAAACTAATCAATTGGAACTGGAACTTTAGAATTTCGGTTCCTTAACTGGAATCAAAATTGGAATTGGATATACGGTCTGGATTCCGGTTTGATTAAAACAGTAATCGGTTCGGTTCGAATTGAACCGTAGTTATGTCTACAAGTAGCTAGTACTAAGTATATTATGAGGAGTCAAAATCCCATAAGAGAAATACATAATTTTCTTACTAAAATCAATCTTCATTCACTACTCGGTGACATCATTTATAATTTATTTTTAGGATAATTCTTTATTCTTATTGATTACGCGTAAATTGATTAGTATTGTGAGCCTGAGATAATAATTTTTTTAGACGATGTTAGAAAAACATACAGGCGCAGCGGAAACATCAAATCGTTTTTTCATGATTTTATGTTTAAAGAGGAATTTAGAATTTCATGATTATATGTTTAAAGAGGAAGTTAGAAAGTTTTACCCTTGAAGCGTGCTTTGGCTTTCGCTTTCTAAACCGTCCAATCGTCCGGCCTCTAGCACGCGAGAACTCCCAAGAGATTTCTACGTGAAAACTATTTTCCTGACTTAATCTCTGTATATGTTCTATATCCCACTTAAGAAATAGGGCAAAGCTATATATGGGTTTTCCCGATTAATCCTCGCCTAAATGGTCAAAATTGAGCCAACAAATTTTGACCGTGCACTGTGAATAGTGAAAAATTAAAATCCTATCTATTAGCTTCCATCATACATATACAAGTCTTCGGGATCTTTGTACATACATTTCCTTTCTACTAGAAAATGTGTACATATTTCGAGAAGGGATTTACATTACAATAATAGATAAGAGGCACGCATACCCCAATTTTAATTAATTACCAAAAATGGTGCAAAACCCAAAATAAATCGCATTCATTTAAAGGGTCCTAAGTCCATGACCAAACCGACATGCTAAGCAATTCATACATAGATTAAAAAAAAATAATGCATTAATTTGTGGCTTTAAAATATATAATCCAATTATACCATAAAAACTTGGGTCAATCTAAATAAAACTTTATATGAAAATTAATTTCCATATAACAAATCATAACTTTCCATTAATTAATTAATTTCATACCAAAATTTAATTTGTATGTAATCAATTAATTACTATTATAATATTATTTTAAATTAAACATTTTATTCTAAAATATTATAATCATGGAAACTTAGCTAAATAGCATTCAATTATCACATAAAAGAATCACTATTTAAGAAGAAAAATAAATATTTCAAGACTATAATAATATATTTATTAATACCAAAAAAAATCATATTTCATATGGTAATAACAATATATTATCATCTAATCTTCCAAAAATATTAATTTTTCAATTATAGAAAATAATCAATATGATAAAAATTAATACTACCAAAATATCTCATATTTAAATTAATAGTAATTAATTTACAATTATCATTATAGAATATTTTACAAATATAATAACAATTAACACCACCTAAAATATCTCATATTTTATTTGGTAATATAATTCTAATTATCATATTATATAATTTTTTTAAAAATATGATAACAATTAATATCACCAATAAATATCTAATATTTAATTTAGTAATATAATTCTAATAATTATCATATTTAAAATTTTGGAATATAATACTACCATAATTATCTCTTGGTAATATTACTTTTTTTCAAAATTTGCGTAAACTTTCAGCCATATTTTCCGGCTATACCTCCCGGCCAACAACGCTGTTCACTTCCTCATCTCCGACCGCCTTTCCTGCCAACAGCCAAATCACCGCCATCCAGGAGTGACGCAGAGCTAAACCGCCACGGCAACCCCATTGGAGCGCCGAACGCTAGGAACAAGCAGTAGATTTCCGGTTGCTTCTCTCGCTGGAGTCGCTACCGGATCTGCGGCTGGAGTCTCCGGCAATGAACAGTTCATCACCTTCTCCAGGAGCAAGAATGGCGATTCTCCAATCGACCAGCCGCCTTCTTCTCCGTCACGCCTGGACTGCCCTGTCTCGTCTCCTGCCATCAGCCACATCGCCGGCCGTCACCGTTGCAGGAGTCTCCGGCGATGAACCCTTTCGTGAGGGCAGGCTGCCGTTGCCTTGAAGCTACAGGAAAAATCAGGCGAGAAGCGGAGAATTCGCAGGGAAGATGACGATCGGAAGACGAATCGAGAAAATACGCAGAAAAGTCATACGTAAAACTCTTTTACGTAAAAACAAAAGAATTTTTTCTTCCTTTCTTTTTGTTTTAATTTCATATATATCAAATATATATTAATAAAAAAAAATTCATATGATAATCAAATTATTATATGAATAAATTAACCCAATATTTTTTTAGATGAAAAATCAAAAGCCACAAATTAATCTAAACATAAAATCAATATAAAAAGTTTGGCGCAGCGGAAGCATCAAATCGCTTTTTCACGATTCTATGTTTAAAGGGGAAGTTATAAAGGTTTACCCTTGAAGCGTACTTTGCCTTTCTAAAGCGTCCAATCGTCCGGCCTCTAGTCCATCCACCGGTCGGGCACGCGAGAACTCCTAGAGATTTCTACGTGAAAACTATTTTCCCGACTTAATCTCTGTATATGTTCTATATCTCACTTAAGAAATAGGACAAGGCTATATATAGTTGACAATGAATATATGTTGACAATGATTTCTAGCAGTATGTCATGACTACCTAGTTGACAATGAATATATGTTAATATATTATAATGAACTTTCCTGTTACAAACATCATGCAACATTCCTTCCACACAACACTTGTTCCGAACCAGATAAAGATCATGGTCAAACTTGGTCAAACCTATGAACCCGGTCAATATGTCTATTCAATATTCTTAACCTGAAGTCCAACTTCATTATACTCTGGCCAGAGATTCTCGTTGTATGATTGTTGAATAGACTGAAACATCCTTGTTACCTCAAGGCGGTGGATCCTCTATTGAACACACACATGTCTTCGTACAATACTGAACTAGGCCACCAAGTACACTTATAGTCCCATAAGAAACAAAAGACGCATACTGGCAAATACTAGTCCACCATATGTATGAGACAACCATGTCGTCTCAAGTCAAAGGATTATTGCATACTTGTAACATACAACATACCGATGATAGGTAGGTAAATACCATGCGGTACGTTGTAGTCAGTCAATGTTCAATGACTTGTTCTCTAACAATCATCTACATGTCCACTCTCTGTATCTCATACAGAATGGCATGAGACTCACCATAAGAAGGACAATGTGCTAGTCTTATCGGAATTCTAATGCCCAATTAGAATTCTTATGACTAGGAACATTTTTACAATACTTCATTTATTAATTATTCGTAACTCATATTCTTAACACTTAAGAATGAAGAATTAAGAAGATTGTATGGAATAATATCAAATATTAACTAAGTCTTAATAAAATAAATAAAAAAAATTATTTATTATATTTATTTAATAAGAAATTAATGCCCAAAACAATAAATGTTAGCTCATAGGGCATACATGTCTAACATATATAACATTAATTGTTTTAGAATCAGCTTGGTTGGTGTGAATGGTTGTGTACTCTTATCTCTTAGAAGAGTTTGGGAGTTCAAAATCCGTTCTTTTATGAAAAACTCAATATAATTAACCGTGCAAATGAGGATTAGTCTGAGTATGGTATAAACTTAAAGGTGACTCATATAATTAGGACAAACTCATGAGTCATGACACATCGTGGTCTAACTACAAAAACATTAATTGTTTTCAGTGATGCAAAAATCCCGCCTAGGCGCCGATTAATCCCCGCCTAGGCGCTAGGCGCCGGTCGACCGCCTAGCGTATCACCTTAAATGGTGGTCTAGGTGCCTGGTCAGCTAGGCAACTGCCTAGGCCGCTTAGGCACTGACCGTCTAGACCTTCTAGGCCCCGAACTAGACCTCCTAGGCACCGACTAGGCTGCCTAGTTGGCCGATTAACTATTGTTCCTCTTTTTTTAATGTGTTATTTCACTCAAAACAACATTGTTTTGAGCGAAATAACTCTAAATTGTACAAACTTTAGATATGTTTTAGGTTAATATTTAATATTTTAGTATTAACTATCAAAGTATTATATAATTTATAATTATTAGTCTTTAAAAAATTAAAAATACTTAAATAAATTTTTAAAAAATAATAAATAAAATAAAAAATACACGGGCGCCTAGGCGTCGATTAATCCTTGCCTAGGTGTCGATTAATCCCTGCCTAGGCGTCCTAGGCGCTAGGCGCTCCGGCGATTTTTTTTCAACCATGATTGTTTTAGAATTTATGAAATAATACAACATATAATTCATATATTGTTAACAATTAATAGGTTGTTCCAAATATTTAAATTTTGGTAGGATTTAATAAGTGTGATATAATTAAAAACTTTGGCCCTGTTTGGTAAATGGCTGTTGGTTGTTTGGGTTGGCTGTTTGGGTTAGAATGTATGATTTGTTGATAATATTAGCTGATTCTAGAAAGTTGTTTGATAAATTAGCTATTAGCTGATAGCTTTTTGGTATAATTTCTTTCCTCAAAAAGCTAATTGAAAATGTTGCTTTGAGTAGACTTTTGAATTTTAGTATTTTGAAGTTACAAAAAGCTGTTTTCAAAAAAAAAAAAAGTTACAAAAAGCTTATTAACCAAACAATTAATAGTGATCAAATAAGCCAAAATTGGCTGATAGGCTGATTATTTACCAAACAGGGCCTTTACCTTTTAAAGTTCTAAATACCATATATGAAAATGAAAATGAAAAGTCACATCTCTTTTAAAATTTCATATATGAAAATGAAAAAAAAGGCTAAATACTTTAATTTTGAGTAATGTTATAGCTAAAGCTTTTTTTTTTTTTTGGTACTACAATCTAACCCTAAACATAGTATCTGCTCAAATTAAATAACAACGGATTTAACTTTTTTTTTTTTTTAAAAAACAACGGATTTCAATATTTTGCATATGAAAATTCATTAAATTAAATACTTATAAATTTTAATAATTTACCTACAAACTTTTTCGTTCATAGATTTAATTTTTCTTGTAATGTTTGATATTTAATCAATAAATGGATAAGGGTCAAATAGTTCCTCAAACTACAGTGACTTGTGCAATTAAGCCTCCAACTTCAAAAAGTTTCAATTAGACCCTCAAACTTGTTATTTTGGAGCAATCACATCCTTTAACCTATTTGTTATCTGTAATTGCAGGTCAATTGAAGTTCCGACCAACTCCGACGAACCTCCAACTAACTTCCGACCAAATTCCGGCGAGTGAAGTAAAAATATCAACTAGCAACAACATCGCGTTCTGCAGGAGATAATTATTAGGGTCGAAAAAAGTAAGAATTTTTCATTTTTCCGTCGAGCGGTTGGGTTGGACAGAAAAGGGTCGGAATTTCCGACCACTTTGAAAGGGTGATCGGAAAATTCCGACCACAAAATAGAAGTGGTTGAAAATTTCTCTCGGCCATTTAAAATTGTCAACACTTAACTGGTGGTCTTTTTTGTTCCGACCACCTAAAGTGGTCGGAAATCAATTATATATATATATATATATATATATATATATATATATATATATATATATATATAAAAATTAGGGATTCAGACTTAACAGTTCAACATTCATTTGTGCGCCGCTTGCCTCTCTCTATGTCTCAACGACTCTACCCGACCACCATCTCCGGAGACCTCCACAGGCGACAACTACTCTGTCTCCGGCTCGATCTTCGCCTCCTCACATGCTCACAACCTTGTCTCCATCTCTCCGCTTTTCACCCTTTGACCCTCTCCGCCGTCCCTCCGCCTCTCCGATAAGTCCTTATAATCTCATCTACTAATACTCATAGTCTCAAGCTCTTCTTTACATAAGAAACCCTAGATTTACCTTCGAGACTTTGTGTTGGTAGACTTTTCTGGTGACCGTCTTTGGCCTTGAATATGTAACAGGTAAATTACTGCTATTTTAGTTATTTATGATATACTGTTCTTAAATCTTGACTTTTATGGATTTATGATATTGTTAGGGCTTAAGTTCGTGAAATCGATAGGGTTTTCATAAGTGCCTTGGCTTTTGCAAAATTATTATCAGACAACTTGGTCCCTTACACATTCTGGATCTCTTTTAGATGATTTTCATTGTAATTCAATCCTCAATTTTGTTAGGGCTTAAGTTCGTGAAAGATAAATCTGCCAAACTAAAGCAAGCGAGTAAAACAGATCATTGCGTTGGACTCAGTGTAAGAACTCTCTCCCTCACTCATTCCCTTGTTCTTTAATTTATCTTTATATATATTCCCTTCCAAAGTAAGAATTTGTTGGACACTTGAGAAAAATGCAGTTGTAGGATGAGCAGTTTATACTTATATAAGAATGTTGTTTGTAAGTACTCTGTATTTAGGCAGCAAACTCCTTTGAGACGAAACAACTGAGTTGCTTTCTATCTTTGTTAATATTTTCTGTTCTCTATAGAAATTATTTATTCACGATCTTTCTTAGGAACAGTAATACAAGTGGCAAACTTTAGACACTAAAGATTCAATTTCAATATCCTGTTGTAGTGTCTGTGTAAAACTTATGAGTATTTATGAAATTTACGGAACTTATTGTAAAACTTCATAGGAATAGTTTGTATATTTAGATAGAGGGTAAAAGTCTGTAAAGAAAGTTAAAAATTTTGAGGTTGGATTGCACGATTTTAACTATTTATATTTGTAAGAAAAAAATGTATAGAAATTCTAATTTTATAGAGTCAAAAAAATGAAAATAAACAAAAATGAAAAAAATAAAATAGTTTTTCCCAAAATGGTCCCTCAACTATTTCTCAATGTTTATTAGGCTAATAATAGGTAAATGGACGAAAATACCCTCCATTTTAACTCTGATTTGACGGAATATGTAACGGAGGACCAAATTGGATGAGTTTTTGAAAGTCGAGGGACCACATTAGGTGCAATTGAAAGTCGAAATGCAAAATTGAGAATGGGCAATAGTCGAGGGACCATTTTGGGAAAAAACTCTTTTATATTACATATTTGAGTTAATTCTAACAATGGTCCTCCGACTATGTTGATTTTCCAAAATTAGTCCCTGACTTTTAATTTGGACAATTTAGGTCCTTGACTTTCAAATTCTTTCCAATGTTGGTCATTTCGTCAAATTTTGGTTAAATTGAGGTCAAATGAAGGGGTAAAATTGTCTGTTCACATGTTTAGTGTATTATTACTTGTATTTTTCCTATCCTATACGTTGTATATATGAATATAATCTCAGTCGAAGTCTCAATCGAAGTCATATAATCTTATTCGATGTCTCTTCGACTGATATTATATTCATATATATAGTGTATAAGACAGAAAAAATACGAGTATACAAGTGAACGGACAATTTTACCCCTTCATTTGACCTCAATTTAACCAAAATTTGACGAAAGGACCAACATTGTAAAGAATTTGAAAGTCAAGGGACCTAAATTGTCCAAATTAAAAGTCAGGGACTAATTTTGAAAAATCAATATAGTCAGAGGACCGTTGCTGGAATTAACTCTTACATATTTGGACTGTATATGTATATATATTTTCCTTTAATCCTTTAAGATATATGTGTATTAAATATATGAAGTAATATATATATATATATATATATATATATATATATATATATATATATATATATGATTGCGTTCAAAATGAGAACCGTGTGTCCAGGAGAGAACTGAGAACGCTTTGCAACGCGCCACATGTCCAGATGTAGTTGCACCTAAGGTTATAACTAGGTGCATTTAGGTGCATGAATGTTAACAAGGTAAATTACTTACATTTTTAAGTGAAAATAGGTGCACAAGTGCATGTAAAATGTATTACATGTGCTAGAAAAATGTATATCGATCGATTGAAATCCTTCTTTATTTAGATTAGGAGTTACAAATCATTATATTAATCAAAATAAATCCTCTTTATTCTCCATTAGAGAATATCCTAAGTGGTGAAGTCAATCCATTCTTCTCCTTGAACCTTAGCTGACAACATTTGTGGATTCCAAGGGAAGAGGATTTCATCATCTTCCTCCTTCTCCCTTGGCCGAAATTCTCATATATATATATATATATATATATATATATATATATATATATATATGTATGTATACTTTCCTTTTTCTTCTAGAGTACAGTTGGAATCCTTCCTCCTAAGCCAAAAGAAGGGAACATTGTCAATTGAAGATTTAGAGGGGAAATTGAAGGAATTACTTTCAAGTAAGTGGTGTATGTTGTTTTTACTTTGCCAAAAAATAAGTATGACTATGTTTCTATATGAATAAAGGAATTACTTTCAAGTAAGTGGTGTATGTTATTTTTACTTTGCCAAAAAATAAGTATGACTATGTTTCTATATGAATATGTGTGCGGCGTGTGCGCGCGCGCTATTCTTGATATTGCAGGACTTTAATGTGATTGTAAGGTGTTTTTGTATTAGTCATCATTTTGTGATATTATGCTCTTGCTTGAGTTTATATATATATATATATATATATATATATATATATATATATATATATATATATATTACTAGTTATAAAG
>NC_044919.1:6812898-6814619 GCF_003576645.1 Ipomoea triloba | reverse complement strand
ATATATATATATATATATATATATATATATATATATATATATATATATACACATATAGATTTCTATTCATATGTGGATGTGGACGCGCCTTCCCGTGCGGTCGGTGCGTAATACACCACTATGTATACAAATGTACACCACTCAATGTTAAAAAATGCACCACAATGAAAATACACAAAAATATCAAAAAACACACCACACACCCAAAATAATGCACCATAACTCCCCTGTTCCTAATGGTCCATTTCCTAACATTGTGTGGTATCTATTTGCATACCTAGTGGTGAACTCCCTACCCCTAATGGTGCATTTCCTAACATTGTGTGGTATATATTTGCATACCTAGTTGTGTAATTTTTGGTGATGTGTACCTAATGGTGCGTATTTGTGTGGTGCATTTTCTAGTATTGAGTGGTGTATATATGTATACATAGTGGTGCGACCGCACTGACCGCACGTTAAGACACAACCACGTACACCTGATTATGACTATATATATAGTATTGTGTTCAAATGAGAATGCACCGCCCAGGAGAGAACTGAGAACCAATCGTCGCGTGCTACGTGTCCAGATGTAGTTGCACCTAAGGTTGTAACTAGGTGCACTTAGATGCATAAATCTTAACAAGGTAAATTACTTGCATTTATACGTGAAAATAGGTGCATAAGTGCATGTAAAATGTATTACATGTGCAAGTAAAATGTACATTGAGCATCAATACTAAGTGCACTTAACGTTATAACTAGTTTCACCTAATGGTATAATTAGTTGCACCTAGGTGCACGAATGTGAACAATGTAAATTACTTGCACTTGTAAGTGAAAATATGTGCACTTGTAAGTGATTTTACTTGCACTTTTTACTTGCAAATGTGCACCAACTACTTGCACTTATAACACAATTACTTGCACCAAAGTTCGAGATATTTACGAAAATGTCACTGCGTCATTTTTTTAAAATTACATCTGATTCGTTGATATGGACACGTGGACGGCTGTGGATCGTTCTTATTTCTCTCCCAGGCACCCGTTCTCATTAGAGCGCGCCCCCATACATACATACATACATATATATATATATGGCCAGTTTTTAGGTTTTGGCGGCCCCGTTCTTGTAAATAAATGAGGCCCTACCAAAAGCGCAATCTTTAAAATCAATAGCGTAATTTTTAATAATAATAATAATAATAATAATAATAAGGTGGTAAAATGTTGTTATGTGCAAAGAGAAAGGTAAAGGATTAAAAAAAAAAAAAAGGCAAAAGGTTTACTAAAAAAAGAAGGAAAGTTTGTGCAAATGGCAAGATTCAAACCCTTGATCTCCAATATAAAATACTATAAACAAACATTTCCATCATTTCTACATTAGAATCTTTAAAGACTAATTACAAATTTGTTGTTTTTTTAATTTATTAACTAGTTAGGTAAAAATTAAATATTGGGCCCTCTA
Source organism: Ipomoea triloba (assembly GCF_003576645.1). NCBI lineage: Eukaryota > Viridiplantae > Streptophyta > Magnoliopsida > Solanales > Convolvulaceae > Ipomoea > Ipomoea triloba. The sequence goes on along the minus strand of NC_044919.1, from coordinate 6,813,169 downwards.
AAATTTGAAAAGCTCTGTGCTGTTGGGCTGCTCAATATCTGGCCCATGTAGAAGGGAGTGGGTTCGAGCCTCAGTGGAGGCATCTGTTGACTCTTTGTGCTTTAGTAGGTTGAGAAAGTAGTTATGAACAAATACTACATTGTAACCGAGTCAGTAGAACTCAAAAAAAAAAAAAATCCTATGCATGTATTTATATGAGTTTCGTATTTTGAGTATAAAAATTAATGGTTATTTCTTCTTCTTTTTTTTTTTTTTTTTTTTTTTTTTTTTT
>NC_044919.1:6679099-6812839 GCF_003576645.1 Ipomoea triloba | reverse complement strand
TTTTTTTTTTTTTTTTTTTTTTTTTTTTTTTTTTTTTTTTTTTTGTTGCATGAGCTACATGTTGTGTTAGATATATGTACATAAATTTTCTTTTAAAGAAATGCTATATATATATATATATATAGGATCGCGTTCAGGTGCGTACTGGTCGTCCAGGAGAGAACTGCGGACGAATCACAGCGCGGCACGTGTCTGGAATGTAGTTGCACATAACGTTATAACTAGGTGCATGTAATGTTATAACTAGGTGCACATAGGTGCACCAGGTGCATACATGTTAACAAGGTAAATTACTTGCACCTGCAAGTGACAATAGGTGCACACGTGCAAGTAAAATGTATTACAAGTGCAAGTAAATTGTACAATGAGCATCAATACTAAGTGCACCTAATGTTATAACTAGGTGCACTTAATGTTATAACTAGGTGCACATAGGTTGCAACCAGGTGCATAAATGTTAACAAAGTAAATTACTTGCACAAATGCAAGTAAAATGTATTGCAGATGCAAGTAAAATGTATTACAGGTGCAAGTGAATTGTACAGTGAGCATCAATACTAAGTGCACCTAATGTTATAACTAGGTGCACCTAATGTTATAACTAGGTGCAACCTATGTTAAAACTAGGTGCACCTAGGTTGCACCCAGGTGCATGAATATTAACAAGGTAAATTACTTGCATTTGTAAGTGAAAATATTTGCGAAAATAGGTGTGTGAATATTAACAAGGTAAATTACTCGCACTTGTAAGTGAAAATAGGTGCGAAAATAGGTGCACTTGTAAGTGAAACTATGTGCACTTTTAAGTGAAACTAGGTGCACTTGTATGTGAAACTAGGTGCACCAAAGTTCCAGTTATTTACGAAAATGCCACCGCGTCATTTTTTTAAAATTGCATCTGATTCGTTGATCTGGACACGTGGACGACCGTGGAGCGTTCTCATTTCCTACCTGGGCGAGAGTTCGCACGAGAGTGCAACCCTATATATATATATATATATATATATTATATATGTACCCTACGTACAGTAAAGAAAAAAAACTATATTCATTTTATTGTGTTTGCTTATTATGTATTTGTGAATAGAGGTGTATACGTATGTGGATATTATAAGTATAATTGGGCATATGAGTTGATGATAAATGATTATTTCAAAAAATTTTGTTTGTGAATTTTTAATGACTTGGTTATATTTTCCAAAAATTGTGAATTTGGTAATAAGCATACCCAAGTAATTGTTTTTGGAGCCTAAGGGTCAGGTTTTAAAATTAAGGAAAATTATTTTATGAATTTATGGAAGATATGGTATAATCATGTGGAGTATTTGGTTGAATACTAAATATTCGGGTTATGTCCTATTATGGAGTGGTTATATGAGTTTACCACTAGCACTACTACAAAACACTGTTTTAACGTTGGTTTTTTGTACATATAACGTCGGTTATTTCGTGACGTAGTTGTGAGTGACGTAGTATATAAATGATACGATGTCGGTTCCGAAAATCGACGTCGTATGTCATTTAAAAAAATAAAAATTAAAGATTTAGCGTCGGTTCTTATCTATTTCAAAAAAATAAAAAAATAGGTACAACGTCAGTTATGTGTAATAACCGACATTCTAACACTTTAAAAAATAAAAGATAAAAGATACAACGTCGGTTATGATTCTTTAAAAAACTAAAATAAAATAAAAAATTCACGGTGCTCAACGAAGAGGGAGATGTCCGCCACTATCAACAAAGAGGTGCTGTTTCCGCCACTGTCAAGAGCTTACCTTAGATACATTCATTGAACAATGAAACCAACTCTTTGCGCGAAAAATGAAACCATAGAAAAACACAAAATAATATCAGCCTTGCTTCCAACTTCATACCTTGCTTCCTGAAGCTCTTTGCGCATCCCTAGGGCTGTTAACGAACCGAACATAAACGAAAGGAGGTTGTTCGTGTTCGTTTGTTAAAGATTTTAGAATGTTCATGTTCGTTTGTTAAGGTTTTTGAAAAGCTTGTTCGTGTTCGTTTGTTAAGCGTTCGTTAGTGTTCGTTAACGTTCGCGAACGTGTTCGTTAACGTTGACGAACAGGTTCACGAACGTGTTCGCGAACGTTACCGAACACGTTCACAAATATATTCATTTACGTTCATGAAAACGTTCGTGAACACTTAATAACCAAACACCTGCACATGTTCAAGAACACAATTTGTTTGTGAACAAGAAATAATCTACGTTCACGAACAATAATCAAACAAACAACACAACTACAAAACTAATACAAACAAAACTAATACTATTTGTTTGTAAACATGTTCGCGGACATTATTAAACAAACACTTAATGAGCTTGTTCGCGAACATTACTAAACGAACACAAACGAGCTTGTTCACGAATACTACTAAACGAACACAAACGAGCTTGTTCGCGAATACTTAGCAAACGAGCTTACCACTATTCAAACTCTGTTCGTTTATTAATCGAGCTCTAAATTTTGTTTGTTAATGTTCGTTTACCTTAATAAACAAACATAAACGAACGCTTATCGAGCTCAAACACGAGTAGTTTGTCGAAAGCTCTGTTCGCTAACACCCCTACGCATCCCATCGATATTAGCCTTCATGGAAGCAACTTTTTTATTCTCAGTTTGTAGTTACTCGCCGGAGACCTTGTTGGTTCGCCACTGTTGTTGCACGATGCGAGGAAGCTGCTCCGTCGAAGCTGATCGTCTCCGTCACCTACTGTTGTTGCGAGATTTGTTGCAACATAGAGATGGGGCAGACGATAGAAACGTAGAGAGATGTGAGATCTGCTTCTGTTTGTTCACCTCAAGAAACGGTCCGATCGCCTCTATTTCTGGTGTTGGATTGCACTTCTCTGTTCACAAGTATGTTCATAATCTAGAAACTCTGATAGAAAATCTAGAAAAAATTATAAAAGAGTGAAACACTTCTCGCGGTTGCTGCTGTTCACAAGCATGGCTTACGTACGCTGCTCCGCCATGCACTCCTCTCGCAGTTGCTGCTCACGAAGGAAGAAGCTCTGATGGCGGTGAAATTGTAAACCTGTGAGATGTGAGAAGGGAGGAAGAAGGTGCGTATCTGTGAGAAGGGAGGAAGAAGGGTTGTGCGTGAAGCTGTGATCTGAGATCTGTGAGATATCGTATTTAATTTTAAATCTGGTGAAGCTGGCTGTTAAATATAACAAAAAAAACATATTGTATGTATTTAATTTTTTTAAATAAATTATTTAAAACATACCACGTCAGTTTTACATAAAACCGATGTTGTATGTTTTTTATTTTTTATTTTTAAATTTTCTTTAGAACATACGACGTCGGTTCTCTCTAGAACTGACGTCGTATGTCTTTAATTTTTTTTTTTAAAAAAAAGTATTTAAAATATACAACGTCAGTTCTGCATAGAACCGACATCGTATGTCTTTATTTTTTTTTTAAAAATATTTATTACGTCGGTTTTTGCCATGAACCGACGTCGTAAATAATATATATTATTTTTGCTTTATTTTATTAACATATAACGTCGGTTTGTCAAGAACCGACATTGATTGGGCGACGTTGTATTCTTTTTCTGTAGTAGTGTAGGGCATTATTTGTCTTGTTTTATTATGGAGTGGTTATATGAATTTACCACTAGGGCATTATTTGTCCTATTTAATTGTGGAGTGGTTATATGAATTTACCACTAGGGTCTATGTAGGGAGGAGTCAGTAGAAATATATCCTAGCTACATTGGGCTTAGAACTTCTCGGTGAGGCTTGGAATCCTCATTCGGGGGTGTGCACAATTAAGGTTTGTGTCCAGATTCCACTGGAAATGGGAATTTGTGGAGTGTTCAGCATGGAGCTATTCACTATGGCCTAAGTATAAAGGACCTTGTCTCATTTATATGTTTGATGTTCTTCCATAAAATATCTATTATGTTGGAAAAGAAAATTTAAAATTTTTAAGGTACATTTTGGCATGGAGATTTATTATTGAAAAAGTAAGAAGTGTATTGTAAGTGATTTTTTATAGAATATTCGTTTTTGAAAAACATGTATCATATTTTATTTAATATATGCTTTCAGGCAAAGTAAACTCTTACTTAGCAAGTGTTGCTAATTTTTGTTATTTGTGTTATTTGTTTTTCTTTGAAATTAGCAGGAATGGACTGAAGATTTGGATTGGATGAGAGCGTTAGCATGTGATTTCTCGCTTTTTGAGTGTGTATCAAAAGATTGGGTTACCCTCAGGTATTATCGTTCTCTCAAGGAGGTCAAGTAGGAAGTATTGCTTAGCTCTTAGTCAAGGGAATGCCTTGTGTTTTCATCATTCGCCCCATCACAAAAATTCAATGAATGATAGAATTGTTGTTGTAGTTTGGACAAAACAAAGAATTAATGAATGAAAACAAATAAATAAAGCTATGGAGTGAATTGTGAGCAATCATGATGCATTATTGTGTATCTTTTGCATAGGAGAATTGACTTGTGTGGTTGGTTATTCTCGGGTGACTTGCTACTACCGTTCACCTTCGGTCTATTAGGAACTCTCTAGCTTTGGAGTGCTTTTAGGCAACCAAGAGGCATAGAGGCATTTTCACAAACACTTTGCCTACATCACCTTACCTATTCCTACTTATGAAGTCGGAAATAGGCTACAACAATGCTAGTAATACCTTGCCTAGCTTTGATGCCTTAAATCATTCAAAGAGTGGCCAACCTCTTAGAACACATACAAACCATCAATCATGAACAAGAACTATTCTTCAAATCCACACAATCCAATCTCCAAATTAGGAATTAAGAATCAACACTTAGCATCATGAAATTTCACAACTCAATCCCTGATAGAAAATTACCTACTCATGATTGTAAAAGTAAAACCTAATTGCATAAATTGGGAATAGAAATAGAAATCTAAATTGCAAACAAGATCAAAATAGAAATAGAGATTTACCTAAACAAGAGCAATAGAATTCCAAATCAAAACTTGAATGTAGATCTTCTCCAACAAAATTGCAAGGAAATGTAAATGTTTCGCTCACTACAATCTAAGTGTAAGCTCTACCTTCACTCTAGAAAAATCTAATTCAAGATCAAAACTAACAAAAAACTCCATAAAATATCTATTCTAATGCCTTAAATAGCCTCCCCCAATTGCCCTTAGACGAATTCCTCACGCTATGCCCATCCACGCCATGTCCACGTGTGGATGGTCACGTGGATACTTCACTTAATCGCTATTTCTCTTCCTCCACGCGTTGAATGGTGGCGTGGAGGTTCCTGAATATTTTCCACGCCACACTCCACATGTGGAAGTGTGTGTGGACTCCTCCGGTCTCTTCTCCTTTGTTCGCTTCACTTGCCAAGTTCACATGCTTTCCTGGCCTTTTAAGCCTCAAAAACCTATAAAACCATCCAAAGTGCGTCAAGAGTGGAGCTTTGCAATTTATTAACACATTAGAGCATAAAACACCATAGATTAGCTATAAAAGGATATCAAATAAGCACAATTGCATCCCTTAATTAGACCCTTTTCCTAGGTATCTTTGGGACTTATCAAAGTTTCCAAACTTTACTTTGCTTGTCCCCAATCAAATCTCAATCAAATTATAATCATCTAAATGCCAAAGATATCTAGGATAACTTAATCACATCAGTTGGTCATGCAAAGACAATGGTGCAAGCAACCGGAAAGGGTGAGGTACCTTATACTATCTACAAAGGGTGTTGAACATGCGCCATACAACTCTAGGAATATACAAAGGAAGCAAAAATCCATAAAGATCAAGTTTAAGCATCGGGAAAAACCTTTTCACACGATTGAACCAATCATACAATCCAAGCTGGGTTCACCTTCTATTTTGCAATGGCCTTAAGCCGATCCCACTAGTGGGAATAATGTACACAACTTAACCAATCATCCACCCTAATGCCAAAGCCCTTAAGCATAAAAGATAAATGAGAGTAGGGGCACGGACCGCTCATCGCCAATAGCTTGGGCAGTTTCTCTTTTCTTCTCACTTTCTAGGGTATCGTCGTCGGGCACCCGACTTCACATGGAGCTCCATGCTTGTTTGAAGATCAGTGCAATGGGTTCCCGAACCCTAGCAAAGCGGCTCACCTCCTCTCCATTTTCTCATCTCCTAAGATAACGTCATTAGACAACTGACCTTGCGTAGATCTCTACGCTTTTTCAAGGACGGTGCAATGGTTGCCCAAATCCTAGCAAGATGACTCACCTTGGATTTTACCTCTAGGAGTGGCCATACTTAGCCTTTTCACAACTTTCACCAAATCAACCCCTCTTGCCTTTTTCGAGGGATAAGGGATTCTTCTCTAAGCTCACTAAAACTCTTCTTTTGCCCCATGCCCTACCAAGATTAGTTCAATTCCTGGGCTTCGCTTATCATTATCCTTCTCAAGTTAAGAAGTGAATACTCCAACTTCGAGAAATCCTTGACTAAGGTCCTAACAAAATAAGAGGTGAATAACATACAAGCACACAAGATTTTGAACCTCTTTGGTTCCAAGTATTCCACTTTTGGTGAAAAAGAAAAAAAAAACTTATAAAGGATATTCCAAGAATAACAACTTTATTGGCACATGATCAAAACTCTTCCTAGATAGCATAAACAATGACACACTCTCCAAAAATCAAGTACACCCAATCAAACAATGACCAATCATTCAATTAAGTTATCTCAACAATTTAAGCACAAGGTGCGTCCTTTTCCCACTTTAAACCAAACATCGTCCTCGATGTTACCTTGAGGACCAAGTGGAATAAATGAGCATGGGTCTAGAGAAAAAAACAAACAAACCCCTTTCCACACTTTAGAAGTGTTTCTAGGGTTCGGGGTGTCAAAATACTACCCTTTTGTGAGCAATCAAATGTGGTGCTCATTATATGTGCAATTTGTAATGCAAAAGCTCTCATTATTTTTCCACACTTTAGAATTGAAAACGGGGCATTCAAATGTAAAAGGTATAAGAGGTTTACAACCAAGTGAGCATCCCTTTCTTTCCACACTTTAAACTTCGAACCATAGGTTGCCTTCGCCATCGATGGTACAAGAAAAGTGTTAGCATGTAAACATTTCAAGGTGTAATGGAGTAGGAAGCTACTCCTTTTATTCCCTCACATTTTTTCCAATCTTTTCCATTTTTCATCCCTCTTTTTTTTCTTTTTGTTTTCCATTTTTTTTTTCATTTTTTCAATTTTTTCTTCATTTTTTTGCTATAATGCTTGGGGTGCCTGAGCGCCACGTTTAACGTCTTTAGTCCGACTCAAATGCAAAAGAAAAACAACCATCAAGCTAAAAAAAAATCAAACATAGTCTATCTAAAACATACTAAAAAACTTCAAGCTAAAGATCATTAAAGGTCTAAGAATGTAAAGTGCAAAAGTTCAAAAGAAATAGTACGAACTAGAAAGTGAATAAAATGCAACGAAAGTAAAGAAAATAAAAGTCAGAACCCCACGCATAGGGAACCTATTGTTTCAATGGGACACATAGAACATCATCCAAACAACAAATTTTTCTCTCAAATATCCTTCTTTCATCTTTCAAGCCTTGGAGTTGTAGAGCATCAATGATCATCATGGGATGGAGGGTGAAAATGGTTCATGAATTGTGCTTGGAGGTCTTCAATCATCCGGCCTTGTCTTTCTATGGCCTCCCTCGCCCTAGCAATTTCATCTCTTTGCAAAGCAATGGCATCACCATGCCTCGTGATAGCTTCTCCATGTTGGGTGAGCATGTATTAATCTTGAGTGAGGACGTTTCCATGGGAATGTCGGAGTGCCATTTGCTCTTGATGTAGATGGAGTTGGAAAGCCCTCATGCTCTCCCAATCTGTGACATTCGGCATCCCTTGCGGCTCGGCATCCGATCCTCCTTCTTCTTCTTGTTCTTCTTCTTCCTCTTCATTCACATTTTCTTCCACGGCATCACCACCAAGTCTCAAGCCCATGCTAACAAACTCCGGAATTGAAATCGCTACCATCCTTGCTTCTATCTTCTCTCTTGCCAATCTAGCCTTGAGTCCCAAGGCATGACATAGCTCCGTCACCAATGGTCCAACAAACACAGTTTGCACATTTGCTTTGAATTGCGCCGCTAGCCACTTCTTGACTTGTACACCCATATTAACCAGCTCATTCCTCTCCATGTTCCACATATAAAAGAGATCTTGACGATAGGCCTTGTTTAAGTTTGTGGTTCTTCCGGGTAGATTGATTGCCAATGCTAGCCTAATCGTCTTAAGATGGTTCGCCTTGATTTCATTAGCATGAAAGTTGCTTGAGTGGTAGGCGTAGTTACTCGTGATGCTCTTCCAATAGTTAGAAGCTTCGCGATCTGTGTAGAAATTTGGTCGGTAATTACGGAAGGCGGGATTTCCCATCTCATCCCTTGTATAGAGTCTCAAAACCAAAGGCAACTCATCCACCGAGTATGTGTATTTCTTGTTAAATAGAATGAATGAGATGGATGGCTTGCTATTATCAGCCTCCTTTTTTATGTTCAATGTATGTGACCGGAGCGTAGGTGTGTCCTTTCCAACCAAACACCTTACCCCAATAGCGGTGTCTCAACAATTGCACAACCGACAAGTTACATCCGAACTCTTGCAATATCCCGAGGTCAAGATACTTTCCTCTAATCAATTTCCTCATCTTGTAATGGTCCACGAGTGCCAATTGTTCGGGATTTAAAGCACGTAGCACTCGTGTTCCAAGAAGTGAATCATCTTCCTCGGGTGCTTGATCATCATTACAAGCCGGGGCACGGCTCGAGCTCCCCTCTTCAAATCTTCTCTTTTAGAAATCTCTTTTTGTCTCCCCATGTTACCTACAAAGTCTCAAAACAAGGATTTTCCATGAATTACAATGGTTAGCAATCACACTCTTTTGTTTTCTCTCTTCTTTTTTCTTCTCTCTTTTTTTTTTTTCTAATTTTCTCTCTTTTTCCTCTCAATTTTATTTTCAAAATTTTGACATGATCTCCCCTCGATTCTTGTCAATTCTTACTCACAAAATCCTCACAATTCATTCCAATGCGAATCACTCACTCACAATTCAAGAATATGCAATTTCAATTCAAAGTCAACAATTTCAAAAATCAACTTCATCTTCTTCCACAATTCAAGAACTAAGGTTGAAGGGGTGAGTGAAATTTCAACATACATGTGTGTGCATCATCAAACTCCTTTCACAATTAAGCATAGAAACATGTTTCCAACTCATCAATTTCACTCAATTTTCATGCTATCATCAAACCCATATTCAAGATTCTTCAAATTCCAAACTAGGGTTCTTCAAGCTTTTCAATTCTCACAAATTATTCCAATCAAACCAAAGAAATCAAGAAAACAATGTTCTAAGATGCAAGACTAGCCAGTATTCACATGTTTCAACCAACAATATTCACAAGACAATGTAGAATCAAATTCAAGGTTTTAGAGAGAGAAAGCTTCATGACATAGCTATGGAGTAGTGGAGTTTTGAAGCTTTTACCTTCTTTTGGATGTTCTTTGCAAGAAAAATGCTTGAATGGATCTCAAAAGATGAAGAGTAGTGAAGAAAGTAGCCAAAGCTTGCATGGAAGATGTGTGTATTTCGTGTTTTTGGAGGAAGAATGGAGTGGGAGGGTTTAAATGGATGGTTCGGCCCTTCGCAGATTTTGGAGATCCTTCCACACGACGTCCATGCATGGCACGTCGCGTGGAAGTTTCTGTAAACTTTCCATGTTGATGCTCGCGTGGATAATCTGGCGTGGAACATTCTATATAATTTCCACGTGTAGGTCCACGCGTGGAAGTTATACAGTGATGTCTTATTTTCTTCCCCTATTTTTTCCATCACTTTTGATTATTCTTTTGCTCAACTTTTTCACCAATTTTTCCACACAACTCCTGCAAGTTAGTCCCACATGAAATGCCAAAACAAAAACCAATAGAAACAACAAAAAATGCAAAAGAAACAAAGATAAATATTCACAAGATAACCTTGGGGTACCTCCCAGGAAGCGCCATGTTTAACGTCTTTGGCTAGACTCAAATTTTCCACCTTTCAATCATTGTCATTCACCTTTGGTTGGAAGCACTTGGGGGTCCAAGTGTTCTTCCAAGACAACCTTTCTACTTCTCATTTGGGCTTGGTCTTAGTTTTCACCTTGACCATTTCCTTTGAAGCACATTTCCCTTCTTTCACAAGAGTGACCCTTTCGGTCTTAGCTTTCTCACCATCAAAACGAAGTGCAATTTCTTCCGTGCCCACATCAATCAAGGCACGACAAGTGGACAAGAACGACCTTCCCAAAATCAAAGAACCGAAGGGTTCATCGTTTCCCGTTTCACACACCACAAAGTCCATCGGCACTATTAATTCTCCAACTTTGACTAACACATCCTCTGCCAAACCTTTGGGATACCGGATGGTCCCATCGGCTAGTCGGAGTGTTAGTCTAGTTGGACTCAAATATGGCAGATTCAATCTTTCAAAAACACTCAACGGCATGAGATTAATAGAGGCTCTAAGATCGGCCAAAGCTTTATGGAATTCCACATCCTTGATAGAACATGGAACTACAAAAGCTCTAGGGTCACCCTTTTTCATTGGGCACCACCCCGTAGAGATAAGGATCAAGGTCTCTTTGCCTAAACAAGCAAACTCCTCAACATCATCATTTTCAAATATTTCTCTCAATTGGGCATCACAATGAAACTTTTGTAAAAAAACATTAAATGTACCTTTTTCTCGCCCGTGCATCCTTCTTTGGGGTATTGGTTTGGTGCTTTGGAAGCACCTTTTCTTTCTCTTTGCTTCTGAGATCACAAGAGATGATCTCCCCCTTTCTTTTGCTTGATTGACCACAAGAGGTGGTCTCTTTTTCCTCCTTTTGGAAACCACAAGAGGTGGTCCCCTGCGCATGACATTCTTGGCTACAAGAGGTAGCCTCCCTTGCTTCTTCTTTCTCTTGGAAACCACAAGAGGTGATTTCCTTGGCATTGAACATCGGACCACAAGAGGTGGCCCTCTCTACTCCCATCTCCTTTCTACTCTCTTCACGACAACAATCCCACACACAACATCCATCGCATCACAACCTTAACAGCTATCCTCCTCTATAGCAGTTATGGCATTGACTCTTTCTTTTGGATTGTTCTCCATGTTGCTAGGTAATTTCCCGAAATGCTTTTCAGACATCATCTTGAACATTTGGGAGATTTGGTTCTTAATTGTTTTCATTGTTGCCTTCGATTCTTGCCTTAAGCTCGCTATTTCTTGCCTTATGTCTTGAGTGATCTCATGCTTGAGATTCACTCGATCATTTTTAAGCTCCATAATGGCTTTGGATAACCTCTCATCCAATTCCCTTATGTCTTCTCTTCTTTGCATCGGGTGATCTATTTGGGAGAATTCGGCCTATACTGATTAGTTTGAGCTCCACCTCCTTAATTTGGGCCATATGCAATTCGACCTCTATCACTTTGGTCATAGGTGGGTTTGCTTCCTTGGTTCATTTGGGGCCTCCCTTGGTATCCCCCTACATTACTCCAACCTTCACCTTGTTTCCATCCTTGGCTATTTGATCCACCACCATATGCATTGAAATTATTCCCCCGTTGGTAATCCGCCGCCTCCACATGTTCACTCGCAGAGGTGGATGTGCATGCATTCGTATCATGGGGTCCACCGGAAATGTTGCAATACAAAGCCAACGCCATGCACGGCTTCGATTTAGCCTCTAGCTTTTCCACCATTGCTTGGAGTCTTTTTATCGTATGATTCATTGCTTCCACTTTCGCATCACTAGCCACATTATCTTTAAGCTCATACATCCCGGTGCGGTTCTCCCTCTTGTTATACCAAAATGAGGTGTTGTTTGAAATCCTCTCTATCAAGTCTTCCACGTCGGATGGGGGTGATGATACAAAGGCACCACACGACGAGGAGTCCAAAAGCATATTCCCCTCGTCTGTGAGACCTCCGTATAACAAACTAATCACGTCCCACGGATGCAATAAATCGGGTGGGCATTGTCTCTTCAAAGTCTTGAACCTTCTCCACGCTTCACCCAAACTTTCAAGGGGACTTTGTTTAAACTCTTGAACTTGTTTTCTTATCTTCATGGTCTTCGTTAATGGAAAAAATTCATTCATAAATTCTTTGTGAAGTTGTGGCCATGAGCAAAAATGGTGATCATCTTGGCTATCAAGCCACCTAAATGCTTCTCCGATGACAGGGAATGGAAATAGTTTCAACTGATTGATCTCGTCGCTCACACCTTCTTTCTTGAACATACCACATGCTCGGATAAATCTTGTAATGTGGACATGCGGATCATCCGATGGTAAGCCTCTAAACGAGCTATTTTGAACTAGAGTAAATACGGAGGGATGGATGTGGAAGTTCAAATTCTCCAATGGTGGCACATAGATGGAATTGTGCATGGTAAAATCGGGCGTCATGTAATCAGCTATAGATCTTCCCCATTGGTCATTTGGGGCATCATAGAAGTCTACCACCCGGATGGGTTCTGGATGGCATATGTTCTCCATGTGTGGCTCTTCTTTGATGGTAGGTTCAAGAGGGATTGGGATTCCCCCTTACACTCCATTCTCCTGGTGGATGGGTTTGAATATGAGGTGGTGTTTGGGGTGGAATCCCTCTTCCGTGGGATCCCCCTCTATTAGCACTAGTTGAAGCCATATCCTCCAAGTGTGTGTTTTTCCTCCTTATTGCGCGATTGATTTCTGAATTGAGAGGGAGTAGGCCTTGAGTGCCTCTCGCTCTCGTGTGCATTCACCTACAAGATGGTTTGAAAGAAGCAAGATCTCCTCCCCGACTAGAAGTATTCTCTAGGGAGGGTTAGTAGCAAGTAAAAGAAAAAGAAAAATGATAAAGGAGTCAAAAATACACAAGTATTCCAAAGAGCAAAAGCTAAACAATAGCAACAAATTGCCTCCCCAGCAACAACGCCATTTTGTTTCTCGCTTTTTGAGTGTGTATCAAAAGATTGGGGTTACCCCTGGTATTATCGTTGTCTCAAGGAGGTCAAGTAGGAAGTATTGTTTAGTTCTTAGTCAAGGGAATGCCTTGCGTTTTCATCATTCGCCCCATCACGAAAATTCAACAAATGATAGAATTGTTGTTGTAGTTTGGACAAAACAAAGAATCAATGAATGAAATCAAATAAAGAAAGCTAGGGAATGAACTGTGAGCAATCATGATTCATCATTGTGTATCTTTTGCATAGGAGATTTGGCTTGTGTGGTTGGTTATTCTCGGGTGACTTGCTACTACCGTTCACCTTCGATCTACTAGGTACTCTCTAACTTTGGAGTGCTTTTAGGAAACCAAGAGGCATAGAGGCTTTTCACAAACACTTTGCCTACATCACCTTGCCTATTCCTACTTATCAAGTCTAAAATAGGAAATCACAATTGATTGGAGCTACAACAATGCTAGCAACACCTTGCCTAGCTTTGATGTCTTAGATCATTCAAAGAGTGTCCAACCTTAAAGAACACATACAAACCATCAATCATGAACAAGAACAATTTCTCCAATCCACACAATCCAATCTCCAAATTAGGAATTAAGAATCAACACTTAGCATCATGAAATTTCACAACTCAATCCCTAATATAAAATTACCTACTCATGATTGTAAAAGTAAAACCTAATTGCATAAATTGGGAATGGAAATGAAAATCTAAATTGCAAACAAGATCAAAATAGAAATAGAGATTTACCTAACCAAGAGCAATAAAATTCCAAATCAAAACTTGAACGTAGATCTTCTCCAACAAGATTGCAAGGAAATGTAAATGTTTCTCTCACTACAATCTAAGTGTAAGCTCTACGTTCTCTCTAGAAAAATCTAATTCAAGATCAAAACTAACAAAAAGCTCCATAAAATATCTATTCTAATGCCTTAAATAGCCTCCTCCAATTTTCCTTAGACAAATTCCTCATGCTATGCCCATCCACGCCATGTCCACGCGTGGATGGTCACGTGGATACTTCACTTAATCGCCATTTCTCTTCCTCCACGCGTTGAATGGTGGCGTGGAGGTTGCTGAATAATTTCCACGCCACACTCCATGCGTGGAAGTGTGTGTGGACTCCTCTGGTCTCTTCTCCTTTGTTTGCTTCAGTTGCCAAGTTCACATGTTTTCCCTTTAAGCCTCAAAAACCTATAAGACCATCCAAAGTGTGCCAAGAGTGGAGCTTTGCAATTCATTAACACATTAGAGCATAAAACACCATAGGTTAGTCACAAAAGGATATCAAATAAGCACAATTACACCCATTAATTGGACACTTTTCCTAGGTATCTTTGGCACTTATCAGCATGATTTGGAAAATTTTAAGTAATAGTTAGCTTATTCTATTTTGGACTTAGACAGAATTGAATAAGGGATGATGTTTTCCATAAGAATCTTTAGTTGGAGACTTTATTTTAGTACTTTATATTTGGGATTTTATGCCTTGAACTATTTTGGTTTAGCCTTAGCGCTTATGTGACACCCCAACTTTTCACAAGCCGAGATAGCTAAACTTTAACACAAAAGCTGCCTATCTCAACTATAAAACATAACATAGCGGAAGCGAATTATAACCTAAGGGGGTATCATGCCACATCTAGGTAAGAAAACACGGCCTAGATGTACAGGCTAACCAAAACTGAAACCAAATAGTATATAAATCCTCAAACATATCCAAAAGATCCAAAATCTAAAACAAGGGTATATAGAATCTCATATTGGCGCACAGGCCTAAAACATAAGTCTAAAACATAACAAACTAGTCTAAGCCACCTCATACGGATATATCTCTATCGAGCTCACGCTTAGACTTATTGCATACCTGGAAAACATACAAGAAACCATTAGCAAAAGACTGCTAAGCAACAACCATTCACACCCGCAAAGAAGTATAGATATATAGTAGTTTGTAAATAAGTTTACACACCCATATAGAATATATACACCAACGAACTATTCAATACTTGAAATCGGATACTCAACAATAATATGCTGGATAAAGGATAAACCAAGACCAATAACACCCATATTCAACCGAATCACAAGCTCAACCGAATACTCATAAGAAACAACCAAACTACAATATATCAACGAATAACCAATAATCAACAAGATACAATACAACTCAAGAGTCAACAAGGAACCAAACAGACCTCAACCCAAGGATAAGCACCAAAACCTCAACTTCCAACCCAAGTACCAATTCTCACACCAAACACCAAGCCCGAAAGTTAGTTCACGGGGGTAAAGACCCAATCACAGGGACCGAAGTCCAATCACAGGGGTATAAACCCAAACACAAGGGCGAAAGCCCAATCACAGGGACGAGAGTCCAATCACAGGGACGATAGTCCAATCACAGGGGTAAAAACCCAAGGCTAGTTCCACAGTTAGTTCATCCTCCAACAGCCCAAGAGACACTTAAAGATCCACCACTCCATATCCAACCTCAGACTCAACCCAAGCACAAACCACCACAGTGTTCATCTCAGATTATGAACACAACAAACTCCCAGAGAATACAACCAAGAATTCAACCAACCAATACATCAAGATAATGAATCAAGAGACATGAATAAATGCTCAATAACCAAGGAAAAATACTCAGCATAATATCCCAACAAGTTCCAGAAACAAGGGTGAAACAACAAGACAACAGAACCACAAAATAGACACTGGAAGCAGATGTCCAGAGGCACCAACGGAACACCCTGGCAGAACCACCTGCTCCGCCACACACCTCCGCCTCAACTAGCGGCATTCCCCAACGGATCACCCTGGTCCGCCGCCCTCTTCCGCCAGAAGATGCTTAAAATAACATCTTACAAATCCATGTTCTTGAAAACTTCACCAAACTTTTTGATATGGAAATATACCCCGAGTATACCGCCCTACGAAGACTATGTGTATGCCTAGCGTATCACTACAAAAAAATGCCAGAATAGCGACGGACAAAATCCGTCGCTAAAACGTCTCAAATTTATGCGCGGCAATTTACCGCTAAAATTAGCTACGGATTTGACGACAAATATATTCCGTCGCAATATACCGTCGCTAGGTCGTCGCTAATCCGTCGCTAACTTCCGAATTTTTGAAAATATATAAATCCGTCGCTATGCCGTCGTTAAATTAGCAACGGAATTAATTCGTCGCAAAATCCGTCGTTATTTCCGCATTTTTTGTAGTGGTATTATACAGCGTACTATACGGTATTAGCGTATAAAAGGGACCATAACCCTTCAGTTAAGGGGCTTTTTGGCTCCCCTCTTCTTCTCTCTAAAAGACAACAAATTAGACTCTCTCCTCTCTCTACTTCTTCCTAGATAATTGAAGGGCAATCAATAAAGAAGGGATTTGAGAGCTTAAATTCTCCATTTTACTTCATACTTTAGATATGTTGTTATACACTTGAATGTATGGATGAATTTTATACTATCACTTTCATTTCTTAGTCAAATAGTGCAAGATTCATGTTGTGACTAAAAGTACACATTTTGCCACTATAAACATAATTATACATATGCACATAATACAAGAATTTACCATACATACACAGCTATACTCACATAGCGAGTATATATATATATATATATATATATATATATATATATATATACACACACACACACTAATCCATACGGCAATATATAGATTGTTCATATATAGTGTACTAGTGTATTACCCGTGCGATGTACGGATAAATTTTTTTAATTATATGTTTATATAATAAAATTAATGATGAAATTATAAATAATTCTAATATTTGAAATTATAAGATTTGTATATTGGTGTTGAAATTGATTACTTAAAAATTATATTAGGAAAAAGTCTAAACAAAAAAGTAGAACGAAGAGAAGGGCTAATTGATACACAATATTATTTTAAGTAACAAAAATCAAATGAAGGGAATCTCTATGTTTAATTACGATTAAAGTGTTAAACACACAGGTTTATATTATGGACATAATATGTGTATATTTAATTTCTTTTAATTATAGAGATAATATATGTATGTTTATTTTCATTTAATTATCCAACATAATATGTGTATGTTTAATTTTATATATGGACAGAAAAAGTTACCATTAATTTCAATAAAAATGAGGTCGTTTTATTATGACTACAATATAGTAATTAAGGAGTATATATTATACTTAATTAATATTATGCTAATTATGACATCCATGTAATCTGAATAATTATGATAAATAAGGAGTATATATTATTCTTATTAAAATAATATGTGTATGTTTAATTTTGGACATAATATATGTATGTTTAATTTTCTATATGGGCAGAAAAATTTATCATTAATTCCAATAAAAAAGAGATCATTTTATTATGATTACAATATAGTACGTAGGGAGTTTATATTATACTTAGTTTGTATTAATTCCTTAATTGCCATAATTTTTAAGATTTTATTCAAAAGTAATCAAAGGAAGTGCACGGATAATTGATATTATTTGAATTAAAAAAAATATATAATATCATCCTAAGAAAGGATTCTCTATGAATTACCATAATAAATTATATATTAAATATGGTTGTTAATTACCATTTAGATGGTAAATAATATAGTGTAATTGCCTATATAGATTATCATAATAATAAACGGGTTAACATATGTATCAGTAGTATATATAAAAAAGTGTTAGGAATATATTGTAATTATTTTGATGAACCAAAAATGTAATATTACACCCCCAATTTTATTTTCAGTCTAGTATAGGATTACGTCAAGCACACAAGCCGAATCGGTTAAGCGGAAATTACAATAGTATAAATTTTTAATTTTTTAATTTATACTTGTAAGTCATTCGCTTCCACTTTATAAATTGAGAAGAATTTGGAAGATTAATCAAGACTCGAAGACATCCCGGAGCGTGACAACGGTTCGAATTGCAAGAATTAATTCTTTGAAAGAATTAATTAATTCGTGATGAAGATGTTGCAATTAAAAGTCAAAATTGAAGTCAATCTCGAATGGGTTCTCTCACAAAATACTTTAGAGACTAACTCATGCAAGGAAAATAATTTTGGTGATGAGGATGATCTTGCCTCTTTATTTTATGGAGATGAGGATGACTAGCTCAAAAATTTAAAGAGAGGATGACTTGGCCGAGAATTAAAGCAAGATTGGAGAAGAGGTTGACATGGCCGAAATTTAAATCAAGAATGGAGATGAGGATGACTTGAATTAAATCAAAAGGGAGATGAGGATGACTTGACCGAAATTGAGATCAAGAATGAGGATGAGGATGACTTAGCCTCTTGGAATTAAATATGAGGTTGAGGATGACTTAGATACAAGTCATTATAAGGATGAGGCTAACCGTGTGCCTTCTTGAAGAAGGAAAATGTGATTTTATGAGGATGAGGATGACCTACACTTAAAGGTCAACCTATTATGCCATGCATGAGGATGATTTACGTGAGATCCAAATCAATAGGGGGAAGGACAAAAATCATCTTTGAGGCTGAGTATGGCATGACAAAGGAGAAAAATAGGATGGTCTATTTATTCCAAAGGAGTCCAACACTGCCAAGAATACTTCTAAAAAGGGAAAATATTATTTTCCTAAATATGGCATGAGGATGACTCCAAAAGGTGAATTCAAATAAACTTGCTACAAGGAGCTTGACAACACTTGCGTGCATAGGGTGAAATGACAAAAGATATTTGTATGTTAAAACGGAAAGTCAGTGACTCCCCGAGTGTCGGTCTCGAAGGAAGGACGTGGAGGTGTGTCAAGTGTTCGGGAGTTTACTTGATTGGGTCATGCATTGGATTCGAGTGTGGTGAAGGGTGGATTGTGAATGGAAGGAGTTCATTTGGTTTGGTTTGAGTGCAATAGAGTAGTGAAGTAAAAAGATTTGTAAATAAGTAAAAGGGGTAGGGATTGGATAGTGCTCATGTATGTTGCATTGTAGTGTGACTAAGGTCATAGATCGGGATTGCTAGGATATTGGCTATTCAAGAGTGTGTTGTTTTAGTCCTTTTCCACCCTTGTGTACTAAGGTTTCTTGACTAAGGAGTGCCTACAAGCATCCAAAGCTCTAAGAGGAATTTTATCAAACACATAAGCTACACACTATCCTATTGTTCTTTTAAGAAGTCCATAGGAACTATGATTGTGTCAAGCTTCAAATCCTAACTCTAATCAAAGACATGAAAGAGTCAAGAGCTCAATCTCTCATCTAGATTGGCCAGATCCAAACAAGATCTCATCAACACAACAATCAATAGACAAGAATAGATAATCCATCAATACAAACAAATAGATCCAAGATATAGAAATAAGATCATCACACTAGCAACATTCAATCACACAATCCAAATCCCTAGATTAAACTAGCCACTCATGATATGAAATTCAAGACAAGAGCTAATTTAATCCAAGAACAAGATAACTAAAATTATAGAAATGAAATAGAAATCACCTAGAGAGAAGAAGATCTTCAATCCAAGCTTGTTGTCTTGCTACAATAGAGATTGATCTAATCTAAAAAACTAAGAAAAATAGAGAAAATTCTCCAAAGGAAAAACTAAGAAAGGAAAACTAAATTTCTGGGATCCTCCTCTGAAAATTCATCAAAGGGGTTTAAATAGTCTCTGAAATAGCAACCCTAGTAAAAATTCGCGCAGCACCGTCTCCACGCCATCCACACGCGTGTGAGTGTGTGTGGGAGGCTACTGGATTATTTCCGCGCACGCTCACACGCGTGTGGCCATCCAGTTTGGTCCTCCGGGGCTCCGTTCTTGCCTGGTTCGTTCTTTGAGCTCAACTTCTGCTCCTATTTGCTCCCGGGGCTCCTGTTTTACCTCCTTTAGGCTAAAAGTAGCTTCTGTGCGTTGGTTAGTGATTTTCAAGCATTTATGAGCATAATTCACCATGTAAGGATGCTATAAACGTGATAAAACACCCTAATATGTGCGCTATAAACGTGATAAAACACCCTAATATGTGCTTGATTTAAGGGTATCTCGGAGGCTTATCAAA
Source organism: Ipomoea triloba (assembly GCF_003576645.1). Lineage (NCBI taxonomy): Eukaryota > Viridiplantae > Streptophyta > Magnoliopsida > Solanales > Convolvulaceae > Ipomoea > Ipomoea triloba. The sequence continues at coordinate 6,792,781 of NC_044919.1, read as the reverse complement.
TTTTCCACACTTTGTTTCTTGCTTGTCCTCAAGCAAGACATTTTACTCTCTAAGCATATAAGTCTCCGAGATACTTTCTCATTCGGCAAGTCAAAATGATGGGTGTCTAAGACTGTTGAAACGGGAGAAATCATTTGTGTTATATACAAAGGATTTTGGTCAGATGTCATCAACTCAAGAAATATTTTCGGGAAATAAAAACCTTTTGTAGATAAACAAGTAAAACAAGGGATCACACTCCTCGCACCATACGCAAGCATGCATTTCCAAGGTTTTGGTTCACCTTCTATTTAAATAGGGCCTCTAGCCGATCCCACTAGTGGGAACGATGTGCACTAGCTAATCAACTTTCCATCCTTATACGCCAAAGCCCAACGTAAATGTAAATGAGGGTAGGGGCATGGACCACTCACCGCTTTTGGCTTAGCGCGGTCCCTCTTTCTTCTCACTTCCTAGGATAACGTTATCGAGCCACCCGACTTCACATGGAGCTCCATGCTTTTTCGAAGGTCAGTGCAATGGGTACCCGAATCCTAGCGAAGCGGCTCACCTCATCTCTTTTTTTCTCAATTCTTGGGATCTTTTTATGTGAACAACCGACTCCTGATAAAGCTTTTTGCTTACCGAAGACTATGGTTTGAACACAACCCAACAAATTGGCTTCCCTTAGTTTTTAAACTCTTGGTGATTGGCCTTTTGCCTTTTCGACTTCTCCTCATGTCAACCCTTCATGCCTTTTTCTATTTATGATCAAGGGTTTTGTTTTCTCATTAAGCTTACCAACAGGCTCACCTTTTGCCCCATGCCCTATCAAGGTTAGTTCAATTCCGGGCCTTGCTAGTTTTATCTTTCTCAAATTAAAAAGTGCACACTCCCACTTCGAGAGATCCTTGACTAAGGTCCTACGTAAATAAGAGGTGAACATCATGCAAGCAGGCAAGAATATAAACTTATTTGGCTCTAAACACTCTCATGGGTGCGAAAAGTAACTTCCTCAAAGATATTTCGAGAGTAAAAATTTTTGGGCATCCAGTTAAAATTATCTCTAGATAACACAAATAATAACTCTCTTTTCAAAACTGCAAATGCACCCGCTTATCATTCCCAAGAGCTTCAACTAAGCATGTAAGCATGTAAAGCACGAAGTGCGTCCTTTCTACACTTTAAAATAAACGTCGTCCTCGATGTTTCCATACGGTATAGGGTAAAGGAACGAAATAGGGATACTAAGGATTTAGACAAATAAAAGATCCCTTTCCACACTTTGGAAATTGCTCTGGGATGTAGGGTATGCATCAAACGATCCTAATAAACATGGTAAACTCTAATATACGCATACACAAAGCTATAAAGAAAACATTTCCACACTTTAAAGATCAAAATGGGGCTTAAAATTAGAAAAGGGATAAGAGGATAAACCAAGTATGCATCCCTCTTTCCACACTTTAGCTTCCAGCATAGGCTTGCTCCCGTTATAGATGCTCTATAAGAAATGGAGACATAACATACAAAAGGGTTTTTGGAGTACTATTCAATTATTATAAGCTGATAGAAATATAAAAGCAATAAAAACATAAACATAGATAATAAAGCATGTAAATAAGCAAAATTATTCGAAGTAGAAATGCGAATAAGTAAAGCAGTTGTAAAGTAAATAACATAAAGCAATAAAGATAAAAGTAAAGTAAAGTAAAATAAAGAAATAAAGAAATAAAAGTCGGAACCCCGCGCATAGGGATCCTAATGTTCAAATGGGACCATCAACCATAGTAACCAGTGTCCAGTTGGACTTAGTATCAAATGTCAATTGTCAAGATCGAGAACAGTCGAAGGAAAGCATCAGTTATCACCGAAGGGCTGGAATTGCCTATCGAATCTAGCTTCGAGCGCAACAATTCTCCTATCATTTTCCTCCACCGCCCTTCTCATGCGGTTAAGGTCTTCGGTGTGGACATCTTGTCTTGCGGATATGGATGTAAAGTGGCCTTCCTGCCACGTTCGCTGCTCACGCCAATAGTTCATCTGTTTATCGTGGAGCTGCCTGTGAAAGGTCTGCGTCGTATCCCAATCCATGGGAGTAGGGCCTTGCTCCTGCGCAGCATCATTCTCCTCGTTCTCTTCATCGTCCTCATCATCATTATCATCATCAGAAGCTTCCAGATTCGGTGCATCATCACCGCCCAACCTCAAATTCATGGCAAAGAACTCAATAATAGTGAAAGCAAGTGTGAAACCTTCATCTTTCTCTCCCAACAGACGGTCTGTAAGGCCCAACCCGTGGCACAATCTCGTAACGAAAAGTCCAATGAACACTGTCTAAACCTTAGGCTTTTGTTGGGTTTGGAGCCACTTTCTAGCTTGAACGCCCATGTTGATGTCAACCTCATTCTCCATGCACCACATATAAAACAAATCCTGTTTGTAGACTTTGTTGCGATTGGTGGTTCTGCCGGAGAGATTTACAGCAAAGGCTAATCTGATAGCCTTTAATGCATTGCGGGTGATGAGGTTCGCCTTGAGGTTTGATGAATTATACGGGGCATTGTTGGTGATGCTCCTCCAATACTGAATAGCTACTGCCTTTGAATCAAAGTACTCTTTAAGCTGTCTGAAATACGGCATAGAGACGCTCGTAGCATCATGGAATCTAAGCATAACACCTAGAGTGTTAACTGACATGCTATAGTGGTTGCCGAACAACGTGAATGAAATGGACTCTCTCGCATTGTTGACATCCTTGCGAATCTCCAAGGTTGCCAAGAATTCATATGTAACAGGCGCGAAGGTAGGTCCTCTCCACTCAAACAAATGGCGGAGCTGTGGGTGCCTTAGAAGTCCATTCACTTCATCCAAACAACCGAATTCTCTTAAAACATTGCCGTCGAAGTGACGGCCGACGGAAAGCTGCTTGCACTTGTAGTTATCCACCGATGTAAGCTGGATGGGTGTCAACTGTCTTAATGACCTCGACCCACGCTCCTGGGGAGCTTGTTGAACTGCTTCTCGTGGTCGTGCTCTCGACCTGCTCGATTCACCATGATCGTACTTTGTTTTCTTTGCGATTTCCTTTGATCGTCCCATCCTACAAATTTTAGAAATTAACATTCATGGTAATTGGTTTTGAATAAATATTTCTCAAATAAGTCACCATTGCATTTGTGTAAAATTCTTTGTCAAGATAATGGATTTCAAACATATAGGGTTAGAAATTTTTGAAAATTTTGCCATAGTTTCCCCTATATTTTGAACAATTCTAGCATAAGAATATCAACAATATCATTCCATTATCTCACACATGCATTATTTCATCATAGGATAGTTCAATTTGATAGTCAAATAAGAAGTCAATTATAAAAGTCAAGAATTTCAAAAAGTCAACTTTATCTTCTTTCCCAAATTCAAAAATTAGGGTTTGAAATTGAAAATTCAATTTGGGCAATGTAGCATGTGAAAAGTCAAATTGATAGCATATAATAGTTCTACAACAAGTTTACACATCATTTCAAGCATCAATTTCATAATTTAAACAAGAAATTTAACAAACCCATTTGTTCATCAATGGTGTTCACACTTGAAGCTCAAAAATATATATCAATCCATCAATGTAATCATCAATAATGAAAGAAAACATCAAAGGGTAGTTCTATAAAGCATTATAAACCAATTTAAACATTCAAAACATTCAAAACCATGCAAGGAAATGTAGAACAAATTTCACATTCAAGCTCTTCCATACTCATGAATATTCAAGGAGAAATAGTTAAAGATGAGAAATTACCTTGATGGTGATGTTTTTGATCTTCTTTGAAGTAAAAATAGAATAGATTTTCAAACCTTGAGTATAGGATTCACCTTGCGTGGAGAAGAGAAAAGAAAATAGGGTTTTTGGAGCAAAGTGGCGTGGAATGGCCGAAGGGGGGGTTTAAATCCGTAGGAGAGCTTCCACGCCGGTCACACTCGTGTGAGCGTGCGTGGGAGCTTACTGCCTCGCTCCCACGCATGGCTACACGCGTGTGAGCGTGCGTGGGAGGCTACTGCCTCGTTCCCACGCACGGCTACACACGTGTGAGCCCACGTGTCAGTCCTCTGCACTGTTTTCTTCCGGTTTTGGTCTTTACCTTCATACTTATGTCCAAAATAAGCCTTTCCAAAGCAATTTTTAGCCTCGACTCCTACAAGTTAGTCCTCAAAACACGGTTCCATTTGATTGTAGCAATTTATTAGAACAGAAATATAAAAACGAAAGCATAAAAACGATGTAAAAACATATTATTAAAACTTTGGGTTGCCTCCCAAGTAGCGTCATAGTTTGCGTCATTGGCTAGACGCATCATACCTTGGTCAAAAATCATCCATATTCCTTGGTAGTGGGTAGGAAGCGTTTTGGTACCCACGTGTTCTTCCATGTAAGGTTATCATTCCTCCACTTCGGTTTTGGTTTCTTCTTCGTTTTAACCTTTGCCCTTTCATCTTCATCAGTTACTTCTTTCACTTTTTCCTTCTTATCATTTGTGGCTTGTCCATCAAATCTCAGGGTTATTTCACCTGAACTCACATCTATTCGTGCACGGCAAGTAGCCAGAAATGGTCTTCTAAGAATTAAGGATTCATGGGGTTCATTGTCACCCATCTTGCAAACAACAAAATCGACAGGCACAAGAAATTTTCCTATTCTTACTAAAACATCTTCCGCTAAGCCTTCAGGATACCGTGTGGTTTCGTCAGCTAAACGTAGAGTCAGCCTCGTCGGTTTCAAGCATGGTATGTTCAATTTTTCAAAAAGGTTTGAAGACATGACATTGATAGAAGCACCAAGGTCGGCAAGAACATTTTGAGGTTCCATGTTCTGTATAGAACAAGGAATCAACAAAGCTCTAGGGTCGCCCTTCTTTCTGGGGTAACCCTCAGTTAAACAAGCCGAAGATTCTTAGCTTAAGCAAGTAAAATTTTCACTACTGTCATCTTCAAATAACTCACGACATTCTTTGTTATTGAAAAATTTTCGGATAAAAGCATTGATTGTACCTTCTCGAGCCGCTTCTTTTGATGTTTTGATTTTGTCATGTTGTAGCTCCTTTTCTTTTGGGCATACTTCCGAAGTGGTTTTCTCCTTGTTTTCCTTCATTGAGATTGTGCACGAGCCGCTCGCATTCTTTAGTTCAAGAGTGGGACTACAAGAGGTAGTCTCGATTTTCTTGCATTCTACCTTACATTGGCATATTCCGCAAATGGCATCCATTGGATCACATTTCTCATGTTCTTCTTCCTTGGCATTAATGGCATTGACTCTCTTTTTCGGATTGTTCTAAGCCCATTTAACCCGTTAACAAATCGTGGTCGTGTTAAAAATTTGGACCCGTTAACATTAAGATGTTGTATCCGTGTTTAGCCTTATCGTTATCGTGTTAATCCGTTAACGAATTGTTCAAGTGTGCCTCAAATTCATAAGAATACGTCTTCCACTACGTAAATGTCGCACTACGTCCACGTCGCATGCAGCCACATTCTCTTGCACATTTTCACGAACATCTTGGGTCTCCACTCACTTCATGTGTATTTTTCTACTTGTGTTTAGTATAAATAGGGTTGCATTTCTTTGTAATTCACACCATCAATTCAATATATTAATTCATCCTTCTCTTTTCTTCTCACGTACAATAAATATATATATATATATATATATTATTCATTTGTATTTCTCAATTTGAGAAGTCAATATATATATATACTAGTGTTTTACCCGTGCGATGCACGGACAAAATTTATGTTACTATAAATTTAAATAGAAAATTTGAAAAATATAAATATTTTAAAAAGTACAATATAATAATATATTTGTAATTCCATATATTTGGTTAAGTATCTATTTTCATAGCATATAAAATTTAAATTTAAATTTTGTATAATTAATATAGTCTCTAATTAATCATGTACACATTTAGATAAATTTATAGAAAAAACTTACATAATTAATTTCATTTATTCCTAAGTGTATTTCATATATATTATGATTCCAACAATATGAATAATAACTAAGAAAATTATATTTAAAAAAGATGCAAATTTTAATTTTTGTATTAGTAAAAAAATTTGAACGACCCATGTTTAATTGTAATTATACAATTATTATTATAATTATTAACTTATTTATCATAATAATTATTAGTCAATTATATTAATATACATACAATCAATTTTTTAATTACTGTAATAATTATTAGATAATTAAATTAATATTGTACAATTATACTTTAATACTTTAAATATAAATGTTATATATATATTATCCAACCACTTCTGTTATTATATATATATAACCTATACATTGTGGTTTGATAGAGTTTTTTGCATTTTTAGTCCTACAACTGTAGTGGCGCTATTAGAATTGATCCACGACTTTCAAACTTTGCAATTTCGGTCCACGATTGTAGTGGCGCTATTAGAATTAATTTCTAAATGATTAAATTTGCTACATATCTTTTTAGAAATTAATTAGTTTTAATTTTAATTAGTTTACCAAAATAAAAATGATTTTAGAGTCTAGTCTGACATGATCACATACTTTTTAGAAATGAATTAGTTTTTTTTTTTCAAAAATGGATGGCGTGTTGAAGATGCCAATCAATGTTTTCTTGCTTGAAAGAGAAAATTTTTTTAAACATGTAAATGCCCATTTAACCATGCTTGAAAGGGGAAAAAAATTCGGCCAAAAAATGACAAAAAATATGCACAATTTTTTTCCGACGAAAAATTGACCGAAAAAATTCCGGTGAAAAAAAACTACCGGAAGGACCATTTTTGCAAAAGAAACAATAGTCGTGGACTGAAATTACAAAGTTTAAAAGTCGTGAATCAATTCTAATAGTGTCACTATAGTCGTGGGACTAAAAATACAAAAAACTCTAGTCTGATATAACCAAACTCTTGGTAGCTCGCAATTACTTGCGCACTTAAATCAGTTCCATAGTGACATAGTGTACGTTCATCTACTTTAGTGCCAAACTATATAAATAATTTATCGCCACTCCAAGAACAATGCAGCTAACTACTTAATCAAATCATTCAATTCAATATAATATATTTCATATTTTTTTAATCCAAATAAAACATAATAGTCGGTATTAATGTATCAATGATATATAATTTTTTTAAAAAAAAAATAATAAACCAAAATTTAAAAGATTACAGGTTTTTTTTTTTTGTTTTGTTACAATATAATGAAAAAACCTTTATATGAGGCAAACACTTTATGTTCAAATGAGTTTATTGATAAATTTTGATTGCCAATGTAAGACTTCTACATTTGTTTAATTAATTGTCTAAAAAATGGTCTCGCGAGATTTTATAATCTATTATTCAACTTTCAAGTTGATTTTTAAAACCGATTGTAGCATACTGTTGAGAGTTTAATTTTTGTTCAAATGTTGAGAACCACATCACTTTTAGTCTTTTACCCTCCTAAGGTATGCCAACGTCCATGGTGGACGTGTTTGTTTATTTTAATGATGAATGACTAAAGCTTGTGTAGAGTGAGATCTATTAATTCATAATAACCAATAAACTGGTAACTTTATCCCATTTCTTCAATAAGAGATTCAAATATAGAGATTTCAACAAATTCGTTGGAATGTGATTAGCATGGCATAGTAAACTCTCTCAAAAACTGCCAAAGCAAAGTACATCCTGATCATACACAATGTCAACACAAGCAAAATATACTACAAAGAATTCAACATTGTGTGGAAACACAATCTTGAAGTGCTAAGCTAAGAATATTCTAAAAACGCACCACACAACATAATATATCAAATCATTCAATATAATATATTTCACATTTTTTTAATCCAAATAAAGCATAATACTCCGTATTAATGTATCAATAATATACAAAATTAAAAAAACAAAACAAAACAAAACAAATAAACCAATCAAAAAACAGTAGTGATTAGCGCCAAATAATAAATCATAATAATAAGAATTAGTAAAACAACCGTGGTTAGCCGTGAAACAAAAAATAAATTAAGCAAATATAAATAAACAACATAAACAAATTTAAATAAACAAATATAAACAATATGAACAAAAAACTTCCAATATACCTCCACATCTTCGAGCACAAATTCTAAGGTTGCTACTCGATTGTTTTTTATTTCGTAAAGACGAATCAGTTGTACTTTTATTGCTCACACAGTACTGTAGGCATTTATCTTATTTAGTAAAACAAAAATAAAGACCATTATATGTAGATTTTTTTTGTGTAATGAGGCTAAAGTGGTAAGATGGAATGGAAAATGTGAAATTTGTTACATGATTTATATAGTAGTATTGAAATTGATTAGATAAAAAGTATATTAGGAAAAATATAAAAATCAACCAAATAAAAGGTGAAAAATTGGTTTAATAAGTAATATATGTATAATAATTTGTGTAATTATTGAATTAATTACCATATATAATATCTTTATATTAATTTGTCTAATTATTAATTTAATTAACAAAATAATTATTAGTCAATCATATTAAAATCTATTCAGTCAATTCCATAATTAGAAAAATAATAATTCCTTAATTACATTTAATTTATACAATTAATTTCTTAATTCCTTAATTAGAATAATAATAACAATAATAATTGCAATTAAAATTAATTAATTAATTGTGTGGATTTTTTTTTATTTCTTTGCCATACAAGATTCGTTTGTATTAAAATCTATTCAATTAATTCCTTAATTAGCAACAATTCCTTAATTATATTTAAATCTATTCAATTAATTTCTTAATTCCTTAATTAGAATAATAATAACAATAATAATTGCAATTAAAATTAATTAATTAATTGTGTGGATTTTTTTTTATTTCTTTGCCATCCAAGATTCGTTTGTATTAAAATCTATTCAATTAATTTCTTAATTCCTTAATTAGAATAATAATTATAATTATTTGTGTACTAATATGAAGTCTGAACCATAATTAGCTCTATTACAATTAATTTGTTAATTTCTTAATTATAATTGTAATTAGATTAATTCCTATATATATATATATATATATATATATATATATATATATGTATATAGTAATATATGTATAGTAATATGTATAACTATTAACTTATTTAGAATAATAATCATTATTATAATTACAGTTAATTACAATTAATTTATTAATTGTATGAATTTTTTTTAAAATTTATTTGCCAGGATTCAATCATTTTAAAATATATTCAATTAATTCTTTAATAAGCAAAATAATCATTTCTTAATTATATTTAAATCTATTCAATTAATTCGTTAAATTAGGAAAATAGTAATATAGGTATAGTAATATGTTCTAATAAATATAATTGTTAGTGTAGTAATCTTAAGTCTGACAATTATGTTGTGATTCATCAAAACCGCTGAAATAGTTTTGTTTTCAATAACAATATTGTGTTGTTTATCGTGCTGTTGAAGAATAGTTATGGATTTGTGCGATCAGTACGTGTTGAGAAGATGAAGATTACTTTGAAGTTTAAAGCCATTTGCAAATGTAAAAGATGAATATTACTTGACTATGATTTGTGCGATCAGTGCTAAGATGATGAAGATTGCTTTGAAGTTTAAAGCCATTTGCAAATGTAAATGATGAAGATTCTATTGGAAAAGATGAATATTACTTGGAATGATTTGTGCAATCAGTGCTGAGATGATGAAGATTGCTTTGAAGTTCAATGTCATCTACAAATGGAGAAGATGAAGATTGCACGGGATAAAGATTGCTTTGAAGTTCAATGCCATCTACAAATGGAGAAGATGAAGATTGCACGGGAGAAGATGAATACTCTTAGAGGGATTTGTGCGATCAGTGCTGAAAAGATGAAGATTGTTTAGAAGTTCAAGGCTATCTGCAATTAGAGAAGATGAAGATTGATCTAGAGAAGAAAAATATTGCTTAGGAGGTGACTCATGAGAAATTAGAAATGAGGAATTAAGATCCTAAACATAGTTAGATAGATGTATTTATAGGTGCAAATACTTGTAAAATGACATTTTTGTCCAACGGTTAATATTACAAAAATAGCCCTAAGTTTTGGGGGGGAAACTTGGCTAGGCACTTCTATTATTATATATATATAGATTTCCATATTCCCAATTTGGTAGTTCATTAGTCATTTATATATTTTTCCTATTATTTAACTTCTATAATTCTTAATTTTCGATTATTCGCTTCCGCATTATTCCGCTATATTCCTAACAAGTGGTATCAAAGCGGTTTAATTGAGAATTATTTTCAAAGATGTCGACTGTTACCAAGTTCGATATCGATAAGTTCGACGGGAAAATTAGCTTTTCTATCTGGGAGGTTCAGATGGAAGCCGTTATAACCCAGAACGGTTTGAAAAAAGCGCTAGCTGGGAAGAAGAAGAAACCGGCTACAATGACAGATGAAGCTTGGGAAGATTTGGATGACAAGGCACGTTCAACCATTCAGTTGTGCCTGTGTAAATCGGTTTTACGTTAGGTGATAGGTGAGACGACTGCGTCAGATTTATGGTACGAGCTGGATTCGCTCTACATGGACAAATCTCTGGCGAACAAGCTGCGCCTTAAGGAGAGGCTGTACACAATCCGTATGACGGAAGGTACTTCAATTCAGTCTCATTTGGATGAATTCAATTCTATTTTACTGGACTTGGAAAATATTGATGTCATAATTGAAGATGAGGATCGTGCTATTTTGTTGCTTGTTTCTCTCCCTACATCATATAAGCATTTCAAAGAAATTATGCTGTATGGTAATAGTCTTGATGTCCTAACTTTCGACAGTGTTAAGTCGAACCTACTGTCCAAAGAAAAAATTTGACTTAGAAACTAAGTTTGAGTACAAAGGTGTGAAGGCTTGACTGTTAGGGGTCGTTCAGTTGAAACAGAGAATAGCAATAAAAAATCTAGGTCCAAGTCCAAAGGATGTAAGTCCAACAAATCCTGTAAGTACTACAAGAAGCATGGTCATGATGTGACTGAATGCTTCAAACTGAAGAATAAGCAAGAGAGAGAAAAGAAGTCCGCTGAAGCTAGTGTTGTTGAAAGTAAATCAGAAGGCGATGTTATGTTATCTGTTAGCTCCGGTGATAAACGGAGCGAAATTGAGTGGATTCTGGACTCTGGTTGTACATTCCACATGTGTCCACACAAAGACTGGTTCATCTCTCTAGAACCAGGTGATGGTGGAGTTGTCTTGTTGGGTAATGATACCCAATGCAAGGTTAGTGGAATTGGAAGTGTGCAGATTAAAACTCACGATAACGTTAGCAGGACTCTTACCAATGTTCGGTATATTCCTGATTTGAAACGCAATCTGATTTCATTAGGCACCTTGGAATCTCTGGGGTGCAAGTACACAGCTGAAGGTGGAGTTCTGAAAGTTATTAAAGGCTCTCTTGTTCTTATGAAAGCTTCTCGTTCTAGAAGCTTGTAAGTGTTGCATAGCAGTACAGTGACAGGTTCAGTTGCGGTATCCTCATCGGTGTCTGATGCTGATCTCACTCAACTATGGCATATGCGTCTGGGGCATATGAGTGAGAAAGGTATGCATATCGTGAGCAAGAAAGGCCTCCTTGGTTCAGGTACGGGTAAATTACAATTTTGTGAGCATTGTGTTTTTGGGAAACAAAAGATGGTTAGTTTCTCTACTGCTACACACCGTACCAAAGATGTATTGGAATATATACATTCTGATTTATGGGGACCGATTAAAGTCCAGTCTATGGGAGGCTGTAGATATTTTATGTCTATTATTGATGACTTTTCTCGTAAAGTCTGGGTCTATTTCCTAAAACATAAAAATCAGGAATTTTCTATTTTCAAAAAGTGGAAAATTCTCGTTGAGACTCAGACAGGAAAAAAGGTCAAGAAGGTCAGGACAGACAATGGCTTGGAGTTCTGTGAGAGAGATTTCACTGAGTTCTGTGCAGCACAAGGAATTGTCAGGCACAAGACCCTTGCATGGAAAACTCCAGCAGAATGGTGTTGCCGAACGTATGAACAGGACTCTGTTAGAGAGAGCTCGTTGTATGCTCTCTAATGCTGGGTTATGGAAGCGGCGTGATTTTTCGGCCGAGGCCGTTTCTACTGCATCCTATTTGGTAAATAGGTCTCCACATTCATCCCTCGATTTCAAAATCCCAGAAGAAGTTTGGTCAGGTAATCTTGTTGACTACTCTATGTTAAGAGTTTTTGGATGTCCTGCATATGCTCATTCTAGTACGGGTAAATTAAACCCGAGAACTGTCAAATGCATTTTCCTTGGTTATGCTTCTGAGTTAAAAGGATATCGTCTATGGTCTCCTGATTCTCACAAGATCATTCTAAGTCGAGATATCACTTTTGATGAAAATGCACTACTTTCTTCTGGGAAAGATCGTGTTATTCCCAGTACAGGTGATATACAGAGTACTGGAGAGAAGGTGGAGTTTGAGTTCAGGCCTATTGATAGTATTACTACCACTGATGGTAATACTAAAGATGATGCATCTACTAGTACTACGCCTCTCGTCGAGCAACAACGAGAGTATTCTATTGCCCAAGACTGGCCTAGGAGGACAATTAAAAGACCTGCTAGGTATGCTACTAGTGATGATGAAACCACTTGGTTGCTTATGCACTTTCAGTTGCACAGGAGTTTGATGGTGATCCATCTCGTAATTCTGAGGCTATTTCATGAGTCAATTCGTCCAAGTGGTTAGTTGTTAACCAAGCCTGTTCCAGTTGTTCTACAATAAATTTGATTCAAGGTGGAGATTGTTCAAGTGTGCCTCAAATTCATAAGAATACGTCTTCCACTACGTAAATGTCGCACTACGTCCACGTCGCATGCAGCCACATTCTCTTGCACATCTTCACGAACATCTTGGATCTCCACTCACTTCATGTGTATTTTTCTACTTGTGTTTAGTATAAATAGGGTTGCATTTCTTTGTAATTCACACAATCAATTCAATATATTAATTCATCTTTCTCTTTTCTACTCACGTACAATATATATATATATTATTATTCATTTGTATTTCTCAATTTGAGAAGTCAATATATATATATTTCCATATTCCCAATTTGGTAGTTCATTAGTCATTTATATATTTTTCCTATTATTTAACTTCTATAATTCTCAATTTTCGATTATTCGCTTCCGCATTATTCCGGTATATTCCTAAAACAAACCTGTATACACGAATTGTCAAGTGTAATTACACATTTTCGCGGTCAAATGTTAAACAAAAATTACTTTGTTGCCATTTAGCCATTAGGGCAATTGTTTATTTCCATCTTAGCATCGGTATCGCCCATCTCTTCCTTTTCAGCCTTCTAAAATTAGTGCGCTCTCTCTCTCTCTCTCTCTAACCATCAACGGCTAAACCCACCTCCTCTTTCTCTTCTCCAACCGATAACTGAAACCCTCTCTTCTTTCTCTCTCATCTGTCTTGCTGTCTCTATCGATACACACAGGAACACACCCATACACCACCACATGTATGTTTTTATATATGTGTATTATGTATATACGGAGTATATTATTCTATCCATGAGAGCTGATTAGCCAGGCAGGGGAGGGAGTTTTAGAGAGAGAAAGAGAGATGGGCAGGTATATGAAGAAGTCAAAAGCTGCGGGCGAGGTGGCTCTCCTTGAGGTCACTCACGCACAATCGTTTTCAGGGGTACGTACTCGGGCCAAAACCCTAGCTCTACAACGCTTACGCCGGTCGGCGGATGAAATTTGCTGTGGCGGTGACAGTGGGTCCTACCTGCAGCTCCGAAGCCGGCGGCTGCAGAAACCCCCAATTGGTTTGGACTCGCGGAGGCAGAAACCCTCTTCGAAGGACTCCAACCCTAGCCTGGGCCACAACTCGAAACAGAATCAGAGTACCAGAGCGAGTTCGAGGGTTAGACACGGCTATTCTGCGATTTCCGGGTCAGTGAATAAGGAGGAAAATGAGTGTTTGGATGGCGTCATAAAGGAGGAGAACATTTTGCCGGAAAAGTGCGGTGCTTTCGAGGAAAATGAGAACAAAGTTAACAATACCGCCGGCGATGCGGGTGACGAAGCGTCATTTGGAGAGAATTTTCCCGAGTTTGAAGGTAGAGAGAGGTGGGTATATCTGGGTCTTTAATGGAGTATTTTCCCCCCCTATTCCAGTTTCCTTTTTTGTGTGTGTGTGTGTGTGTGTGTGTGTGTGTGTGTTTTGTTTTTATTATAAATTTGATTCTTTAGTCCTAAATTTAAAAGCGAAATTAATAGTTTAATTTCAACAAAATTTCGAAAATGAGATTTCTAATTGTTTTTTAGAATTTTCTTTGTCTGATTTTTGTCTGGGAAAAGAGAAAGTATGAGATTAAATTTTATGTTTTCTCTCGATTTTACCTGCTTCAGTCTTAAAGCCTTCTTTTTTTCCTGCATAATAACTCCTTCACGAACTGTTTTGCTGTGGGAAGAGATGCCAAATTTATTTCAAATAATCTCAACTTTCTTGTGACTATTCATGTGTAAGCGAAACAAAAAGAAATGTGGACATTGATAGTCCATTGAACGCATAATTTTAGGATTTTCTTGGATTTGGTGCTTTCTTTCCCTTTATACGTCACTTTCTGCACAGCTTTTGCTGCCTGATATTCCTTTTCTTTTTTCAGTTGCGCTCTGTAATATTGCTATAAAATGCAGAGCACTTGTAAAAGTAATGGTATATTTTGTTTAAGAAAGGTTACCACAAAAATGGTGCCCTTTTCCCCCCCTTTTCTTCCAAATAAATGCTACTCCTGTGACCTTTCTAACTGTAATCTTTAAACACATATGAGTAATTATTTCCAACCAAGATTGTGAACCCACAGCTTATCAACTAAATTTAACTTTGGAGGCAATTCCCTCGCATATTGAACGTGAATTAGGATATGTCCAGTGTTAAACCCAGAAGGAGACATATACATGTGCTTGCTTTTGTTGCTGAAAATGGTGGGCAAAAAAAGAATTTTGATGCTAGGAGCTCTGTTTAAGAATGATCTGCAACTATCACATATCAGATTTTGAGTCTTTGGTGTTAAGAATTTGGAAATCATAACATCAAAATTCTGAAGTTTGCTTTAGATAATATACTCTCCTGGTCCATGCAATTTTAGATTGGTTGTAGTGATAAATCATATATATGAGAGCATAAGTGTGTGATATAGCCTCCTTTTATAATCTTCTCCTCTGGTTCAGCTTTTCCTCTCTGTTCTTGGGTCCTTCTAATTTTCTTTTTCTGCTGTTGAAAATGTTGTCTGCCACTTTTATCATTATGATAAATTTCAACTTATTGATCTTCTCTGTGCAGTTTGTTTCTTATATTTTGTAGCTTTTTCTTAATTTGTAATGGAAACAAATATTGTATTTGCTAATGTTGATGATCCAGTGAGATTATATTTTTGCTGTAATCATTATGAATAGTTCTTTAGACTTTTTAATGGTTTTGCATTCGATCTATTTTCGGTAATAGAAAATTTTAATTGGTTGAAATACACAAGAACAGATAATTATGGAAGAAACAAGGTTTCAAAAACCAGTGGATCTTGGACATCCATCGTATTTGAGTGAAAAACTTTTCTTTTGTTGTTACTTCATAACATTAAACATGCATATGGGTTTGTTTAAGCCTTAAAGTTGTGCTGTTGCAATGATTACATGGCACATGCAGTGTGGAAAATGAGTATGGGGTATCTATCTCTCTTTATTGAAGAGACGGATGAATATTTTTTATGAACATTTTGTTTATTTATTGGTGAGCTTGTAACGATATTAGATGTTTTAAATGCTTTAGCTACTGATATCATGTAAGGATTTTACCAATATTAACCTGTCCTTTTTTTATTTTCATGTTCCATAGTACCTAACTGTTCTGTTTATGGTCTTACAACACTTATGAGTTCTCACAAATGTATGGCATATGGTTCTCTCTTCCTGATAGGACCACTAGGGAAAGCACACCTTGCAGTTTGATAAGAGATTCGGATGCCATTCAAACCCCTGGCTCCAGTACAAGGCCAGCCAGTGCAAGGGAAGCCAACAGCCGAATGCATAACTCACTGCGAAGACACATCCCAACAACACATGAAATAAATGAATTTTTTGCTGGGGCAGAAGAGGAGCAACATAGAAAATTTATTGAGAAGTACCACTTTATTTATCTGCCATTTTACTTTGATACTATGTTTTTCTTTTTGTCCTCAACTGTTTGTCAATAACAACAGTCCACACCACATATTAATTGAGGTATCCCTAAAAATTTCATGCAGGTACAACTTTGATCCAGTGAATGAGAAGCCTCTTCCTGGACGCTTTGAATGGGAGAAAGTAAACCACCCTTAAAAGGTGTGTCAGTGTTCCATCTGGACCTGTCCTGCATTTACTAGTTTCATCAGTAGGCCGGCACAGGGAGAGGTAGGGAAACTTCATTTTTTAGTCATCTTTTTACTTGTAAAGAACGTAGGGCAGTGAGGTAGGTTGTAGACTAATGATCTGTAACGTAACGCTCGAAACTGACAACAAATACAAGAAAATCCTTTCTATCTAACAGATCATCAAAGGAGAAGGGGATGGGAAAGGTTCATTGGCTTACAGTTACTCGTAGGATTAGTAGGGTTTGTTAGTATTTGCATTTGGTTGGTACATAAGTCTGCTGATCTTGTTGTTTCCATTGCAATGTAATTTCACTTTCCATCCACCCCATACTTGTACTGATGGAACTAAGAATTATGAATAAATGAACCCCATTTTCCCTGCTTTTCTTGTTGTCTTCTCTATTATATTGTTTTCACCTATCACCTTCTGAGTAAAGACGCTGTTGGATTTTGACCTGTTTCTATGCATGTGAGACTGCACTTTTTAGTAACTTACTCCGTGTTGCTTATACCTGCCAATTCTTTGCTTCTTGTGAATATGGTGAAGTTGCCTTGATTGGTGAGCTTATGTTGTAAGAATCTTATTATTTGCTGGGACAGCATCTTATTGTATGATTGATTTGATAAACTTGTTCAGATACAAAAATGACTACCAAAAAAAAAAAAAAGAAAAGAAAAGGGAACACTTTAGAAAAGAGAAGGATGAAGACTGTAGACAAGCCAGGACAGGACAATGTTTGACTAGAGGACATTCGCATTTTTGTTTGAGAGCTGGATTAATAAATGATAAATAATTCTCTTCTTCCGCTTGTATTTATGACACCAAACTTTGATGGCTTTTGGTACATCCCTAACTTAATGCGGTATTGTGCAATATTTGCCAAATGGTCAAAGGATATGCTTGGGAGGGAGAGCGTTTCATTAATTCACCCTTTTTAAATTCCATTTGAATGAATTATAGTTACATTGAGCAAATACCAATTTTGGTCCCACGACTATTAGCAAATTGATAATTTTGGTCCACATGTATAATTTTTACCAATTTTGGCCTCACGACTATTATTATAGTAACGACTATTATTTTAGTATCAATTTTTATCCACGACTATTGTTTTAATGGAAAAATTTATCGCGTTGGTCACCCATCCGTTTAAAATGTGCAAAAATCTAAACTTGTTAAGGGTATTTTCGTTATTTCAACTTAATATCCCAATTTGAGCATAAATAAATGGATTCAAGTCCTAAGATCGATCAAATTTTGTAATTTTCCTCCTCATTTTACCTTAATTTGACGAGGAGAACTGTGAATTGTGATAAATTTTAGGGCTTAAATCTCTTTATTCATGCTCAAATTGGGATATATTGAGTTGAAAATGACGAAAAGACCTTTAAAAATTTTTAGATTTTGACACGTTTTAAACGGATGGGTGACCCGTGCGATGAATTTTGGCACTATAACAGTAGTCGTGGGACTAAAATTGATAAAAATTAAACATGTTGACAAAATTGTCATTTTGCCAATAGTCGTGAGACCAAAATTAGTATTTGCTCTAGTTACATTGATTTGAGCAACTTACTCTTCGAATTTTAAAATTTTTAATTGGAAACTTATGTGGGTGTGGATTATATGTTACGAGTTTTTTTTTTTTTAAATTTAATTAGTGATCTTTGATTCAAGAACCAATGAGTCTTTTTTTGAGTACTACTGACTCTGTTACAATGTAGTATTTGTTCACAAGAACCAATTAGTCTATGCTTTAATGTTTTTAAGATTTTACTTGACACAAATATAATTAATACAGTCATACGAATTTAACCATTTCAATTCCACTTCACCGCTTGTAGGCAGCCTAAGTAGTTGGCGCCAGTGGCAGGCAGCATAATGTGAATCTTATCTCCGGGCTATCTTAATCCCTCACTAAAGTTAGGTTAAAGCCATCCAATTACTCGCAATTGCCTAACCAGTGGGCCAATGGTGATGCATGACTAAAGGAATGAGATTCCTAATGTTAATTATTGGGGGGGGGGGGGTGAAAAAGGCAATTGAACAGTGTGTGGTTGGTGATTATGATAAAATTTTTTTTTTCTTTATTGGTATGATTAAAAAGTTAAGAGGAACACACAATTCCCAATAACCTATGCTTAGGATTCAAAAACTGAGCCATATGTTTCTTATGGGCAGATTAATATGTTAACCAATGAGTCTCTCTTGTTAGGAACCCATTTTAAGTTTTCGTTTGACACTTCACCCTGTGCTGCAGATGTGACCAAATCACTTTAATGAGTTTGTAGTTGTCTTCTTCCTTGCAATTTTTTGTGACAATAGTGTTGATATTCAAAATCCCACCCCCAAAGTAAATCAAGAAAATGGTATTTACTTTACCTCCACCCCTATGGCCTAAAAGGAACATTGGAAGGTGGAAACCATAGCCATTGGACAGTTGCTTTGGTTCTTGATGTGGCCACTGAATTGAATCAACAAGAACCATGGGTGGTCATGGTCAGCAAGAATTATCATGACCACCTAGAACTTTTTTTTTTTAATTTTTTTTTGAAATTTTTATACAAAAACAATTCCTAAAAAAATACCACTAATGGAAATTCGGAAACTAATTTCTCAAAAACTAACTTAATAGCAATTTATTGATTCAGTCAATTTTGAAACAAACATTCATTACATTTGGTTTATGAGAATAAACTCTCTAACTATAGATTTTAAACCCTTTTAAAAATTGAAATATATTTATACTATAGAAAACTCACATCTATTCTCAATGTGGGACAAATACGACAAATTATTGTGTGGATCATGGTCCACATAATGCTGTGTGGATCATAACAAGAAGTACATTTTTAATATACTAAATGTACATTATTTGTGTATTCAGTACACAAATAATGTACATCCCCTGAATAGAATATACATTATTTTTATATTGAATGTACATTATTTGATAGTATGGTCCACATTCCACACAATAATGATTGGACAAATGCTATTTAAATCTTTCCTAAGCCCATTTTTTCCCAATTTAAATGGGTATATTTTTCATTCATCCATAATCTATTTTGAGTATAGAAATATACAAAATTTATCATCTCAACTGGAAGAATCAAATCACTTTGACTCACCTCAAATAAAAGATTTTTTTTTTTGATAGAAAAGAGGGAATAATCCCGGTAAAGAAAAATTACAAGCTGTCTACCCTATGCTCACGAGGGAGTCTTCTAAGGAAATAGGGCCCAACTTTATCCTCATAAAGAATCATCTTCAGATCATTTGGAACCTCCATAAACTGGTTAAAAGTTGCAGACCACCTCAAATAAAAGATCAACCCCACTCAACTAAAAAAAAAGTCTCAAAATGACTATTTACATGCCATTTTTGTTAATTTTTTCAACAATGTTTTCTTACTAAAGTTATTCATATTCACCTTTTAATTGTTATGTTAAGTCTTATACATTTATGAAAAAACTCGGATTTTGATACTGAAAAATTAATAAATTTAGTCTCAAATTAATTTTGGTAAGTGTAGTGAGTACTACAGTACGCGTGCGTAGTTTGTTTGTCAAATTCTTTCTAATGTTAGTCCTTCCATCAAAAGCTAGTTAAGTGGACGTTAAACAAAGGGGTAAATTAGTCCTTTCACCGGAGCCATGGCAGGTGAAAGGACTAATTTACCCCTTCATTTAACGTCCACTTAACTAGCTTTTGACGGAAGGACTAACGTTGGAAAGAATTCGATAGTCAAGTGTCAAAATTATTCAAATTAAAAGATGGTGACCAATTTTGGAAAATCAACATACTCGGAGGACCATTATTGGAATTAACTCATTATGTATTGAAAACAATTAGATTAACTTACCACATTAATTATTATTGTTAGAATTATTATCCATATCCCTATGTTTGTTTAATTTCTATTAGAGTAATTAAGGAAGACCAAATACGTGTTTACGAGTTATAATTAATCATGAAATGCAACCAAACATATAGATAAAAATGCATAAAGAAAATTGAGACACCAAGATTTTAATGTGGTTCAATCCACAAGGCCCTAGCCCAAAAGGAAACTCAATTCACTATGGATTTTTAATTATATAAGACATAGAAACTTATACAAGTACAAAATCTAAACACTTGTTGTTACTCTTTATGTAACGCCCTGAGAATTGAGAACACGACTCCCTTGTGTTGCGAGATCCCTTTGTTATAAAAATTCATACAAACGCAACAGAAGTATCAATTGCTTTTTCTATATTCTACGTTTAAAGAGGGAGTTTGAATGTTCTTACCCTTGAAGCGTGCTTTGGCAGAATCAACAACTTGGATCGTCTAATTGTCCGACCTCTAGCCTGTCCACAGGTTGGGCACGCGAGAATTCCCATTGATTTTATGTAAAAACTATTTTTCTTTCTCTAACTAAAATCTCTTTCACTTCTCTTCTCTAAGAAGAAGGGTAAGCTAAGGCTATTTAAATAGTCTGGTTTAAGCCCAAAGGTACTCGCCTTTAAAAATCCAAAACTAGACAATATTGAATTAAATCATTAATCATCTATTAATGTATTAATCCAATATCGGTAACTCCTTATCAATTTCTTTAAAAGTTCTTAGCATTACCACGAACCGTTAAGGTGTGCCTTTCTAGGTTCATAGTCAAATTAACTAGCAACGAGTAATATTTAATAATTCATTCTTTAATAACTCGTAAGTCATAAGTGACACCTAGCAGTATGTCATAACTACCTAGTTGACAATGAAATATATGTATATATATTTTAATGAAACTTTTCCTTACAAATATCATGCAACATTCATTCCACACAACACTTATTCCGAACAAGGTAAAGGTAATGGACAAACTTGGTCAAACTCATAAATTTGGTCTATATGTCTATTCAATATTCTTAACCTAAAGTCCAACATCATTATACTTTGGCCAGAGATTCTCGTTGTAAGATTATTGAATAGACTAGAACAACCTTCTTACCTCAAGGCGATGAATCCTCTATTGAACGCACACATGTCTCCGTACAATATTGAACTAGGCCACCAAATACACTTATAGTCACATAAGGAACAAAAGACGCATATTAGCAAAAACTAGTTCACCATATGTACGAGACAATCATGTTGTCTCAAGTCAGTAATTGTTCAATGACTTGTTATCTAACAATCATCCACATGTCCACTCTCCGTTTCTAATATGGAATGACATGTGACTCACTATAAGAAGGACAATGTGCTAGTCTATTGAAGTTATAATACCCAATTAGAATTCCATTGACTAGAGACATTTTTACATTACTTCATTTATTAATTCTTTGTCACTCATATTCTTACCTTTTAAGAATGAAGAATTAAGAATATTGTACGGAATAATATCAAATATTAATTGAGACAAAATAAAATAAAGAAAAAACTTATTTATTATATTTATTTAATTAGAATACAATGTCCAAAATAATAAATGTTGGCTCCTAGGGCAGATGAACGTAGGTTATTGATTGATAACAGAATTACATGAATAATGTAGTACCTATATGAGAGCCAGCATAAGACTCTCCTAGGCCATAGGTACTGACTATTGACTATAACTAACCACTACTGACTAAACCATATAATATAAAACTATAATATGTTACATGGTTAATACGCCCCCTCAAGCACAAGGTTGGGAGGTAACAACATTGAGCTTGGAGCGCAGAGTAGTAAAACGCTGAGCCGGAAGTGGTTTGGTGAAGATATCTGCTATCTGATCTTGAGTTGACACAAAACTCACCGCGAACTCGCCTGAAGCAACCTTGTCGCGTACAAAATGATAGTCCACCTCAACATGTTTAGTACGAGCATGAAATACCGGATTAGCAGCCATGTAAGTGGCTCCCAAGTTGTCACACCATAACGTAGCTGGCTGACCTGAGTGCAAACGTAACTCCCGTAGCAAGGAAATAACCCACGTGATCTCAGCTGCTAAATCTGCTAAGCCCTTGTACTCGGCTTCTGTCGAGGAGCGAGCAACAGTGTGTTGCTTCCGAGAGACCCATGAAATCAAATTCGATCCGAAAAACACTGCATATCCACTGGTAGATTTTTTGTCAATCGGACAACCTACCCAGTCAGAATCAGAGTAGCCATGCAGGGCGGAGTGCGAAAACGGAGTAATACGAAGGCCCATGTGTAGTGTGCCCTTAACATACCGCAAAACCCGTTTGACTAAACCCCAGTGGTCAGCTGTAGGAGAGTGCATGAACTGAAAAAGTCGATTAACAGAAAACGACAAGTCTGGGCGTGTAATAGTCAAGTACTGGAGAGCGCCAACAATCCGACGGTACTGAGTAGGGTTATCAAACGGCTCAAGAGAAGGTGTAGTAGTCTGAGTGACTGAGCCCGAACAAGAATATCCTGCATATACCTTCTCTGTGATAACAAGAGTCCTTGTTCATATTTCAGAGTCTCTATCCCAAGGAAGAATCTAGGTGTGCCTAAATCCCGGATCTTGAAGGCTTTAGAGAGACGGAGAAGCAATGAATCAACCAAAATTGTGTCGTTACCCATCATGAATATATCATCGACGTAGACAAGGAGATAAACCCGAGAATCTCTTGCTGTGTAGTGAAAAAGTGAGACATCGGTCTTGGAGGATGCAAAACCGGCAGACGTTAAGAAGTCTTGGAGACGTTTAAACCATGCACGCGGTGCTTGCTTCAAGCCATACAATGAACGCTGTAACTGACAAACATGGTCAGGGTGTTGCGGGTCTTCATACCCGGGAGGTTGTTTCATAAAGACAGTTTCTGCTAGATGACCATTTAAAAAAGCATTATGAACATCTAACTGTCGGAGAACCCAGGAATGCGTGACTGCAAGAGAGAACAGAAGTCTGACTGTCGTTGGTTTAACCACGGGATTGAAGGTGCCAAAGAAATCTTCTCCTGCAACCTGATTAAAACCTTTTGCAACAAGGCGAGCTTTATATCTTTCAATAGTCCCATCTGCCTTGCGTTTGGTGCGAAAAACCCATTTGCAGCCGATTATATTCATAAGCGGGGTGGCCGGTATTAGTTTCCAGGTGTTGTTGTGCAATAACGCATTAAATTCCTGATCCATTGCATCTCTCCAATGAGGATGTTTTACTGCCTGAGTATAGCAGGTTGGGTCAGTTGTAGTGTGTAGTGCATAAAATTGTTCTCCTGTACCTTTAGTCTTTTTGCGTGTGTGCATAGCATGTCCTCCTGCTGTTGGCTGTGTGGCCACACCCTGACTCTCAGATACTTGGGGGCCCAAAGTAGCTGACGAGCCTGAGTCAGTCTGAGTCCGTGATGAGTCAGATGGATGAAAGGAAGGATCTGAGACTGAGGGCACTGGCGGAGAAATAGGGGGAGCACTAGTACAAAGAGGTGCAGTTGCCCAGATTGATTCTGCACACTCTGGTGTTATATTCTCCTGTAAAGTCTCCTAAAATGGAAAAGTATTTTCATCAAAATGAACATGACGGCAGGTATAGACCTTACTAGTGTTAAGGTCCATGCAACGATATCCCCTATAAGTGATTGGGTAACCTAAAAAAACACAAGGTGCGGACCTAAACTCAATTTTGTGCCGATTATACGGGCGGAGATAAGGGTAACAACGACAGCCGAAGACACGGAAAAAGGTATATGGAGGATAAGTGTTATAGACTTGGAAATGAGGTGTTTTAAAACCTATAGCTGACAAGGGTAAACAGTTGATTAGAAACGTGGCTGACTCGAAAGCAAAGTCCTAGAATTTTAGAGTTGTAGAACTTTGGGCTAATAAAGATAGCCCGGTTTCCACAATGTGTCGGTTACGACGCTCTACCCTTCCATTTTGTTCGTGGGTATGAGCACAGGATTGACGGTGGGAAATCCCTAATGATTCAAAGATATTATGTAGATGACGGTATTCCCCTCCCAAATCAGACTGTATGGCTTTGATAGAACGCGAAAACCGACGTTCTACCATCGCCCGAAATAACGTGAATATTTTATAGATGTCAAATTTTACACGAAGTGGATAATACCAGGTATACCTGGAGTAATCATCTACAAATAGAACGAAATATCTATAGCCTGAATGGGAAATAACAGGAGACGGACCCCAAATGTCCGTAAAAATCAAATCTAATACATGGGAACTATTATTGGGAACCCTATCTAATGGAAACCGCGAGGACTTCCCAAGCTGACACGCCGAGCACACATCTAGAGTGATGGCTTTATTGGATGTAACCGGACAGTGTTTCAGAACCCGTTGCAAGACTTGATTATGAGGATGACCCAGACGCTGGTGCCAAATTTTGGACGAGGCACGGGCAGAAATTAAAGCTCTATGATTGTGAGGAAGAGACAGCTGATACAACCCGCCCGAAGTGACACCTTTAAGAAGAACCGCCTGCGTGGTGCAGTCCTTCACAAGAAAATAATTTTTATGAAATTCAAAAAAGACGTCATTCTAATTAGTGAATTTATAAACAGACAGTAAAGAAAGAGATAAATCCGGGACATGGAGAATATTGGTCATTTTTAAAGGGTGCATCCTAGAGGGGATAACCGTGCGACCTACACTAGTTATATCCAAACCTGAACCGTTTCCAACTTTTAGAATGTCATTGCCAGTGTATGGCTCAGAGTGATCCATCAGACTGGCATCCGGTGTAGTGTGCGATGTAGCTCCAATATCTGGGAACTAGGAGTCGGCCGCCGAAGGAGTAGCTGGATCACCGGAGTACGCCGCATGCACTTGCTGCGATGGTTTCTCGTCATATCGACAGAAACAATTGATGGCAGTATGGCCGTAATTACGGCATATCTGACAACGCGGTGAGTTGCGGCCACCGCCACGACCGGAATTCCCTGAGCCTCGACCGCGCCACTGCCGTCCACCTCGACCACCAGAGTGTCGCCCCCCGTTGTTGTTATTATTCCGGCCACGTCCAGTGTAAAAAGCTGCGGGCGAGGTTTGCGGCAACGTAGAGTCCGTGCCACCAAAATCATCGGCATGAAGAAACTCCTGCGGCTGTAGGTGATCAGCCAATTGCGGTAGGGTGATTGGCGTCGCAGCCGCCGTAAGGGTGCTCGCTATGGCGCGGAACTCCGGGCGCAATCCCCGGAGAACGTACAGTAGTTGTTCGTCGGCAGTGAGCGGTCGCCCGGCAAGCGACAACGCTTCGACAAGCATCTGTGCCTGCCCGAGGTACTCCGCCGGTGTGGAGTTGCCTTGACGAAGGGTCTGAAATTGTCCGAGAAGGCTTAGACATCGCGTTCGGGATTGAGATGCGAAGGCAGCTGTGATCGATTCCCAAACCTCCCTGGAAGTTTCCTTACCGACGGCCAAATACATGACCTCGCTAGTTAGGGAAGAAACAATAAGGGAGAGGATGCCTTGATCCTGCTGTACCCATGAAGCGTACGCCGGGTTGGGAATCGGAGGTGACGACGGCGCGGCGGCAGAGAGGGTGGGAGCCGGGCAAGGCACGGAACCATCCAAGTATCCTAACAGCCCTTGGCTACGGAAGAAAGGTAGGATTTGCGTGCGCCAATATATGTAATTTCTGGCCGTTAATTTGATGGATACGTGATGGTTGGCGGTGGAGATAGAAGCCGCCGGCGGCGACGGCACGGGGACAAGGGGTGTTATGGCGCCGTCAGAGGGTGGTGCTGCCATCGGAAACGGGTAGGGTAGGGTGTTTGGGAGAGAGAGGATCTAACCTAGGCTGATACCAGATGAACGTAGGTTATTGATTGATAACATAATTACATGAATAATGTAGTACCTATATGAGAGCCAGCATAAGACTCTCCTAGGCTATAGGTACTGACTATTGACTATAACTAACCACTACTGACTAAACCATATAATATAAAACTATAATATGTTACATGGTTAATAGGGCATACATGTCTAACACTCTCTTGCCTTCAGATGCAACTCCCGTTGTAGAGGTGAACTCCCATTCAAAAATATTGGTAACCAATTTCTTCAAGGTTAAACTATAGTCTTCGTTGCAGTACGTAAAAAATCTCTTGAGTGACCTATTGTTTAATCCTTTGTTAGAATGATAGAATTTCTTCCCCAGCAACTCTGGGAATATATAGTAGTCATTTGAACCCCATATGACTATTTCCTTGTAAAAAAAAAAAAAGAAAAAATTTCCCAAGTGTAAAAGGAAACATAGATGGAAACTCTGCTGATTCTCTGGCTTGACTTCAACAGAATTTTCGAGCACCTTACTATTCGAATCTAAAAATGATTTCATCTAGAAAGATATAACCACACGAGTTACCTTTCCAAGGGAATCTTATTCAACTCAATCAGATATATGTAGAAAGAATTATGCAAGAAATACCACACAGTTGTAACTTCTCAAATGAGAGGTCTCAAGTTTGAACGTCAGTGTGGGGCATTGACTCTTTGTATTTCAGTAGGTTGAGAAAGTATGTATGAATAGATACTACATTGTAACACTCAAAAACAAAATAACACATCAACAAGCTTTCCAAATCTAAGTTAATTTTGACTAAAAATACGCTAATAAAAATATTATATTAACAATTTATGATACTTAAAAATTAAAAAAATTAAAAAAATCATCATATTCCCTAATTAATTGTAAATTGGTTGACCACATCAAAATCTATAAACATGGTTGAAAATAAAGTTCATATACTAAACATCACATAATCAATATTATGAGGTAATTTTATTCAAAATGAAGAAATCTCTTATAAAAAGTCTCACACTTGTATCATTAGACTATAAAATCATGAGTGATTACACTTGCAGAACACATGGAAATTTTCAAGTCTGCAAAATTTGTCGTAACCCCCACAACAAAATATATGTGAAGTTGAATGCCGAAACTCCAGTGTTGTTTCGATCAGAACAATATTTTACTTCTCTTTTTACTTTTACTCTGTACTTATTAAAGGGAGTGTTTGGCATGGAAGAGGAAGAGTACTGAAGAGAAATGGTAATCCACCACTACAAGGAAAACTTTGTTGAAGTAACTTGTAACTAGAAACCTCACTATATTTCAGAGGACTACCCCTCTTTGAGGCCCCATTTGGTACAACATTTGAAGGTTCCATTGTCGCAAATGTCATTTGGTATAAGATACTTTCATATGTTCTTGGCCTGTCTTGAGTAAATTTATTGTGGTCCTCCCTAATCTTAAAAAGGATGTCATACATACATTTATTTTCTTTTGTTTGCTTTTTGATGTTGTGTGTATAGTGGGAGTGAAGGTGAAGTGTTAGGTGATAAAACGAAGAGTCAAGACTCCCCGAGTGTCGTGTCTCTCAAGGATGGCGAATGGGAACCAAATTTATGTTGGCATTTAAGAGGTTGATAGGTAAGAGTTGCAAGAATCAAAGGGGGAAGTTGTGTTCATGGTTGGTTGGGTAAAGGTTTTAAAGGTAAAAAGGGATAGAAAATACAAAAGGTAAAAGGAAGGGGTGCATGCCAAAGTTAAGCTAAAGGATTGATTATCGTAGGTAGCTTGGAATTGGGTTTCGGGATTGATCTAGGGAGTCACGATCTTTGTATTGAGTGGCGTCACACTCAAACTCTCAATCCTCATTCGGTTGAGGCATTTCATCGAACACCTAGCCTACCACTCCTCTCGGATCTCATCCTTTCAGATTAAGAGCGGAGATATAGATGAGTTGGGCTCGTGAGAGGCCGCTATCGCGCACTCTCTCACTTCCACTCGGTTTACTACCTATCCCGGCTAGAAATAGAAGCAAAGATTGAACAACATCATCCATAATACCAAGATCATAATATCAAATTATAAGCATCAATCCATAGATCAACAAGGGCACACACACCCAACTACTCTACTTTACCATAATAAACATAAATAGAAGCAATATAAACAATGCAAGAATATAAAAGAGTAAACTTTATATTAATAGAAGAGAAATTATACCTAAAGAGTTCTTGGATCTACATCTTCATCTTCAAATCCTAAATCTATTCTAAGGAGGAATGTTTTCTTCCCCAAAGGGGAAGAATTTGGAAAGGGAAATCAGATCTAAAGCTATTGGGGGCTGCTGGAAACTGATCTAAAAGACCTATAAAGGGCATATATATAGCCCCCAAAATCTCGCCCTAATAATTTCCGCGCTGTGTCGCATCCACGCGGCTCACACGCGTGTGAGCGTGTGTGGGAGCGAACCAGTAAGCGACCACGCCACTCACACGCGTGGTGAAGTTTGCTTCTTCTGTCTTCTTCTATGTTGTAGCTCTCGTCGATACAGTTCCATAGCCACCTGTCTCGCCTCATTTGGACATTTCTAGCTCCAGTTACGTCCGTTTTACTGAAGTGTCGCCGGAATGCCCTTCGAAGTGCAAGAATTGTGCAAATTATATAAAAACACACAAGATTAGTCCCTAGACCTATATGCAATAGAATTACCCTATCTTAGCATGTTTCTAGGCCTAATGGACATCTATTATAGCATATTTTACACCTAAATGACCCATAAAATATGGCTACTTTTGGCACTTATCACTTTTCTATCTTAAATAAAAACTATATCCACATAAATTTCTTTTGAAACTATGCAATTCATCTTATGTCTAAGGGTGCTGAATTTGGCTCTCGAATGCTTGTGTCATTTTCTGCTTTACTTCTTCTATCTACCTGTAGTACAAATAATGGAAAAAAGAATCTAAAATAATTTATCATACAAGTTTAAATTTATTGTGGTCTTGTTTGATCCAGCCTTAACAAAGATGTCACACATTTGTTTTCTTTAATTTGTACTTTTAAAAAAAATTGAATGAAAACCATATCCACAGAATTTGATCGGATAATTTACTATACATGTTTAAAATTATTGTCTTCCTCTCCAATCCTTAAAAAAATGTGACACGTTTGTTATTTTTTGTCTACTTTTCTATATCAAATGAAAACCATATCTACAATAAGTTTCTATTTGGACATAAATATACAATTTATCTTACTACTAGAGGCTCTAATTAAGTTTGTTTCTTCTGTATTTTTTCTCTTTCTTTCTTTCTTTTTCTTCACTTCTTTGACTTGAATATAATACAAATAATAGATAAAGACGAAGATACAAGTTTAAAAATATTTGTAAATAAGATTTTATCTATGTACTGATACATCAACTCTATATGCAATAGCTACTAGCTAGTAAGATTTTAGTCACATGATGAAAGATAAATAACAGGTAAAGTGTGAACTATGTCTAGGTAGAGATCATATCAATAATGCTATATATGTAGCACAATAAATTAATAGCCAAAAGGAAGTGTGGTGGTTGGGTAGTATGAACCAATTCCTAAGAAATTCACTGAGTCAGTCTTTGAACCTGTTTTGGCTTCCTGCACTGAAAAGAAGAAGAAAACACCATTGTCTAGTGATACTGAATATGATCCCCCTGTCCAACAAGTGTTCAAGCAGTTGCGTTCTACAACCAAAGGAAAGCAACCAATGGTACCACCTCCACCAGATCCAAATGCTAAGAAGGCCAAGCCAACAAGAAAAAGAAGTGTCACACCTGAGATTGTTGCTGAGTCATTTGAGTCCACTGAGTTTCTACCCACTTTGGTCAATGTTGAGATAGAGGAAAAATGAGCCTCTATGATAAAGAGAGAATTAATTGTCCAGAGGAGCATTGAAATCAACTAGTTGAACTCTATGTGTGATATTGTTCCATTACTTCAAGAAGTTGGTTTGATGACTACTGTTGAAGATGTAGGTTCTCATTCAAAGCTTCTTGCCTGTGAATTAAATTGTAATTTGACTAATGCAATCAA
Source organism: Ipomoea triloba (assembly GCF_003576645.1). Taxonomy (NCBI): domain Eukaryota; kingdom Viridiplantae; phylum Streptophyta; class Magnoliopsida; order Solanales; family Convolvulaceae; genus Ipomoea; species Ipomoea triloba. Next base: position 6,762,568 of record NC_044919.1, on the reverse strand, counting down.
TGATCGCTCAACCAAGAAGTTGTACAAAATCTTCATTCAGGGCAAATGGTTCAACTTCAACCCAGATGTGATTAATAGCTATTATGGTCATGATTGCATAGAGGATGAAGAGATTTCTAATTGGGATCTTGTGGCCAAGACTTTGACTGAAGGAGTTACCACTTACTGTCCCTCGGCTGAATCAAATGTGCTTTATAGTGCTGATCTAAGCTCCAAATTTGTCATTCTGCATCGGTTGTCAACTTACAATTGGATTCCTTCTGCACACCACTATATTGTTTCTAAGGACCTTGCTGCTTTCTTGTTCAGAGTTGGGACTAAGAAGATGTTCAACCTAAGTCGAAGTATTTTCGATCATGTTCTGACATTCATTCACCGTAGGGAACAAAAGGTTAAACTGCTCTATCCTAATATGATTTATGGCATTCTCACAACACAGGGCTTAACACCTCTTAGACATGAGATTATTCGATCTTCCCCGCTGTACAAAGTTGATGAGAGGCTACTCGGAGGGAAGCATGTCAAGGATGTTAAACTAGTGGTTTTAGCAGAAGACACTCCAATGGCATATCTAGATGATCAAGCACTCACTCCTTACATCAGAGACTTAAGGTAGTCCAAAGTATTGAAGGTTAAAATAGTAGAGCTCGAGACAATCAATCATCTTATCACTCACCAGTTTGAAGTTGCATGGACTGAGCTTGCTACCATTCTACTGCACCTGAGTCTTTCTAAAGTTGAGATAGATACTCCCACAATCGAGGGTAAAGGCCTTACTCTTGCGGTTTGATGCTTGCTTTGGCCATTATCTAACAAAAAGAGGGAGTAGTCTAGACTCAGGGGGGTAACAAGGAAAGTTTTAAGGTTTTTTTTTTTTTATTTTTTTTTTATGACTTTGTTACTTGTTTACTTATTTTTTACAGACCTAGCACTAAATGTTGTGTGCTTAGTATATGGTCTATTGGGCCTGTTTTTTTTTTTTTTTTTTTTTGCACTAAACAGTTATAGTCCTTTGAATATGGACTTTCTATACTTTGTGTTGGTAATTTACTCTTTTCAAAAATAGTATATCTGCGTCCTTATTGAGTTGTTTTGCCAAATAATAGCCAAAGGGGGAGTTTGTTAATGATTTAAGTCTAAACCCCATTCTTGTAATTGGTTGAATTATTATGGAAAATTAGATAGCTTTTAGTTTAGAGTTTGTCAAAGTTAAGAGTGAAGAACTGATTGATCAGACTCTAAGCCAAAGTGTCCAGAATGTATCCGTTAGACTTCACCGACTTATCTTCACTGATCTGGGAGAGTAGTTACATGCAAAGAAGTAATATTACAAGAAAGTCCCTATTACCTGGACATTTCAAAGGGTATAATGGTAATCTTCTACATAGATATTCAAAATATGATTATCGTGTCTACTTAGAATCATAGTCTATAAAAAGGGAGTTGATTCAAGAATTGAGTGATTTGATCGAAGCAATTCTGACTTGAATCACAACTATCTCTGTAACCCCTCGTATTTTCCGATAAGTTTGAGGTTCGGAAAATAGGTCTTTAAGTTATGACATTTAAGAGAAGACGGTTTGATGCTCGAAATAATTTTTTTTAAGGATTAGTTATCGATAGGCTGCGAACTACGCACCGGTCACGAATCGAGAAAATTTTAAGGATATAGATTCAGTTCGAATTTTCTAGAATTGGGATTATTAAATATCATACGATTAAGCCTGAACTTCTAGTTAGTTCAAGAAAATTTTAAATGGACTGTAAGGGATGAATTGTTACGGACTCTGTACCTATAATTCGCGAGAGACCGAAAAATTCCCAAATTTGGTGATTTGCGACGGGATTATTTTTAGGATAATTTTGGTATTAGAATTTTCCCGAATTAAGTTATAATCCTCCGAGCCTTCATCTGATTTAACCATAAACTGGCCAATTAAATTTGTGATCTTCTTAAGGACACCATAGGGTGTTGACAAGTGGCAAGCAAATCTAGACTAAGATTGATCATTTAATGCTAGCATTAATGAGGTATGGTGCAATTGCACTTGATTTCTTAGTCTTCAAGCTAGAGCTCACATCATCATCTCTCTCATCCTACTCCATCCCATTTTCGTAGATCACCCATGGAAGAAGAAGAAAAAAATAAAATTTTTTAGTCTTCCATTGTGATCAAAGAGCTCCCAAGCATTTTTCAAACTCAAGTGTCTAAGTGTAGGTAAGATTTTAGACTTTGTTTGGTTGAAACCTTCTTAGAACTTAAGTGTTAATATTAGTGCATGAAAAATATTGTTATTATGGTGATGTTTTAGGGACTTTGGATTCAATGAAAGATCTAACGCTTCTACGGTTTTAGAAATCTTCTATTGAGGTAAGGAATTCCCTTAAGTTGGAATTAGTCACTTGAATTTGGATAATTGATTTTGGTTGAAATATGGTGTTTTTTGAGCTTTGGAAATATTTTTATACATGTTCATAGCTTGGATATGCATGTATATGTTATATTTATGTTCATATGAGCTTATACTTGTGAGAACAGTGAAAGGAAATCAGGGTAGATTCTGGCAGTAACTTCCGAGATTTATTGGGAAAAATTGGTAAGGTATTTTAATCCTATTTTTTTTAGACATGTAGTTCTATAAGTGTAGAACCCGCATATAAAATTTCATAATGATCGGAGTAGTGGAAGTATGGTTTTCGAATTTTTCTCCAAAACTGGTCCAGAGAGAGAAAAATTCTGGACAGCACACTGCCAAGGGCAAAGATGGAATTTTCTGTGTTTATTCGCGGACCAAAATGACCAAAACTTTTTACGGACATCAAGTACTATAAGTTGGGATTCTACCATAAAAATTTCAAGTGAAAAAGAGTTCGGGAACTATTTTTACCGGCTCAATCTTTCGGACTGCGCCAAGCTGAAATTTTCTGAATTATGCTTAGTATGATTATGGATGTGTTAATGATAATTGTGAGGTAGTTAGTGAGTTAATGGTGATCAGGTGATGCTAAGGACATGGATTAATGATAGAGATTAAATGATAATCTCATGATTTTTGGGTTATGGTTAGGCAATGACCTTACCTATTAGAATTTATATATATTTGGATGTACGATATCCTCAAGTTATGATCTAATGGTGTTGATCATAGTGGAAGTTGTTGAGGACGATAGTTAAGAATGTTGGTTGATTTTAAGTGTGAGATGGACATATGAAGTGTATCCAAAAATGTTTATGAAAACTTACGTTGAAAAACGTATGCTATTTTGATATAAAGGTTGTCAAAACCTTATTGTTTGAGAAAATGATGTTTGAAAATCCTTCAGGGGCTAAAGAGGTAGCCGATATCAAATATTGGACTCATTTGTGAAATATGTCCAAAAGAAATGATTTAAGAAAGAAAAACTGAAGGAAGGAAAATGTTTTCAAACCCTTAGTTTCTGGAATAAGGTGGGGACCTACGGGAAGGCTTAAATGCCACGGCCCGGGGTTGGAATAAGGGTGGACCTACGGGAGGGCTGGAGTGCCATGGCCCTAGGTTGGGATAAGGAGACCTACGGGAAGGCTGGAAATGCCATGGCCCGAGGTTTGTATGATCAATTCATACTACAGAGCGAAGTCTATTCGCTGAGAAGAGATGGAGTTATGAAAAAAAGAAAGCCTCGTGCTTACTCAGGGGAAACTAAGTGAATTTTTGACTATGAAAATTATTGTTACTCTGGGCTGCGGTTCAGATTATTATGAGCATTAGAGCTGCGGTTCTATTTGCAAATGATGAAATTCTTGGAAATGAAAGTTTTGCAAACTTGTCTGAAAGGACATGAAAATGATTTTTTTTAAACTTCTAAACTAAAAATGTTTTCAAACCTTTGTCTACTTTTAAGTGACAAATGGATTTTCTTACTTAGCCGTCGTGCTAACTACACTTCATTGTGTCCTTTATTAGATGCAGATTAGTGTGGACTCTAGTAGCCCGATGAGTTCTAAACAAGATGGGAGTGGATGTCGATGTTGTAAGTTTAGCCTTAACGTTTGGGTATAGGAGAGATACCTGAGCGTGGCGGTAACACCGAGTTTTCTGCTGGTTAGACGCTTCCGCAATGTATTGTAATATTAGGATTTTGTAATAAATCCCAGATGTGAAAATTGGGGTGTTACAATCTCTCCCTTGGGTTGTGTCCAAACCATAATCTTCGGTAAGCAAAAAGCTTTATCTGGAGTCGGTTGTTCACATAAAAATATCCCAAGAATTGAGAAAATAGAGCTGAGGTGAGCCGCTTTGCTAGGATTCGAGTACCCATTGCACTGACCTTCGAAAAAGCATGGATCTCCATGTGAAGTCGGGTGGCTTGATGACGTTATCCTAGGAAGTGAGAAGAAAGAGGGACCGCGCTAAGCCAAAAGCGGTGAGTGGTCCATGCCCCTACCCTCATTTACATTTACGTTGGGCTTTGGCGTATAAGGATGGAAAGTTGATTAGCTAGTGCACATCGTTTCCACTAGTGAGATCGGCTAGAGGCCCTATTTAAATAGAAGGTGAACCAAAACTTTGGAAATGCATGCTTGCGTATGGTGCGAGAAGTGTGATCCTTTGTTTTATTTGATTATCTACGAAAGGTTTTTATTTCCCGGAAATATTTCTTGAGTTGCTGGCATCTAACCAAAATCCTTTGTAGATAACACAAATGATTTCACCCGTTTCAACAATCTTAGACACCCATCATTTTGACTTGCCAAAAGCTTTGTTTTGCATGAGAGAGTATCTCGGAAACTTATATGCTTAAAAAGAAAAAAGTCTTGCTTGAGGACAAGCAAGAAACAAAGTGTGGAAAATTTGATAAGACTCCGAGATACCCTTATTTCAGGCACATTTTAGGGTGTTTTATCGCGTCTATAGCATCCTTATTTGGTAAATTATGTGCGTAAATGCTTGAAAATCACTAACTGTTGCACAAAAGCTATTTTTAGCTTAAAAGAAGTAAAACAGGAGCCCCGGGAGCAAATAGGACCAAAAGATGAGCTTAAAGAGCAAACCAGGCAAAAGCGGAGCCCCGGAGGACCAATCTGGAAGGCCACACGCGTGTGAGCAAGCGTGGAAACTTTCCAGAAGCTCCCCACGCACGCTCACACGCGTGTGAGAGGCGTGGAGGCGTGATGCGCAAATTTCAGCTAGGGTTGTCATTTCGGAGACTATTTAAATCCCTTTGATGAATTTCCAAAGGAGGATTTTCCAGAATTTTAGTTTTCCCTTTCCTTAGTTTTCCTTTGGAGAGTTTTCTCCATTTTTCTTAGTTTTTAGATTAGATCAATCTCCATTGTAGAAGACAACAAGCTCGGATTGAAGATCTTCTTCTCTCTAGGTGATCTCTATTTCATTTCTATAATTTTAGTTATCTTGTTCTTGGATTAAATTAGCTTTTACTTTCATTTCATATCATGAGTAGCTAATTTAGTATAGGGATTTGGATTGTGTGATTGAATATTGCTTTTGTGATGATCTTATTTCTATATCTTGGATCTATGAGTTTGTGTTGATGGATTATCTATTCTTGTCTTTTGATTGTTGTTTTGATGAGATCTCGTTGGATTTGGCCAATCTAGATGAGAGATTAAGCTCTTGACTCTTTCATGTCTTTGATTAGAGTTAGGATTTGAAGCTTTACACAAGCAAAGTTCCTATGGACTTCTTAAGAATAGTAGGATAGTGTGTAGCTTAAGTGTTTGATAAAATTCCTCTTAGAACTTTGGATGCTTGAAGGCACTCCTAAGTCAAAGAAGCTTTAGTACACAAGGTGGAAAAGGACTAAGACAACACACTCTTGAATAGACAATATCCTAGCAATCCTAATCTATGACCTTAGACTCTCACTATGCAATATTCATGAACACTATCCAATCCCTACCCCTTTTACATATTCCCAAAATCACTTTTACTTTACTACTCTCTTGCACTCAAACCAACCAATGAACTACACTCTCACTTGCAATTCCACCCTTCACCACACTCAAGTCCTATGCATGATCCAATCAAGTAAACTCCCGAATGTTTGACACACCTCCACGTCCCTCCTTCGAGACCGACACTCGGGGAGTCACAGACTTTCCGTTTTAACATAAATATCTTTTGACGAATCAACCCCTACACAATACTACTTCTTCACATCTCCCTATTCATATCTTGTATTGTATAGTGGTTTATTGTGAATATAGACTCTCTCTTCACTCTTAATATGGCATCAAGAACCTAACTCCTACGAGAATTTTTTTTTTCTCCGGGTTTCTCTCTCCACTCGATCCTATGGCACTCCAAATTATTCAATTATATACCCCGACCAACTTCTCCATTCGCCTAACTGATGTAAATTTTCCCGTTTGGCAACGATAGGTTTGATCAACTCTTATCGACCTTAGTTTATTGGGATATGTTGATGGCACGGTCAAAGAGCCGGCCCATTTTACTAACATTGCAACAACGACTGTAAACCTAGAACATGTGAAGTGGGTATTGTAACACCCCCAATTTCTAATACAGGATTAAACATAAATAAACTATCTTCCTTACTAACCATATTGAAAATAAGTGCGGAAGCGAATTCAAACTCTAAACCAATGGGGTGTTATGCCACGCTCGGGCCAACTCACTAAACCCAAACGCACAGGCTACAAGCTTTCTAACTACAATCTATATTATAACAATTTCCTATCTATATTAAAAATCAACTATAATACAACAATTTGGATTCTAAACTAATCCGTTTAAACCAAGAGACAACTCCAATGGCAACTAGCTCTACATCGCGCTCTCAAAACGAGTCACTTCCATCAAATCCTGAAAACAGTAAGGTTTGGAAAACACAAACAAACAAACTTAGCATAAAACGCTAAGTAAGGTTCATTTTGCCCCGTAAAATAGGTACATTTTAGTTTGGAAATAATATACTTTTAAAAGATAGTTTTAAAATGAATACTATGAGACTTGGAAATTAAATATAGGAAAGGAGTAAATCGTTTGTAGAGACTAGAACACTTGTGAAGTGTCAAATCAAAGTGCAATATACATAAGCCAACATTAAGCTGATGCAAGAACTTCATTTAAGAACAAACTTTTCCTCATACAATCATCTATTTCGTATTGTAAACAAATTCGACTCTAGTAAAAAGGCATAACTCCACAAGAACAATTCTCAAGCATATGATAACTTCAATAACTCAATATATACATAAGTATAGACACAAGAAGAAAACAAATCATAACAAAAGTCTCAACAACAAGCTTATATAACAATAGTAACTCATTTAAAGTTTATATGATACTAGTAACTCATCTCAAGCTTAGTAATAATAATAGCCCATCTCAGGCTTAGTGATAGTAATAGCCCATTTCAGGCTTATGTAATAATAATGGCCAATCTCAGGCTTAATAATAATAATGGCCCATATCATACTTAATAATAATAATGACCCATCTCAGGCATGTGTATAATAATAATGGCCCATCTCAGGCTTAATAATAATAATGACCCGTCTCAGGCATGTATAATAATAATGGTCCATCTCAGGCTTAATAATAATAATGGCCCATCTCAAGCTTAATAATAATAATGGCCCATCTCATGCATGTATAATAATAATGGCCCATCTCAGGCGTAATAATAATAATGACCCATCTCAGGCATGTATAATAATAATGGCCCATCTCTGGCTTAACAATAATAATGGTCCATCTCAGGCTTAATAATAATAACGGCCCATCTCAGGCATATATAATAATAATGGCCCATCTCAGGCTTAATAATAATAATGGCCCATCTCACGCTTAATAATAATAATGGCCATCTCAGGCATATATAATAATAATGGCCCATCTCAGGCTTAATAATAATAATGATAATAATATACAAGAATATCCATCACAATATAAGTTTCCCAAAACATAAACCCTTTTTCAAAATAGTATAATTATACATAATTTAATTAGTACATAAGTTTTCAAATCACATATTTCCTCAAAATACATAATATTTCAATTATCGATACTAAGTTTATTAAACTAAGAAATATGCAAGGTATAAACCTTCCGAAAATAATAATTTACTAGTACACAAATCTGAAAAACTCATATAATACTTTATTTAATCAAAATATTTTCAAAGGTGTTAAACTAGCTTAATTCAAAAGAACTCAACTTGTTAAATATGAGGTCTATGGTTCTCGACTCTCACTCTAAAAATAATAAACCATTTTGTGATATCTAAAATAAACACATACAGTCCATAGCTGGACACAGTTAAACATACAGTCCATGGAACTGATGGACAGTCCATAGCTGATAAAATTGTAGACACAGTCCAGGCCAAAAAATAAAAAACATACGGACAAAATTGCAGACACAGTCCAGGCCAAAAAATCACAAAAACATACATTTAGATCCACATATACCTAGACTTCATAGATTAGAACAAGATAAGGACAAAATAATTTGAGTATCCATGAATCCTTACCTCCCAACTTAAAATCCATCCTTAAGCTTCACTCCCAACCTATTTCACTGTCACTCCTTCCTTCTTAGTCCATAACCTCACCAACCAACAAAACCCACAAGAATATGTTATTAGCTACCTATTCCCACAAGAATATGTTATTAGCTACCTATTGCTAAGACCAACTAATATATAGGAATGGTAGAAGAGAAAGGGAGGAAAAAATCTTACCATTTGGAGCTAGGGTTTAGGAAGGAGAAGCTCTTGAGGAAGATGAAGAAACTTAATGAAGAAGGAAATAGCAAAGAGCTGCGAAAATAGAGGAAAAAAAAATGAAGGAAGAAGCTAGGGGATTAGGGCTATTTATATTGCTAGGCTTTTAAGGGGCTAATTTGTAATTATCAAATTTTAGGATACAAGATATGAGTTAGAGATTTGGACTCATTAAAGATTATTAGGCTTTGGAATATAAGATATATTTGGGCTCTAGACTTTGATAATTATAAAAATGATAAAAATGATGTTAGCAGGCTTCTCTCAGATAGATTTTGGATAGGAAATTTTTGGATCATAAAATAATTTATTTAAAGACTTAACCAAAATAATTGGTTTTAATAGTATTTGAACTAAAAATATTTATTGTTGAAAAATGAATTTTATTTTCGAGAGTATTTGTATTAAAATAATATAAATTTTATGGGGTATTACACTCTACCCCCCTTAAAAGAAGCTTCGTCCTCGAAGCTAAAACTATTTTGAGATTAGAAAGTCAATCTGAAATGAGAATAAGCAGAGGAAAACATTAAAGAGAGTATGTTTGATTTTAAAGAGTTTGACCTCACCAAGGAGTTAGAATGAGAGATGTAATTTTAAACTCAGAAATAATACTAGTCAAGAGTAATATCATGATTACCAATGCTACGACCTTGGAAAATTAGGTTCTTATCTCACACAAAGTCATTTTGAGAGGAAAACGGAAATGAAGTTTGAAAAATATAAGAGACTTTCAACAAGAAGACATTCGATGCATGGGAAACAAGGAATTTTGCCTCAGAAGGAAACAATGAACTCGACTTTAAACTAGGAGATAATACTCAATAAAATAGGGTGCTTCCTTTAACTCTTGCTTACTAATACCAGTTTCGATATCACAAGTTCCAAATGTTTCCCTCAAAAATTGATCATTCAATGCACTTACTAGCACGAAGTGCTCCAAATTCCTTTATACTCTAATCAACAATTAAACGAATTAACTCATCATCCAAATTTCACCACATTCGAATCAAGTCCAAAGATCACATATTGAACCGATTACCAAGAAATTCAACATTAATTCATAGAGATTTCAATCACTAACTTCAACTAAACACATAGGAGTAAGTTCACTCATAAATCTTTCAAGTTCCCCTTTCCATTCTTATTCAAGCAGTTACACAAATCAATTCAACGTTCGAACTTCATAACACTTAAAGTCATCCAAGTCCTCTTCTAATCAAACTCAAGTCCTTAAGTAAATCACCCAATTAGCAAAGAAGCATCACTTACTTCCTCAGAGAGATGCACACCCTCGAGGTGCAAAAGATACAAAATCTCAGCATTATTCCAAAACACACCATAATAATCATAAAGAATTCAATCATTAACGCAATAATTCAAACTACCTTTATGCACATTTTACCTCAAAGGTCATATTCACAAATCAATCACAACAATTTTAAGCTCACAACCTCACTACGAATTCTTAGAGTTCCAATTCCCTAAGGTTTTAACCTTAAAGTTCTCAAAACCAAATCAACTCCTATTTCTAAACCTTCATAACTTACACTCCTACAGTCAAGCTCATATGTCTTAAGGTCAACCTAGGCTTTCAAAGTCCAACTCTAAGGCTCAACCTAGGCTCTTATAGTCCAACTCTTAAGATCCTAGGACTCTAGCCTAGGCTCTGATACCAACTGTAACACCCCCAATTTCTAATACAGGATTAAACATAAATAAACAATCTTCCTTACTAACCATATTGAAAATAAGTGCGGAAGCGAATTCAAACTCTAAACCAATGGGGTGTTATGCCACGCTCGGGCCAACTCACTAAACCCAAACGCACAGGCTACAAGCTTTCTAACTACAATCTATATTATAACAATTTCCTATCTAGATTAAAAATCAACTATAATACAACAATTTGGATTCTAAACTAATCCGTTTAAACCAAGAGACAACTCCAATGGCAACTAGCTCTACATCGCGCTCTCAAAACGAGTCACTTCCATCAAATCCTGAAAACAGTAAGGTTTGGAAAACACAAACAAACAAAATTAGCATAAAATGCTAAGTAAGGTTCATATATATAATACATAAGAGAATATATACAGTCCGTGGAACTGAAATATAAAACATGGCGCAGAAACAGCAGGCCAAGGCCAAAAATTTCAGAATTGAATCACAAAAACATACATTTAGATACACATATACCTAGACTTCATAGATTAGAACACAAGATAGGGCTAAATAATTTGAGTATCCATGAATCCTTACCTCCCAAGCTTAAAATTCATCCTTAAGCTTCACTCCAAACCTATTTCACTGTCATTCCTTCCTTATTAGTCCATAACCTCACCAACCAACCAACCAACAAAACCCACAAGAATATGTTATTAGCTACCTATTGCTAAGACCAACTAATATATAGGAATGGTAGAAGAGAAAGGGAGGAAAAAATCTTACCATTTGGAGCTAGGGTTTAGGAAGGAGAAGCTCCTGAGGAAGATGAAGAAACTTAATGAAGAAGGAAATAGCAGAGAGCTGTGAAAATAGAGGAAAAAAAAAATGAAGGAAGAAGCTAGGGGATTAGGGCTATTTATATTGCTAGGCTTTTAAGGGGCTAATTTGTAATTATCAAATTTTAGGATACAAGATATGGGTTAGAGATTTGGACTCATTAAAGATTATTAGGCTTTGGAATATAAGATATATTTGGGCTCTAGACTTTGATAATTATAAAAATGATAAAAATGATGTTAGCAGGCTTCTCTCAGATAGATTTTGGATAGGAAATTTTTGGATCATAAAATAATTTATTTAAAGACTTAAACAAAATAATTGGTTTTAATAGTATTTGAACTAAAACTATTTATTGTTGAAAAATGAATTTTATTTTCGAGAGTATTTGTATTAAAATAATATAAATTTTACGGGGTATTACAGGTATTGTAACATTTTCCATATTATTATAGCACTATTTAGTAATAGGCCATTTATGGCCATTATGTTGTGGTTTGAAACGGAAGTAACGATCTCCATTACTTAGCCTATAATGATGACACGTAGGCTATTTAAGCACGGTCTTGCCACTGCTCCTGCTATAGTTTCACAGAATACACCATCTACTTGCTCTAATACCAAATGTTACAATAAATATACATTCATAATATAATGTAATGATTTAACCTGATAGCGGAAGCCAATAGGTGCTCGATCCTATTGGCTTCCGCTATCAGGTTAAATCATTACATTATATTATGAATGTATTTTTATTCTAAAATTTGGTATCAAAGCCTGTAAATCTCTACCTAGTTGTCTATATTGCATTATATATATTTTTCAAAATTTGATATGCAATATGTTTTCTCAAAAATCTATATGCTTGTATGAATATTGATTTGTTTACATTGCTGGAGTTTACAGTAAAATTTATTAATATGGATTTTTCAAATTTAAAAAAAAAGGGGAAAACATTAAAACCTGTTATTTGTCGTTGGCGACCGTACGTAAGGTTTTAGACGGTCGCCGATGTTCCTTTTCCGGCGAAATCGTCCGCCAATGGGCGGCGAAACAACGAAAACATAAAAAAACTTGGATTCACCGGTTTTTGGACTTGGATCGATCAATCCATGATGGACGGCGATTGCAAGCAGTGTTCCTGGCATATTTGATTCACTAACCCTTTTATTCTGTGTTGATTTATACATCTGGGTTTGTGTGTTCCCACGTTCGCATGAGCTTCAAACTTTGCATACATATCCTTTGAGCTATTTCAAGGCATTCCAATGTGTTGCATGTTAAGTATCTCTTCAGTTTCACGCAGTTTTATTTTATAGCACTTTACCGTACGATATTCAGTTGTGCATTTCAAGTTGAATTTATTCACTTGAAATTACTTTTGTTGAAGTGTTATAAAGTTTTAATTTGTTAGAAAAGTCTATTCACCCCCCCCCCTTCTAGACTTTCCACCACCAACTCGGGACCAATAAAGAGAGACCTTGCTCCAAACCTGTTATTCTCATTAGACAAATTTGATGATTGGGAAATACGTATGCAAGTCCATTTATTCGCACTACACGATGAAATGTTGGAAGTAATCACCGGTGGTCCGATCAAAATTGTAAAAGTCAATACCGCAACCGAACAGACGAGTACTACACCGCAATATATTCCTAAACCCAAAGAGGAATGGGGTCCTGAAGATAAATAACGAAATAACTTGGACAATATTGCCAATGATATTTCATTCAAAGCTATCGACAATGCAACCTTCCCAAAGGTTCGAAAATGCAAAACGGCAAAAGAAGTTTGGGAAACTCTTGTCAAAATGGGCGAAGGAGATGAGCAAGAAAAGGACAACAAACTCACAATAGCATTAAAGAAATTTGAGAATTTCAAAATGCTAAGTGCTGAGACTATCACCAAGATGGAAGCAAGATTTGTCAAAATCTTGGGAGAAATAAATGATCTTGACAAAAAGATTGATCAGAAGGAGATATCACTCAAAATCTTACGTGGATTATCGTCAAGCTGGGATATGAAAGTTACTGCTATGCGAGACCACGGAGATTTCAAAACTTTTTCAAATAATAAGCTTTATTTAGTGATCTAAAAGCTTATGAGTTCGAGATGAAGACAAGAAAAGAAGAAGAACGCAAAGAAAGAAATACCGCACTTGTCACCGAACAACCGTCTACATCAAGGTTAGTAGATAATAGTGATTTTTTATCTGACGAAAATTTTGCGTTGTTTGTTAGGAAATTTAAGAAGTTCATGAAGAAGAACAACAACAAGAATTTTCCTCAAGACAATACACCCAAAAGGTCGAAAAAGGAAGGTCTAGAAGGCAATGCAAATTTGTTCTACAATTGTAGAAAGCTAGGACACTTTATGGCATAATGTCCTTATCCAAAAGTGAGCAAAAATCAATTTGATAATGCTCAGGAAGACTCTAAATCAAAGGAAAGAAGGTTCAAGAAAGACAAAAGGAAAGCATTAATTAGTGACCCACTTGAGACTAGTAATTCTGATGAGTCATGTAGTGGAGAAAGTGACACCTCAAAGGATGACAATGCATTGTTCTGCATGGATACTTCAAGTAGTTCATCATTTCAAGACTTATGCTTAATGGCGCATGAAATTCAGGAAGATGAGGTAAACTCTAAATCTTTTAAATCTGTTAATTCTTCATTTTCGCAAGAGGCCATTTCTCAGTTAATGAGAGATTGTTAGACCGTTATGGACACTCACTCTCAACTCGAAGAGCACAATAAATTTTTAATTCTTGAAAATGATGAAATAAATGATAAATTGCAAAATGCTCTATCCGAGGTGAAAGAATTGAAGGCTAAAATTATTTGTCTTCAAGAAGAGTGTAAATCAAGGGAAGTGAGAGAACACAACCTCAGGGGAGTAATAGCCACGTTTACTCATTCGTCCAAAATGATGGATAAAACGGTAAATATGCATAAATCCTCAGGAGATAAAGCCGGTCTTGGCTACAATCCATCGTGTTCTCAAGCCTCTCAGAAATTGACCAAATCTACTACTACTTTAAATAATAAAGTACAAGTGGTAAAATTTGTCAAAGGTCAAGATAGCACAGTGAGACAAGGAATTGGTTATCAAAATATTTCCAAAAATAGTACTGTTGGGCCGAAGCCTCTATATAAATATATTTCGCCCAGTCAGTTAATAAAAAGGCAAAGTTTTGTTCTTAGAATGAAATATGCCAATGAGTTTAGTGCACAAAAACCACATTTGAAAAAGGGAAGATTTTCGAATCGTGGGCCAGGGAGATTTTATCCCTCTGAGCAAGATTGGCATGAAAAATTAAACCATGGTTAAAATCAGGGTTTAATTCCTTTCATAGAATCAAGCAGGTCTCTTCACAAGTGCCCAAAAATAGAGTCAGTTTTCAAAACAGGGCACCCAAAATCTTTTCCAAAATCAGTTATGATTATAAAGTCAATAATGGTTACAAATCACCTATTCTTGGTTCAGTAAGAACAAGGTGGATTTGAGTACAAAAAATTACTAACCCCCAAGGACCCAAGGAAAATTGGGTACCTAAAAATGTTTGATTTGTTTACTGGAAGTTTGGTACTTCGATAGTGGATGTTCTCATCACATAACTGAAAATAAATATAGTCTAGTGAACTTTAAAAATATCGAAGGACCAAAACTAGTTTTCAGAGGAAAAGATCGATATGACCAAACCAAAGGAATCGGAACAATTGAGCGAAATGGTTTAAAAGTTGAAGATGTATCTTATGTGGAAGGACTCAACTTCAATCTCTTCAGTACAAGTCAATTTTGGGACAAAGGATATTTAGTGGAATTTTTCAAAGACAAATGTCAAGTGAAAAATGAATCTACTAGAGAAGTTGTACTGCAAGGAACAAGGAAAAGAAACATGTATGTTATTGATTGGTCAACAACAAAGGAGTCAATATGCTTAGTTGCCAACAACAAAAATGCTACAAGCTGGGATTGACATAAGAAGTTGAATCATCTAAATTTCAAGACGATCAACAAACTCACACAAATGGTCTAGTCAAAGGATTACCCAAAATTGTCTACAAAAAAGATCAAATTTGCGATGCATGTCAAAGGGGAAAGCAAATTAAATCTTCATTCAAGTCAAAGAAACAAGAATCATCATCAAGACCTCTTAGTCTACTGCACATGTATTTATTTGGTCCAGTAGACCTAGTAAGTATGAGTGGTAAGAAATATACACTTCTTATTGTTGATGATTTTTCCAGGTACACATGGACTATATTTCTCAACAAGAAAAATGAAGTGGAAAAGAAGCTACCAGAATTGTTGAAGCAACTTCAAATTGAAAAAGAACTCAAAATAGCAAAAGTACGTACGGATAGAGGTACAGAGTTCGTAAATGGCGTGATTCAAGACTACTGCAACATGCAAGAAATTATACATTAATTATCAGCTGCAAGAACGCCACAACAAAACGGTGTTGCCGAAAGAAGAAACCGAACACTTAAAGAAGTCGCACGAGTGATGATTACGGCCGCCGATTTACCAAAACGGTTTTGGGCAGAAGCAATTAATACTGCTTGCTACACCCAGAATAGAAGCCTTATCAACAAGCTACACAACGAGACACCATATGAATTATGGAAAAAGAAAAAACCTAACCTTAGCTATTTTCATTCATTTGGTTGCAAATGTTTTGTTCTCAACAATGGCAAAAACTATTTGAAAACATTTGATGAGCGTACAGATGAAGCTATATTTCTTGGATATTCATCTACCGGCAAGGCATTCAGAGTATGGAATAAATCTACAACGGTGGTAGAAGAATCAATCCACGTGTTCGACGAAACCTCGAAAAGCAAAGAAATTGATGATCCAAAAATTGGTAATAATGCTCCAAATAATTTTATTATTACTAATGAAGTTTCAAGAGACAATGTTTTGCAGGGATTAGAAGATCTGGAAATTAAAGACTCCAATACTGAGCAAAATGGCGCACCATGCGCAAGAAATGAAAGTGATGAAGAAGTAGAAGTTGTAGAGCAAGTTGGGGTGGAAGTTAATGCAAGAGATGGAGTGGAAGCTATATAGGAAGTTGTGGAGGAAGTTGGAACTAGTGGTGGGACCCACAATGAACCCACTAACTTTCCCCCTCTCTCTCTCTACACGCACAAATGACTCCATACTGCCACCCACTTCTCAAAACAATTTTCAACCAGATTTGAGATGACTCAAAAATCACCCACAAGATTTAATTATTGGAGATGTGTATGAAGGCGTGAAAACCAGATTAGCTGCAAGAGATGCAATGTTCTTGTGTTTCATATCTCAGATCAAACAAATGAGATAGATGAAGCGTTAAGTGATCCAAATTGGATTGAAGCCATGCAAGATGAGCTGAACCAATTCCAAAGAAGCGATGTATGTGAGCTTGTTCCAAGACCAGGTAATCACAACGTAATTGGTACAAAATGGGTCTTTCGGAACAAAGCAAATGAAGATAGCACCATTGTTAGGAATAAAGCAAGACTTGTTGCAAAAGGCTATTCTCAAGAAGAAGGTATAGATTCTAATGAGATTTTTGCTCCAGTAGCAAGACTAGAAGCTATCCGCATTTTCCTAGCTTATGCAGCGTACAAGAAATTTTACCGTCTATCAAATGGACGTAAAAAGCGCGTTTCTTAACGGCTTACTTGAAGAGGAAGTTTATGTTGAGAAACCACCCGGATTTGAGGTAAAAGGTGATGTTAACAAGGTTTGTAAACTAAAGAAGGCATTATACGGGTTAAAACAAGCACCTCGAGCTTGGTACGATACTCAGTCAATGTTCTTAATTAGTTGTGGTTTTACCATGGGCCTTGTTGTAACACCCCCATTTTTCAAGACCAAATTAGACCGATTTTCCTTAATTTTTTTTCTTAAGAATTCACTAACAATATTGTGGAAGCTTTACATACTTAATTGAATAGGGATGCTACCGCCACACCTAATCCTTACTTGATTAGATGCAAGGCTAACCTTAAACACAAAAAATCCAATTTAAAAATAATTAAAAATTACTAAAGAAAATAAGCAATGAAGAAAGAGTTGGTTTGACCAATGAATAGTAAACAGGACAGGTAAAATGGGACAGAGGGAGTATTTTTAAAAAGTATTGCAGCTAAGCTGAGGAAATTGGTAAAGTATTTTCCCGAAAATCCTCTAACCTTGATTGAAAGGTCCTACTCCTTCTATGACACCAAGACTTGCCCCTAATTGAATAGCTCCAATGAAGAAGAGAAGAATTTTTTTTTCTCGTTGGTGTTTTTTTTCGGCCAAGAAGGGAAGAGGGGAAAAAGAAGATGGAACTTCTCCTAATTGCTTGCCCTTTTATTTTAAAAAAAATTTATTTTGATGATTGACCATATGTGGTTATGAAAATGTTGATTGAATATATGAGTGGTGATGTATTATACTTGGTTCTTAGAAAATTGATTGTTTTGGACGAGTCTACGCATATAAAACCTAATCTACAATGCTAGTTGTATATATATACTACTATATACGTGTATATATATATTTTTATGTTTATGTATATATATGATTATAAATACGTGAATTTGTATGTGTATCATATATATATAAATATATGAGTGTTACGTATGTATTGTATATATGAGAAAATAAAATATTGATTTTTGTGATATATATGAATTGTGTGCGTGTGGTGTTTATATATATATATATAAAAAAAACTTTTTAATCATGTGATGTATGTACGTACAGTAGTTTATATAAAAAAAGAAATTAATTATTATTTTGTTAGCTACTGTACACGGATAGTATATATATTTATATATACTAGTATTTTCACCCGTGCGATGCACGGAATGGATTTGTTAGAATATATTAAGAATATTTTGATCGATATATAATTATATAAATTATAACATCAAATATTATATAATACAATTGAAGATATGTTTTGGATCGATTATTTTTTCTGATGCTATCCTTGTTTGAATTTCAGCAAATAATTGCTTAATTAATAGCTAATGTGTAGATGTACGCATTCGGTGCTGGAATTTTAGAGATTTTATATATCATTGTTTAAGATTTTTATNGACCAATGAATAGTAAACAGGACAGGTAAAATGGGACAGAGGGAGTATTTTTAAAAAGTATTGCAGCTAAGCTGAGGAAATTGGTAAAGTATTTTCCCGAAAATCCTCTAACCTTGATTGAAAGGTCCTACTCCTTCTATGACACCAAGACTTGCCCCTAATTGAATAGCTCCAATGAAGAAGAGAAGAATTTTTTTTTCTCGTTGGTGTTTTTTTTCGGCCAAGAAGGGAAGAGGGGAAAAAGAAGATGGAACTTCTCCTAATTGCTTGCCCTTTTATTTTAAAAAAAATTTATTTTGATGATTGACCATATGTGGTTATGAAAATGTTGATTGAATATATGAGTGGTGATGTATTATACTTGGTTCTTAGAAAATTGATTGTTTTGGACGAGTCTACGCATATAAAACCTAATCTACAATGCTAGTTGTATATATATACTACTATATACGTGTATATATATATTTTTATGTTTATGTATATATATGATTATAAATACGTGAATTTGTATGTGTATCATATATATATAAATATATGAGTGTTACGTATGTATTGTATATATGAGAAAATAAAATATTGATTTTTGTGATATATATGAATTGTGTGCGTGTGGTGTTTATATATATATATATAAAAAAAACTTTTTAATCATGTGATGTATGTACGTACAGTAGTTTATATAAAAAAAGAAATTAATTATTATTTTGTTAGCTACTGTACACGGATAGTATATATATTTATATATACTAGTATTTTCACCCGTGCGATGCACGGAATGGATTTGTTAGAATATATTAAGAATATTTTGATCGATATATAATTATATAAATTATAACATCAAATATTATATAATACAATTGAAGATATGTTTTGGATCGATTATTTTTTCTGATGCTATCCTTGTTTGAATTTCAGCAAATAATTGCTTAATTAATAGCTAATGTGTAGATGTACGCATTCGGTGCTGGAATTTTAGAGATTTTATATATCATTGTTTAAGATTTTTATAAATTGGGCAGATGCTATCCTTGTTTGAATTTCAGCAAATAATTGCTTAATTAATAGCTAATGTGTAGATGTACGCATTCGGTGTTGGAATTTTAGAGATTTTATATATCATTGTTTAAGATTTTTATAAATTGGGCAAATATGCTCGTTCTCTAGTAACTCAGTTTTAGAAATCAATTGCTATTCTAACTCATATGTATGGAAGATATATTTTTGTGTAGATATATAGCAATTTTTCCATCTTTAAAAAAAATATAATATCATCGGTTGTATTTACACATTATTAAAAATCTCTTTGTAGACAACATCGGTAGTAGCAACACAATCTTGTCCATCCTCGTCTAGAACTAATTAACACCTTCAGGCTATCAGGATGGGTGACTCGGGAGAAAGCCATGTACAATTGACCGTGATTAAAAACTGGTTTTTTCATCAATAACCCAACGTGAGTTAGTGTTCGGCCCTGGCTTTTGTTGATAGTCATGGCATATGCAAACATCAATGGGAATTTTCTTTCTTCAACAATGTGATCTAATTTTGTGATGATATGTCGCGTACCATTATAAAGATCAAGAGAATGGTCTATCTTCCGCAATAACATAACAGGTGCACCGACATTTAATTAATGTCAATTAATGATTAAGAATATCATACAATCTCAAACTATTTAAGAATTTAGGAGTGTGTACTTCTAATAGATTTTCACCGTCTGGTTCTGCCTTACACAAAGACTTACAACTTAAATATGTTCGTCCTTTTGCAATATTCATGTCGCACATGTACTGACTAATTTGATCAACGACATCTAAAGTCGGCGAGCGGATCATTGATCTTCCAGCTGCGACTCATCAAGCGTGCCATATCTTGAGTTTGAAATTTTAAAAAATCACTTTTAATGTAATCAAAACATCGAGTCATGTTTTCAAAAAAAAAAGAAAAAAAAGAAAAAAGCATTGAGTCATAACAATATTGACATTGAAATTTTAATTTTGTAATCTACATGTATATATTCTGTGATTTTTTCCATAAAATTAGTTTTGATAGTCAAACTGTAAAACATATTGATTTTACTAATCACTAAATTTCAAAATGTTTCAGATTCCTAGGTATATATATGTAAAACTCACATTTAAAGCCTACTTTTTTTGTCAATAATTCATACATATAAAGCAAGTCTCTGACTATTGTGAGAAGTTAGTAACCTTGAGTCTAACATACAACATAAAGCATTGTGTGATAGTGGTAGTAACTTTGAGGTAAGACCATTCAAGCATATAAGCTTGTTTCTATGCTCAAAATTCAAATCTTCATACTGGCATCATGCAATAAACAAAAATATATAATAATGTATGAATCATATATCTAAATTGTTAATCCAAACTTCGCTCTAGATTACCAAATGGAGTGTATGGCTTTTTGGAATGATGCCAATCCAAACTGTTGAAATGCGATGTCCATAACCATTGATTGGCAGACTACTCATACTTCATATTTCATCAAAGTATTCGTTTCTTATGATATTATGATTTATAACATATAAGGATCGACAAATAAACTATAGTATGAGTCTTCCTTGCATGCAACAAATATCACAAAAATTCCGTATTCTAAAATAAGTGTATAAATGCAATATGTAGATGATTTGCATTGCATTATATATCATTAATTTAATTACTTGTCGTTTAGTTATTGCAAGAACTTGAGGTACACTTATATTTTGATATTCAGTAACTATAACTATATTAGAGAAAAATTTACATGGGAGTAATTAGATAATTAGTTGAGTAATAGTTGGTTGACCGTAGAGCGTTGATATTCTCTGGACAAATAACTGTTGAAAAAAAGCATAAAATGGCATTTTAGTGGCTATATTGTGGTACAAATATATGTGGGGTCCACTTTCGATTTCGGTCGGGTCAAAGTAGACTCCGGTTCTTCGTAGTTAGACGAAAAAGATTGATATACTGTACGCTCGAAACATATAACGGGTGAATGAGAAATTAGTTCTCAAAGTTGACCCATTTGAGTTAAAAAAGGGATAGAAAAATCTCTCAAGTAGCTTTTGTCCCACATTGGTTTGTGAAGTAGGTTTCCACAACTACTTATACAAGAGTCTTTTTAAGACTTATTAAATTGTATAGCATAGAGGCTTTCTCTCGCGTGCAAGGGGTGCAATTCAAATCCTAAAATGAACTTGAAAAGGCGTGTGCGCCAACACCTGCATACACGAATGTCGTTCAGAAAATTGGCGGGCCTTGCGGGTTAATTTTACAATATTACGCAATCCTTAATAGCATAGGAGTGTTTTGGATGGGAAGTTAAGATTGAGAATATTGTTTTTATTAATAGTATAGATTGCATTGCAGGAAAAAATATATGAACTGTATTATTACGATTAGTAATTTTAATCATGAAATTTTATAACGAATCGGAACGTAGGAAAAAATATATTTTATTAAAAATTGTATTACCATATTTAAATGTACAAAATTATTACGAACAGGAATTCTATTACCATATTTTACGATATTACGCAATCCTTAATAGTATAGGAGTGTTTTGGGCGGGAAGTTAAAGTTGAGGATATTGTTTTTATTAATAGTATAGATTGCATTGCAGGAAAATATATGTACTGTATTATTACGATTAGTAATTTTAATCAAAAATTGTATTACGAATAGAAATGTAGAGAAGAATATATTTTATTAGAAATTGTATTACCATATTTTAATGTACAAATTTATTACGAATAGGAATTGTATTACTATATTTTACAATATTACTCAATGTTTAATAGTATAGGAGTGTTTTGGGCGGGGGAAGTTAAAGTTGAGGATATTGTTTTTATTAATAGTATAGATTACATTGCATAGAAATATATGTACTGTGTTTTCAAAAAAAAGAAATATATGTACTGTATTATTATGATTAGTAATTTTAATCAAGAATTGTATTACTAATAGGAACGTAGAAAAGAATATATTTTATTAGAAATTGTATTACCATATTGTAGAAAAGAATATATTTTATTAGAAATTGTATTACCATATTTTAATGTACAATATATTTTATTAGAAATTGTATTACCATATTTTAATGTACAAGTTTATTACGATTAGGAATTGTATTACTATATTTTACAATATTACGCAATCCTTAATAGTATAGAAGTGTTTTGGGCGGGAAGTTAAAGTTGAGGATATAGTTTTTATTAATAGTATATATTGCATTGCAGAGAAAAATATATATACTGTATTATTATGATTAGTAATTTTAATCAAGAATTGTATTACTAATAGGAACGTAGAAAAGAATATATTTTATTAGAAATTGTATTACCATATTGTAGAAAAGAATATATTTTATTAGAAATTGTATTACCATATTTTAATGTACAATATATTTTATTAGAAATTGTATTACCATATTTTAATGTACAATTTTATTATGATTAGGAATTGTATTACTATATTTTACAATGTCACGCAATCCTTAATAGTATAGGAGTGTTTTGGGCGGAAAGTTAAAGTTGAGGATATTGTTTTTATTAATAGTATAGATTGCATTGTAGAGAAAAATATATGAACTGTATTATTACGATTAGTAATTTGAATAAGAGTCAATTCCTTTTTTGGTCCTAGACTTATGGTGGCAAAGACAATTTTAGTCCTCCATAAAAAAATCAAACAATTTATGGACATTGTTATTGTGACGGGGACAATTTTAGTCCTCCGTCTATTATCTCGTTAGTTGACTGCTTAAATGAGGGACAAGTTTGTCAATTCAGCAAAATTCAATAGAATTATCTCGTTAGTCTGATTACTCCCATCTATCTTCTTTTCTCCTTCTCGTCAAGCAGTTCGACTGCAACAATAGGCGACGGCGGTGGGTTGTTTCTCCTTCGACGAAGCTCAGCGACGAACGGAGCTACGGCAGCATCTCCGACAATGGCGTCCCTTATTCTCCCTTTTCCCGGCGAGGCAGAGCACTCCGGCGGCAGCGCGAACGATCCTTTTCGGTGGGCGAGGCAGGAGCGCGAACCTCCTCTGGTTTCGACTATGCAAGGCAGCAACGACGGGGCTGGAATCTCCGGTAGGTTCAGCAGATCGATGGTAGCAGCAACATGGACTCCTCGACGACGAACGGTGGCGGCGTCTCCCTCCTATGTTTCCCGTTGTTCTTCTTCTCGGCGAACAGAAGATGAAGGCAGATAATGTTGCTAAGCTTGGCAACTGCTTTGCAAAAACCTTACTTACTTTGCTGGGCTAAGGGCGGTGGCGCCGGCGGCGGCGGATAAGCTCAAGCCGCTGAATATCAAGGGGATGATCTTGCACCATCCCTATTTCAGCGGGAAGACGAGGTCGGAATCCGAGAGGCTCAAAAACGATTCCATTTTACCATTGTACGCGATTGACCAGATGTATGGTCTGTGTTTGCCGAAGGGTGGCGGTGGCGATCATGAGTTTCGGAACCCGGCCGTCGACGGCGGGTCAATACATCTTGACGATATAAAGAAGTTAGGTTAGGGAAGGGGATTCTAACGACGGCGTTTTGGGAAGGATATTGTGAAATGACACAATTTCCCTCTCTCAAACGGCCATTGAACCGGAAATATAGACGGAGGATTAAAATTGTCCCCGTCACAATAACAATGTCCATAAATTGTCTGATTTTTTTATGGAGGACTAAAATTGTCTTTGCCACCATAAGTCTAGGACCAAAAAAGGAATTGACTCTTTTAATAAAGAATTTTATAATGAATAGGAACGTAGGTAAAATTATATTTTATTAAAAATTGTATTACCATATTTAAATGTACAAATTTATTACGAATAGGAATTGTATTACGATATTTTATATTATTACCTAATCCTTAATAGTATAGGACTGTTTTGGGCATGAAGTTAAAGTTGATGATATTGTTTTTGTTAATAGTATAGATTGCATTGCAGAGAAAAATATATGAACTGTATTATTACGATTAGTAATTTTAATCAAGAATTTTATAACGAATAGGAACGTAGGTAAAATTATATTTTATTAAAAATTGTATTACCATATTTAAATGTTCAAATTTATTACGAATAGGAATTGTATTACCATATTTTATATTATTACCTAATCCTTAATAGTATAGGAGTGTTTTGGGCGGAAAGTTAAAGTTTAGGATATTGTTTTTATTAATAGTATAGATAGATTGCATTGCAGAGAAATATATGTACTGTATTATTACGATTAGTAATTTTAATCAAAAATTGTATTACGAATAAAAACGTAGAGAAGAATATACTTTTATTAGAAATTGTATTACTATATTTTAATGTACAATTTTATTACGAATAGAAATTGTATTATTATATTTTACAATATTACGCAATCCTTAATAGTATAGGAGTGTTTTGTGCGGGAAGTTAAAGTTGAGGATATTGTTTTTATTAATAGTATAGATTGCATTGCAGGTAAAAATATATGAACTGTATTATTACGATTTGTAATTTTAATCAAGAATTCTATAACGAATAGGAACGTAGGGAAAAATATATTTCATTAAAAATTGTATTACCATATTTAAATGTACAAATTTATTACGAATATGAATTGTATTACCATATTTTACAATATTACTCAATCCGTAATAGTATAGGAGTGTTTTGGGCGGGAAGTTAAAGTTGAGGATATTGTTTTTATTAATAGTATAGATAAACAAAAATATATTTTTAGTATGTTTATATGTTGGTACGGTGGGTTACATATATTTAAAAAAAATAGAATAGAATAAATATATAATATATGTTACGTACGTAGCTTTATCGAAAGGAAAAAAAATTTATGCATGGGTACTGGTAGTTAAAGAAAAATGTTCTTTTCTATTATATATATTTGTGTTCTGTACGTATATGTGATATTTAATAATAGAAAAAAAATGATTATCGTGGTACGGTGGTATATATAAATATATATAAATATATATATACATTTGTATAATATAAAGACATAGCTTATGTACATATCAGTCTATATAAATATACGTATGTATATAATTATTGAACTATGGTATTGGTGATATGTATAACATGTGTATATTTATTTTATATTTTCATATATGTATGAACGAATGCGTACATGTACTTCTGTGTGTGTGTATATATATATATATATATATATATTATATATAAGTTATGGGTATGTGTGTAGTATTACGTATAGTATATATATTGGAAAAAAATTTATATATATACATATGTATTTTTATGTACTTAAGGTTACTATCCTTAAAAAAAAACGATGATAATAATAATACTCAGATTGAGAACCCCAACTCTTACCAAATTGTGGTTTTATTATATAAATATGTAGTTAGTGGTATTAAGTACGTGCGCTATATTTCTTTTATAATAATTGATAAAGTAAAATTATCCGAATATATAATCTGTATGGAAGTGGTATGAACGATAAAGAAAAGATCACCAAACTAGCTCTCAATTCCCATCTTTTATTGATTAACTTGAACAATGTTAGAGAGAGAGGAGAGAGCAATTTAGAGAGAGAGAGGAGCTGCCCAAAAAGTCCAAAAGTCCCCTAACTGAAGGACTAGGGTCCTTTTCATAGGCCCATACCCATATAGTATGTTGTATAATACGCTAGACATACATATAGTCTTCGTAGGGCGGTATACTCGGGTATATTCCCTATCAAGTAGCCCCCCAGTCTAAGTCCTGACGTCGAGTCAACAGGGAAGGGGTCGGGCTGGAAGACTGGCCTTACGGTCCGCGACTCACTCTAGTTGCCTCGTTAAAAACCTCGGGCTAAGAAAAAACCCAATGGGAAAAAAATCCTAGCCAAGGAAAAAAGAGCACAACTTCAAGCGCCAACGAGGAAGAGTTCGAGCTAGGGAAACTGACCGTATAGTCTGCGACCTGTGCCGATTGCCACGTTAAAAACCTTAACTAAGAAAAAACCCAGTGGGGAAAAATCTTAGCTTAAGGAGAAAAGAGCACAACCTTAAGCACAGTCTTTTGGACTTTAAGGGTCATCCGAACTCTACCGATCTTAGGGATCGGATTTGCGATACGATTAATAGGTCGTATTTTACCGATCTAGGGATCGGGTTTTACCAATCAAGGGATTGGAGTTGCCCGAGGCAGAATGTCGACCTCGCGGGCTGAATTGCCTACTACGTAGGGCTTATTCCGAGATACTGTCCCGAGCTTATCGTGTCAATGCCAACCTAATCGGGCCGGTGGTGGTAGTGCCAACCTAATTGGACTTAGTACGCATGTACAATTTACAAAGAAAAGCAAACGAGGGTAATTCTTCCTCGTTGGTGCAAAGAGTGTAGGTTTTTTCGACTTTTTGGTCGTAGCGTTTTTTCCGACCGCCGTCGTAATAGATCGGTTCGAGGACTGAGCGGGCACCTTACTCCCGTAGTTTTTTTCAACTTTTCGGTCGTAGCGTTTTTTCCGACCGCCGCCGTTATAGATCGATTCGAGGACCGAGCGGGCACCTTACTCCCGTAGTGGGCACCTTGCTCCCACAAAGATTGGTCCGAGGACCACAAACGGGCACCTTGCTCCCGTAGTGGGCACCTTGCTCCCACAAAGATCGGTCCGAGGACTATAAACGGGCATCTTGCTCCCGTAGTGGGCACCTTGCTCCCACAAAGATCGGTCCGAGGACCATAAACGGGCACCTTGCTCCCGTTTGCGTTTTTTCCGACCGCCTTCGTGATTAATTATGCCGAGATATGAACCCTGGCTTACAATGCCAGTGGTGGATGAACCAACCTAACCGGACTTATTACATTTAATTGCTACTACATTTTTCTAAGTACAAGGCTATAATCTATACAAATTTTACAGTTGGATCTATACCTTGTACAATTTACAATGTAAATTAAATTACAAATTTAAAATTTGAAAAACAAGCCCGTAGCTCTGTTAAGAATGCGCAAACCAGACGCTCGGGAAACTCGCGATGCGCAGGTCGATCACCCCGGTTCAAGGCTTGATACAAGCAAGCTTAAAAATAATGGAACCTGGTCACCAAAGTCACCATCCGGGCATCTACCTGAATCTGCTAGTCAAGAAACGACACTGCTGATGGACGATGCTGCCTTGTTCAAAGCCTTCCAACGGTGGTAGTGCTCATACAACAGAATGACTACAACATTTATTCACCGGAACACTTGTGGTCGGAAACCCGGAGCTCGTTAACTGGGATCGGACATCTGTTCACCAGTTGTCGTGGTCGGTGATTAGAGACTCTCTGTTCGAATCATAATCATGGCACTGTTGTTGCATTAAGTGACGGGGAGATGATAGCTCGTTCTTTCAGGTGGTGCTCGGGTAGTCGGTGGCTCGGGACTACCTGGAATATGCCGGAGGTTCGTCCGTCTCAGTCGGCGTGTTTTGATTCTGGTCGACGACCGAAACCGATCTGGGAGAGCCAGAGAATATGGGCATGTGCATCATTTCCCTCTTCCCCCGTCATCCAAGCGAGGGGCCCTCACCAGTCTACCTCAAAACTTGTTTTCCACCGCCACTCACCCCAATCAGATTGCATGCAATATTAAGATTTAAATTTTCTTTTCCCTTTGCATTCCACCGCCGCTCACCACCAACCAAGTGCATGCACTCTGTTATTTTTCCTTTTCCTATTACTCTGCCCCTAACCTCTTGCTATTACCCCTTTACCACCATCTTCAACCCGGATACTCTTCAGCAACCCAGGAGAAACATAACAGAAATGAAGGAATGGGGATTGAGAGGCAGTAGCTTAATTAGGAACCGGGAAGAAAACGGCATTGCATGTCACTAGATTTCACCTTTAGACTTCTGCATGTTTACTGATGGTGGTGGCGGAAGGTGCGAATGTTGATGAAGCTGGCAATGGCACAAAGCTTGGTGCTGGTACAGGCTCAAACCCAGATCTGGATATTGCCAGGAATGGCCCCAAATTGCGCACAGAATGCATGGTGGTGATGCTTCTATATATGGATGATGATGAAATTGATCCATTCGGATCATGGGCTTTTAAATTGAAAACATCATAGGATTTTCCAGAGGAACTCTCAAAGCTGCCTTAATTCCCATCATTATGAAGTTTCAGTGATATTTGCCCCTAAAAAATGTGAAGAGTGCTCAAATCATCCTTGTTAGTTGCAAATTACAAATATTCTGTACCTCATTAATTCATGATGCAGATATGCATGTAAAGAGTTTTGCATAAATTTTGAAGCTTTGTTTTGGGGAGAGCTTGGTGCATGCCGGCTATCTCCCTTCTACATTCTTCCTCTGGCTAGGATTTGATATCCTTTCTTCCTCGATTGTAGATCAGGCAGAAATCCAGAAAAAAACACAAAGTGTTGCAACAACACGGCTTGTACTCCGGGTCCCTACGGATGGCGCCATTTGATAAAGTAAAATTATCCGAGTATATAATCTGTATGGAAGTGGTATGAACAATAAAGAAAAGATCACCAAACTAGCTCTCAATTCCCATCTTTTATTGATTAACTTGAACAATGTTAGAGAGAGGAGAGAGCAATTTAGAGAGAGAGAGGAGCTGCCCAAAAAGTCCAAAAGTCCCCTAACTGAAGGACTAGGGTCTTTTTTATAGGCCCATACTCGTATAGTATGTTGTATAATACGCTAGATATACATATAGTCTTCCTAGGACGGTATACTCGGGGTATATTCCCTATCAATAATAATAAAAAAAAAGTAATGATATGTTTTATGTACTTAGAAATGGCGTACGTTTTCATATGTGTAAATTTATATATATATATATATATATATATATATATATATATATATATATATATATATATATGCCTTATGGGTTATATGAAATACCTATATGTATTATTTAAATTTTTATATATATGCAAGCCGTAGACATGTATATAATTGTTGTGGTATAACTCCATACTTGCGTTGCGAGATTTATTCCTATAAGAATTTTGTTAATTAGTGTCAAATTTGTACGATTGGACCACAATATGAATTCTATTCTATATAGTTGAGAAATAAATTTTATGTGATTATTAATTGCTATGAATATATGTATGTATAGTATACTGTATGAATATGTATATTATATACTTCGTATATATATTGATAGTGACAAAGTGTGTAGCTTTGGTTACAATATGGATTTTGAATTATTTGAATAAGAAATGAAAGTTTGGTGAAGTTTTCAAAAGGGCAAATTAGCATGAATATGGATTCAGAACTCTTTTGTGAAAATGGTTAAAGTTGATCCAAATCAAATTTGAGCTTTTTGAAGAGCATGAGTATGTCAAAAATATGGTTTCAAACTTATGGAAATATTTTGTGGTATAACCTATATTAAGAACCCAAGTTGGGATTTTTTATTAATATTTTTTGTTATTTGTGTTTTTTTTTTTCCTTCTATGAATTAGTAGGAATGGATTCAAGAATTGATATGGATGAGAGCATTAGCACGATTTGAAAGTTTGGTGTAATAGTTGGTTTTTATCTATTATGGACTTAAATAGAATTGAATAAGGGGTGATGTTTTCCCTAAAGATTAATTTTTGGATGGAGATTTTACTTAAATTTTGTGTTGTGGTTTAGCCTTATCACTTAGGTTCATTACTTGCCTAAGTGTGGCGGTAATACCCTCCATAAAGTTTGTAAAGCTTCCGTATTTCAAATTATGTTTTAAGGTTTATTTAATTGTTTCGTGAAAATAAGAAAAAAAAATTGGCCGTTTTTGGGGGTGTTACACTTGTTGACAAAACCTTATTTAGAATTCAAGAAAATAATCACATTTTATTAGTACAAATTTATGTTGATGATATTATTTTTAGAAGTACTGATAAATCTTTTATTTAGAAATTTTCTAAGCTCATGCAGAATAGGTTCGAAATGAGCATGATGGCTGCATTGAACTACTTACTTGGACATCAAGTCAAACAAATGAAGGAAGGAATTTTCATAAATCAAGCCAAGTACACCAAAGACCTAATCAAGAAATTTGGTTTGGAAGGGAAAAGATTAGTAAGAGTACCCATGAGCACAACACAAAGATTAGACAAGGATGACGAAGGAACGGACATTGATCCAACGATCTACCGAGGGAAGATTGGTTCTTTACTATACCTCACTGTGAGTAGACCGGATATATCTTACTCAATGGGTGTATGTGCAAGATTTCAATCAAAGCCGAAGAATAGTCATCTTGATGCTATGAAGAAAATTATTCGTTATCTCAAGGGAACAATCAATTTTGGATTATGGTATCCAAAAGAATGTAATTTTGAACTAACAGGATATTCAGATGTAGATTTTGCAGGTTGCAAAATTGATCGAAAGAGCACCTCCTGAACGTGTCAGTTCTTAAGGGGAAGGTTAGTTTCATGGTTTAGCAAGAAACAAAACTCCATTGCCACAAGTACTGCCGAAGCTGAATATATCGCAGCAAGGAGTTGTTGTTCACAAATTTTATGGATGAAGCAATAGTTGAAGGACTATGGAATTAATTGCGAGGACGTTAGTATTTTCTGTGACAATACTAGCGCGATTGCGATTTCTAAAAATCCTGTACTTCATTCAAGGACGAAACACATCAACGTACGACATCACTTTATCCGAGACCACGTCGAAAAGAAGAACATAAGGATCGATCACATCCCTACAGAAAATCAAATTGCAGATATTCTCAAAAAACTGTTGTGTGAATCTCGCTTTGCAACTCTAAGGCACGAAATGAAAATGATCAAAATCAGCTAAGTATTTATTTTATGCTACGCATTTAAATTAATTTTTATGTGTTTTTATTTGAACTACATCTGTATTTATTTGCATGACATACATGTAACTTGCTTAGTTCATATGCATTTAATTTGCTCCTACTTGTGTTTTTACTATGGTGAGTCACCTTTGTACGTGTCCTTATGCATGCAGTAGAAGTAATTGTTTTTCAACTGCTTCTTATCTTCTTATGTTTAGTTGGATATTTTGGTAATCTTTCATATGCTCCTACGTGTACTTTATCTATTTGTTGTACTAATCACTTTGCATGCAGATGAAAAGATCATTCGAAATTACTCATTTTGACCATGAAAGGAAGAAAACACCTTTTGAGATATTAAAGGCATTGATTTTTGGAGCTTTGGAAACCGCAAAGTGATAAAAAGAGACAATTAATGTCGTCTTTTTCAACAGCTTCAAGTTCCAAGGCATCCTTTCCCATCCATATATTGGGAACTCTCTTCACTCTACTCGTGTAGAGTATCTCCATTGTTTATTTGTTTTTAATATCTACTATTTTGTATAATAATTCACCCCTTATTTTATTTGTTTTGATGCTTATTTTCTTTCTTTTTTTTTTTTGAAAATGCTGCTTATTTTCTTTATCCTAGTGAAATTTAGAGTTGTTTGTGTGTTATATTGTCTCAAGGGTTGAATTATCCACAAGGAGCAGCAAAGGAAGAATTTTGGAACATTTTGGACAAGTTTTGGAAGAAAAGGAAATTACCTAAGGAAGGAAAGGAAACAAGAATAAGAATTGGAAAAGAATTGGAAGTTGCCTCATGGGCCCAAGCCCATCTATCTCCTATATATTCTACCTGTTCTCTACAATTTAAGGGTTCCCAACCCTAGTTAGTTTTAGCCTATTTTTCTCTCTTCTCTTTAGATTTCCCTATCATAGTTTAGATTAGTTTTACATTAGATTATTTTCAAGTTTGGAATCTCGAATTGGAGTTGGATTTGTTCTTCATCATTTATTTTTCTCTCTTCTCTTATTCCTTTATTTACTTTCTTTTTAAAATTGTTGCAATGTTTATGGTTATTTATTATTGCTTTGCTTTATTTACTTTTATGATGCATGAGTAGTTAGCTTTTGGGTTTGGATTATGGTTCTATTGCTATTCTTTATGCTAGGTTTATGATTATTGCATAAAGGGGTAATTTATTAACCTAGGGTTTTTATGTTTGAATTGGATTATAAATTCCTCTTATTGAGAATTGATGCGCAGCTTTTATTGATTTGCTTTGGAGAGGATTTCATCACAATGAAAGTTGGGTGAAAGACTCAGCTTAACCAATTTCAACCCAATTTTTCCTATTATTAGAATAAGGGTAATTTGGGGGCTTATAATGCTTTTGTGTTTTAAGGTTAAGATTGATGCATCACGAAAGTGGGGCAATCCTAGCCTAATTCTAGTTTATTGATTACGAAAGTAGCTGAACTGAATTCTTGAGTGCATTGCCAATAAATCCCTTGGTTAATTGTTTTTCCCTAATTTTGAGATTGTTAGAGCATCAAGATTGCAATACCCCGCCAAAGACCTTGTGGTCTAGTGGTACCCGGTGTCCCGGTTTACACTCCCACATGGATTATGGGAGTGGGTTTGAGCCTTAGTGGAGGCAACTGTTGACTCTTTGTACTTCAGTAGGTTGAGAAAATAGCTATGAACAGATACTACATAGTAACAGAGTCAGTAGTACTCAAAAAAAAAAAAGATTGCAATACCCCTAATCTGACCCATTCTTTTATCATATAGTTTATTCCTCATTTAATTTGCATCTTTTATTTTATTTCCATTCCTTAGCTTGGATTTTAGTGAATTTCAATACTTTAGTGTCTAGGATTCTACATATCATACAAGTACGTGCCATAGTCCCTGTAACCCCTCAGTTATTCCGAGAAGTCTAGGGTTCGAAAAATATTTCTTTAGGCTATGACGTTCATGAGATGATCTCTCGATACTTTAAAAGGATTTTTATAAGTGAGAATAGTTATTAATAAGCTACGATCCTACGTACCGGTCATGAACCGTAAAATTTTTAAGGATGTATATACACTTCGAATTTCCCTAAGAAATGGATTATTAAGCATGATACGATTAAGCGTGAACTTCCTACCCAGTTCAGCGGAAAATTTGACGAACTGTAAGAGTGAAATTATTACGAACCTCCGTACCATTATATTTCGCGAGATACTAGAAAATTGTCCGATTTTAGTGGATAATGACGGGATTATTTTTTTAGAATAATTTTGGTATTGAAATTTTCCCGAATTAAATTATATTCCTTCGAACTTTTATCTGATTTAATCCCAAACTGGCAAGGCAAACTTATCCTTCAAGATTTACCATGGAAATTGTGACAAGTGTCACAATTATTTACCATATGGTAATAATAAATTAATTAATTAGGATGGATTATGGAATAAGTCTTGCAAGGAAGATTATAGGATAAGTCTTGATAGAAACTTACTCTCCAAGCTCCAAATTGAGACTTACTCTCCAAGCTTCTTCATCCTAATCTTATAAGGGAAATATATAAGCTTGAAATTAATTTATTCTCCCCCATTATGGCCGAAATTTTGGAGAGGAAAGAGAGAGAAATATTTCATCTTCATTTTTGTGTTCAAGAAGCTCCATAGCCATTGCCTTCACAAGTTCTTCCATACTAGGTAACACTTTGATTTTATTCGGTTACAAAGAGTAGAATCCTTTCCTAGAACTTGATTTTAAGCTAAGAATTCTTGAAAATATTGTTATTATGGTGGAAATCACTTAGGATCTTCGGTGAAAATTTGGAGGAAAGGATCACAACAATTTCTATGGTTTTAAAAGCTACTTGAGAGGTAAGAAATCCCTTAAGTTGGTTTTGTCACTTAAGATTTGATGATTGATAGTTGAGATAGGGATTTATGAGCTTTGTGTTGAAAAATATGGATATACTTACATATGTGTACTCATAATAATTATGGAGATGATAGTAGAGGTGTTCGCCACTGCGTTGTTCACACTGTCCAGGACTGGCCGTGTGGGCGGACGCAGGGCCGGACGCGCATCCACCGTGCGTCCGGGCTGGGCGAAGAGTGAGCCGAACATGCGGACGCGGCACCGGACGTGCGTCCACTAGGCGTCCGGTGGTGCGGACGAGGGAACTGGACGAGCGTCCCCTGTGCGTCCAGTAGTGCGGATGATGTAAGCTTTGATTATTGGTTATGATGTGGTTAATAATGGGGTTAGATTGACATTAAAGATGGATTAACAGTGGAGTTCAGGAGGTAATTAATTAAGCTTTAATTATAGTGATTAAGGAATGATGATAGTTATTAAGGTTTAATGACTGGATGAATAGATTAAATGGTGATTATGATAATGAAGGTTAGTGATATGATTATGATGATGAGAGTTGAGATCTTTCTATTTGGTTTTGGCCACCGGTTCGAGGATTTGTCCGGTTGGTTTGGTATTGGTTTGGAAGTTGAAACTTTCCATTTGGATCCATTTCTCTTTGACACTGTATATAATAACTACTATTGAACACAAGAAAAGTGTGACTAATTATTTGAAGAATTATCTTTGGTGATTATTGTGAGAGTTTGGATACTCTCTATTTGGTGGTTATTTTGAGAGATTGGAGTTTGGATACTCTCTATTTGGTGGTTATTTTGAGAGATTGAAATTATCTCCTTGGTAATTATTATGTTATTTTGAGAGATTGAAATTATCTCCTTGGTAATTATTATGAGATATTGAGAGATTGAAATTATCTCCTTGGTAATTATTATGAGATATTGGAATTATTAAATTATCTCCTTGGTAATTATTATGAGATATTGGAATTATTACTTTGGAATTTATTTTGAGAGTTGGAAATCTCTCTATTGGTGAATAAGTTATGGCTTAAAGGAATTTTGAGTAGTCATGAAATTATGATATATATTGAGGAAATTGTTATATGGAAATATTGAGATAAAGATTGTATATGGTGAATCTTGAGGAAATAGTTGTTGAACGATTTTGGATTATGGTTAGGCAATGACTTTACCTCTTAGAAATTTATACATATTTGGATGTGCGATTTCCTCAAGTTATATTTCTAATGGTGTTGATGATGGTGAAAGTTGTTGATGACGATAATGACAAGGATAACCATCTATTATTAGTTAATGGTGGAACCATGATTATGGATTACCGATGATGATTGGATTGTAAGATAGACTGAAATTCATAATAAGGAACAAGGTTAAGGATGTTAATATTAATGGGGCTATGAGTCGATTGATTCATAAACGGTTGACTATGGGTTCGTACTATTATAATAATAGTATTGAGAATGGATATATGTAGTGTTAGTAGAATATATAAGTGTATAACTAGGTGGATAGATTTCAAGTATGAGACTTGAATATGAAGTATATCCAAAAATGTTTATGAAAACTTACGTTGAAGAACGTATGATATTTTAGTACACAGGTTGTCAAAACCTTATTTTGAAGGAAAATACCATTTTTAGTGAGTGTGTACCTTACTTGAATGATGAGAAAATGATGTTTGAAAAGCCTGCGGGTACTGAAAGTATTTTGAAAATCCTTCATGAGCTAATGAGGTAGCCAAATTTCAAGTATTGGGCTCGAATGGCAAATATGCCCAAAAGAAATGATTTGAGAAAGAAAAACTGAAGGAAGGATCATGTTTTCAAAACCTTAGTTTCTAAAGTAAGTTGAGGAGGACCTTGTTTGACCCACGGGTGGCTATGATCATTCATGCTGCAGGGCGAAGTCTATTCGTCGTTATGTTATATTGTATGACTAGTTCATACTGCAGGGCGAAGTCTATTCGCCAGGTACTATATAACTCGTAGGATGAGGTATTCCTATGGGGGTGTGCACACTTAAAGTATAGTTACTCCAGAAGTCCGGGTAGGTGTCGTTTTAACGAACCTGGCTAGGCCAGCTAGGAATCATTTTAACAAACCTTACGCCCAGGGGATCAGTGTTAGACCGGGTGATGACCACTGAACCCGAGTTCGATGATCCAAGTGGTCAGAGAGGGAGTTATGAGAATGCTCCAAAGGCCTCACGCTTGCTAATATGAAACTAAGGAAGTTTTAAAGATGAGAAAAGGGTTACTCTGTAACGACCCTGAGAAGGAAATGATTTTGTCTTAAGAGACGTGTTTTGAAAACCTTTGTTGAATCTTGGGTGACCATGGATTTTCTTACTTAGCCGTCGTGCTAACTACACTTCAATGTGTTTTTCTTTTAACAGATGTTGTCTAGTATGGGCTCCTGTGGCCCGATGAGCTCTGAATAGGATGGAAGTCGAGGTTGAAGACTACTCTATCCTAGAATAGACACCCTGGNGAGAGATTGAAATTATCTCCTTGGTAATTATTATGAGATATTGGAATTATTACTTTGGAATTTATTTTGAGAGTTGGAAATCTCTCTATTGGTGAATAAGTTATGGCTTAAAGGAATTTTGAGTAGTCATGAAATTATGATATATATTGAGGAAATTGTTATATGGAAATATTGAGATAAAGATTGTATATGGTGAATCTTGAGGAAATAGTTGTTGAACGATTTTGGATTATGGTTAGGCAATGACTTTACCTCTTAGAAATTTATACATATTTGGATGTGCGATTTCCTCAAGTTATATTTCTAATGGTGTTGATGATGGTGAAAGTTGTTGATGACGATAATGACAAGGATAACCATCTATTATTAGTTAATGGTGGAACCATGATTATGGATTACCGATGATGATTGGATTGTAAGATAGACTGAAATTCATAATAAGGAACAAGGTTAAGGATGTTAATATTAATGGGGCTATGAGTCGATTGATTCATAAACGGTTGACTATGGGTTCGTACTATTATAATAATAGTATTGAGAATGGATATATGTAGTGTTAGTAGAATATATAAGTGTATAACTAGGTGGATAGATTTCAAGTATGAGACTTGAATATGAAGTATATCCAAAAATGTTTATGAAAACTTACGTTGAAGAACGTATGATATTTTAGTACACAGGTTGTCAAAACCTTATTTTGAAGGAAAATACCATTTTTAGTGAGTGTGTACCTTACTTGAATGATGAGAAAATGATGTTTGAAAAGCCTGCGGGTACTGAAAGTATTTTGAAAATCCTTCATGAGCTAATGAGGTAGCCAAATTTCAAGTATTGGGCTCGAATGGCAAATATGCCCAAAAGAAATGATTTGAGAAAGAAAAACTGAAGGAAGGATCATGTTTTCAAAACCTTAGTTTCTAA
The DNA here is from genome assembly GCF_003576645.1 of Ipomoea triloba. Taxonomy (NCBI): domain Eukaryota; kingdom Viridiplantae; phylum Streptophyta; class Magnoliopsida; order Solanales; family Convolvulaceae; genus Ipomoea; species Ipomoea triloba. The sequence continues at coordinate 6,725,157 of NC_044919.1, read as the reverse complement.
AGTAAGTTGAGGAGGACCTTGTTTGACCCACGGGTGGCTATGATCATTCATGCTGCAGGGCGAAGTCTATTCGTCGTTATGTTATATTGTATGACTAGTTCATACTGCAGGGCGAAGTCTATTCGCCAGGTACTATATAACTCGTAGGATGAGGTATTCCTATGGGGGTGTGCACACTTAAAGTATAGTTACTCCAGAAGTCCGGGTAGGTGTCGTTTTAACGAACCTGGCTAGGCCAGCTAGGAATCATTTTAACAAACCTTACGCCCAGGGGATCAGTGTTAGACCGGGTGATGACCACTGAACCCGAGTTCGATGATCCAAGTGGTCAGAGAGGGAGTTATGAGAATGCTCCAAAGGCCTCACGCTTGCTAATATGAAACTAAGGAAGTTTTAAAGATGAGAAAAGGGTTACTCTGTAACGACCCTGAGAAGGAAATGATTTTGTCTTAAGAGACGTGTTTTGAAAACCTTTGTTGAATCTTGGGTGACCATGGATTTTCTTACTTAGCCGTCGTGCTAACTACACTTCAATGTGTTTTTCTTTTAACAGATGTTGTCTAGTATGGGCTCCTGTGGCCCGATGAGCTCTGAATAGGATGGAAGTCGAGGTTGAAGACTACTCTATCCTAGAATAGACACCCTGGAAGGATTATTTCCATATGTATTAAGGTGGATGTTGATATTTGATGTTGTAAGTTTAGCCTGTGCACTTAGAGTGGAGTTTGTCAAAGAGGTGATAGAACTTACTCTAGGTGTGGCGGTAACACCCATTTCCTGCTGGTTAGATGTGTAAGCTTCCGCAATATATTATTGGGATTTTGTATCAAATAAAAGATGTGAAAATTGTGGTGTTACAGTCCCAATCCTCAGCGGAACGATATTTACACCATTTTTTTACTATCATCATTTTACTCATCAGTTTTGCAGGACACCATGAATTCGAAGAAGCTAGGTGGGAAGATCACACCAAAACGCAAGTCTAGGAGATTGGCAGAAATAACGAGACAAGAAATGCTAAGAGCCAGACGTGCTGCAAATGAAGGCCACGAAGTTGGGGACACTCCTAGTGATCCTCTCGTCCTCATTTCTGAAGAAGAAGAAATGAACCGGCAAAGCCTACTGAGAAATCCGTGAATGAGCATCCTAACTCACTCACTACGGGAGATGACTCTCCTCCAAGAGAACTAGGATTTATCTACTACACCATGTCTGATTTCGGTCCGTCAACCCGAGCCAGTCGAGTCTCGACGACCTACAGCAAGTTCGAATCCAGCACCGCCTTCACCACAAACAGGAAGAAGTAGAAAGATTTGAGAAAATCCTCCATGTAGTGGTCTAAATAAAAGGCGTATGGACTATGTTCCAATTTTCTTTTCCCATATGCTTATATTATCTATAAATGGAAAAAAATTTCGGATGGCAACTTACTTCTACAATTAATATTCGCCATAAAAGAAAGCTACGTGAAAAATGAGAAGAATCCAAAATATCAGTTAAGTAGCTACTAACAAGGGAAGAAATTGCTACTGCTTACGGGACTTGTGACTCTTTAGTCACAATGTTACATGAGATGGCCAAGGATTTGAAGGAAATTAAGACAAAACAAGCCGAATGTCTATCACTTGACCGTGAGATTCATGTGCAACAAAAGGGTGATGCACATTATTTTCCAAAGATTTTAGATGCTGCCAAAACAGGGGGAAGAGTGGTCAATCAATTTGGCCATATTGGAGGTTCTAGTTCGAGTAGAAATGCACCCACACAGGGGGAACGTGCACAGGGGGAAGGTGTGAAACCAACCTTCAAGACTTTTTCTAACCCTTCAGGAAATGTTTTTTTATACTTTTTCAGCCCCAAAGGTAGCAAGTCAACCCATTGCACCCATGATCACCGACCAAGACCGTGAGGAGGATGGTGGATTTATTTGCAGACCATTTTGGTGTACCACATGATAGCGTTCTTGATCAAGAAGGAAGAAACCCAAGGGAATGCACAAGATGGTATTTGCGCAAGGTGTTTCCCGCAAACGATCTACGCGAAGCCGCGGAATGCTACAAACTTGGAAGAGTGTATAAAAAATTCTACCATTCTGAGGACAAGAATGATTTTGGTAAGCTAAGAAAGGGGATAAATGAAATGTTGGGTATCTAAATTATTCTTAGCTTATTTTGTGTTGAAATGATCCAAGCTCATGACGTGATAAACATGACACTGTGATGGTTCGAATTATTGATGCAAATTATTATATAAATTATCTATTTTGTTTAGTTTCGTGTGTTATGGCTTTTAATTTGACTTAAAAATATTGTAGCATGCATGTTGGTAGAAAAATTAAAATTCTAAGGGAATTAATCTAACAATGCATATTCTTTCGTATAACTCAAAATTAAAGCCGTAGGTCAAAAATTTTATGTACACTCATCGTAATGGCTAGTCACAATAAAATTGAAAAATAAAATTAGTTGATTTCTAGACTAAGCCAAATATGATTGAGTATTGGTTTTGGAATCATCAAAAATGGGGAAATTGTTAGGAATAAAATTGTAATAGTTTTGATGAGCCAAATTGTAATTTTAGAAATCCCCTATTTTATATTTAGAGTGTAGCTAGTTGATCCGGAAGTCAAGTTCATGACATTAGAATGGTTCAAATTATTGTGTTATAGAGTCCATTATGTCATGAGACTTGTAATTTGTTTGCTTCCACTTTACACATGAATATGTGTGATCTAATGGATAAAACCTAGATTATCTATACTAGACTAGAATGCATGAGTTTGAATCCTATGGAGAACATTTTGGCTCTTGAACTCCAAGGAGTGGAGCAAGTCAAGCTCTTATAGAGCTAGTCAAGGTCAAAAGAAGTCAAAGCGGAGGAAGCTTGGAAACACTATCACTACACCATACGCTACACAAAGTAAAGAAGAAACAAATATATTATCTTGGTGATATTAACCAATAAGTTGATATGGAGCATTGGTTAAAGGTTTGACTGTATTACTTATTGGTCTAGTGTCCAAATCTGATTAGTAACATTTTAGTCTGTATAGACTAAGTTTGGGAGCTACTTGACACGACTAAAGGGAGGACTTTGAGCGCATGAAAGGCTTTTTAGAGCATGTTATGGAGCAACATTTAGTGGAACTTACACTTAGCCAATTTTCAAGTTCCATATATACTTTGAAGGTCTAGTACGTGAAGCCATGAACCAGATGTTAGCCAATTTTCAAGTTCCATATATACTTTGAAGGTCCAGTACGTGAAGCCATGAACTAGATGAAATTTAAATATGGTGATTTTCTGAAGATCATTGTTTATACTCAACCAAGAATCACCCGGAAAATATTATGAAAGATCAACTTGCCAATATCAAATCAAGAATGCAACAAAGTCAAAAATATCAAGCGCTGAAGGATACAAAGTTCATAATATCAAGCTGAGAAGGCAACAAAGTAAAAAATTGGAGGCTACAAGTTTTAAGGATCAATCAAGCCGAATTAGAAGGCTTTGTGAGCAATTTGCAGACATAATTTTTTAAAATTTACCAGCGGCATTAAATGTTGTAGATCAAATTGGAGAAGCTATCAGATCAAATTGGCAAAGTTATCAGAACGGTATGGTCATTAAGTGAAGAGGTATGGCCATCAGATCAAATTTGCATGACCAATTAGATCAAGTGAACGTTCAAAAATTTGAATATTCACAACGGACAAATAACTTTTGAAATTTTGAAAGCCAAGCAGACTTGAGGATGAAGATATGAACTTGTGAAAAAGAGCATACGGTGACAAGAATTGCAAAATATCAAGAAGTACAAGTTCTAAGTGCTGAATAGAAAAGATTCAAGTCTGAGAGGAAGAAATCTTTATTTCTTACAAAAACATCTCTATTGAGTGTAGAAAGAAGTGTAGCTGTGTGCGAGACACTTGGATGAACTAAGTGTAGCTTTGTGCGAGGCACCTGGTTGGAGCGTAGCTTTGTGCGAGGCGCTCAGGAGCTTAGCTTTTTTGTGCGAGGAGCTCGTGGTTGAGTGTAGCTCTGTGCGAGACACTCGGCAAGTGCTTGTATAGCACTGGTGTTTCACTATTTGTATCTGGGTGAACGGGATAGTGGAATTTCCCTCCTTGAAGTGAAAGGAGAAGAGTGTACTAGGAGGATTAACCACCTCTGAACCACTATAAATCTTTGCCTCTCTTTACTTTACAGTACTTTACATACTTTGCATTTTTGACTCACTAACCATTTTATTCTGTGTTGATTTATTCCGGGTTTGTGTGTTCCCACGTTCGCATGTGCTTCAAACTTTGCATATATATTCTTTGAGCTATTTCAAGGCATTCCAACGTGTTGCATGTCAAGTATCTCTTCAGTTTTACGCAGTTTTATTTTATAGCACTTTACCGTACGATATTCCGCTGTGCATTTCAAGTTGAATTTATTCACTTGAAATTACTTTTGTTGAAGTGTTATAAAGTTTAAATTTGATAGAAAAGTCTATTCACCCCCCCCCCCGCCTTAACTTTTCACCACCCAATCGGGACCAACAAATGGATATAAACACATGGCCTTTATAGTGTCAAAAGTTACTTTGAGTTGTAATTAATGATTGTGAAACTTGTGTGTGTTATACCTACGATACATTTCTTCAAAAAGACCGCGTGATTCAAGGTTCGTCCATCACTGCAATCCGAATTGATATATAGCGTATAATACTATGTGGAAGTTCAATCTCTAAGACACTTTCATTTATGCATTCGTTTTGGATTTATTTTTGTACATTATTAATTTTTAGTATATAAATAGAGGAAGATTATTGGATATTTATATAGTAATGGAGATTAATGTTTCAAATTGACTATCATGCAAGCTTAAATAATATTTGGAGTTGTGGAGTTATAAATATTATTTTAGTTTGGTAGGAAAAATTTTGGGAAAAATATGAAATTGGCCGAATTCATGAAGGCCGAATCCATGAAGGCCGAATTCATGAAATTAGCTAAATTCATGATTTGAATTTTGATGCCTTGGGACGAATATGTACATTCTTGTAAGCTCTTGGATAATGGACATACCTGTATTCGGTGTCGATCAATTCGGCTACACATTGAATTTGTTGATTCGGTGGATGACTATGCATGCGTGGAAAGTATATATATATATATATATATATATATATATATATATATATATATATATTTTACTCTTTGCATGCACTCAAGTAAAACATGTACATATATTTTATATATTATTTACTTAATAAATTTTCATCCATACATAATCTATGTAGGTACATATTTATAAAATATGTATATACTGTACATAGTTCTCGTAATTATATTTTCCTATGACAATTATATCCATCTGATATATATCCTTGTTAGAGTTTTAAACTTCCATGTAACCTCTCTAACACTTAAAAATATTTCATATAAATATTTTAGAGAGACATATGAAAGGAGATGCAATTTATATGTAAGACATGCAATCAAACTTGCAGGATACCAAATATTTAACAGTCTTACAGTTTTACAGGAAATTCTTAAACAATGCAATTTAAGAATTTCATTCATCTTCTTGTATCCCATAAAATTAAATCTTGAACCTTGTTGCTTTTGATAGAGGGAGATTTATAGCTTATAGTAAGGTGATGTTGGAAAAATAGCACCAAAATGGCATTTTAAGTGGCCATTTTGTGGTATAAATATATGTAGGGTCCACATCCGATTTGGGTCGGGTCAAAGTAGATTCGGATTCTTCGTAGTAAGACGAAGAGATCGATATATTATACGCACAAAATGGATAATGGGTGAATGAGAAATTGGTTCTCAAAGTAGACCCATTGGAGATGGAATTTTAAGTGAGGAAAAGCTTATGTAGCTTTGTCCCACATTGGTTGGGAAGGAAGATTCGCCCCACTATAAATACAAGAGCCTTTTTAAGGCTAATTGACTTTTATGGCATAGAGGTTCTCTCTTGCGCGCAGGAAAGTTGCTGGCCTTGCGGGCTGTTATGCCAAAATTCCGAACAAGTTTTCCATCTCAGTCCACATAAGTTCGAGACATCTCAGTCCACATAAGTTCGAGACATCAAGCCGAACTGACCTCTCGTGAGAGGTAGTTCGATGTCTCGAAGCTCAGCGGAGTCGACCTCTCGAAGGTCGTTCGCGTGCGAGTGCGATGTCGTGCAGCTAGGGTTGGCGCGCGCGTCCGATGTCTCGCGGACCAGTGCGATATCTCGTTGCCGGCACGATATCTCGAAGCATGCACTTCTCGACGTCTCGCGGCACGGCGATGTCTCGATGGTTCACAGTTTAGACCATGTCTCGCACTGCGACTCTAGTAACCTCTCGAACGCGATGTTTCACCTACTATGTCCGTTCAGAAATGACTCTTGATATTACGGAATTAATTTGATTAATTCCAATTATTATTTCAGAGTTATTTCGTGAATAATGGACTGGTAGTGGGTGTTAATGTGTGCTAATGACAGAATTAAATATTCTGCTAGTGGGATGAGGTTACAAATGGATTATCAATGCCATGGTTAATGCTATGATCCATTTCCTCCACTATATATTCGTTCTGAGCAGCAGGTTTGGAACACACCAAGAACACACAGCAATACACTGTTTTCTCCTCAAAACTCTGCTCACATTTCCTTCTAACCACCTGCGTTGAACCCACGTTCCTAGTTTGCCGGATCCAAGTTTGTGTGCTCAAACGGTGGATCATAGTACGTTTTATCTTAGGAAACCTAGACCGCAACGCTCCAGCACCCCGGGAGGCGGTAAATAAGGTTTTAAAGAGAGTGGCAACACGACTCGTGCTTCCAACCACCCGAGGTCATATGGATTTCATCCTCAACCGTAGTTTAGGTTTTTCAACCTTTTGTAGGTTGTAATTTTTCCTGTATTATTATCCTTCGTGGATAATTTTCTGTTGTAATTTCCATTATTTCCTTGTGTTTTCGAGATCACTTTTGTGATTACACGCCTAAAGATATCAAATGATCCGGTTTTGTTCCATTGTATTTCTGTATTTTTTGTTGTATCTCAAATGTATACCAAGCATTTTTTTAAACATGAAATACATACATAATAACAAATACTACAAATACATCTTATAATACACACATAATTACTTTTCGGAAATTTAATAAAATAAAATAAAATACATATAATCTAGTTATTTATACGGTATTATATACATAAATACTATATTCTTTTAGAATTACAATTAAATACATAGAATAGATATATGCGTATAATATATATAAATACATACGTAAATTATATATATATATATATATATATATATATATATATATATATATATATATATAAGGGGCTCATGTGCATAATATACCATAGGTGAGAAGTGAGATGCAATTAAAGCCACTGATCTTATTCAATCCAACGTACCAAATTGATTAACATATTTTAATACGCGCCATTCATTAAGGTTATTATGGTAATTGATAAGCACCAAGAATAGTCTAATTTAAGGGTCAAAAATAGGATAAAATAGGGAAGTTTTGCCACCCATTTATAACAATTTCGTGCATTAAGGCTCGGATGTGATCAAAAACCTCTAACCCAACTTTAGAGAATGTTTTGAAGTTAATTCCGCAGATTGAAAAGGGATTCGAGGCCAAAACGGAGCGAAAAGCAAGGAAGCCGCCGAGCAGGAACCGTCCACGCAGCCAACACGCGTGTGGGAGGCGTTGATCATTTCCAGTAGCCATCCACGCCTCCATTCACGCGTGAAGGTGGCATGATCAGGCCACAGGGGCCATTTCGGGATTTTTGACTCCATGTTTCCTATTCAAACCCTATTTCCTGAAATTTGAGGGGAGTAGCTTTTTAGATCTGAAGTTCTTTTTGTTTTCTCCCCTCTTGGGGGAAAACTTCATTTCATTAGATTAGATTGAATAAACCACGGTAAAAGGGTAGAAGATTGAAGACAAAAATGTAATAGAATCCATTCTCTATGGATGGTAACTCTTCTTTTCACTATCTATTTCGATTTCGTTTTTGTTCCCTTTAAATCTTCTATTGCTTTTTCTTGTTTCCTTGTTTTAATGTTTGCTTAGTTTAAATAGGGGATTGGTGGCCCCGAAACTAGCTATGTGGTTGAATTGTTGAAGAAATTGCTGTAAAAATGTGAGCTTTATGCATTTAGATTCAAATACTTGTGTGGTTGATGTTTGATATGCTTTGTGCCTAAGTGTGGCCACATTAGGTAGCAAACCCTGTGAAAGTGAGTGTGTGCGCGATAGCGGCCTCTCACGAGTCCAACTCATCCATATCCCCGCCCTTGGTCCGAAAAGAAGAGGTCCGGTAGGAGTGGTAGACAAGGTGTTCGATGAAATGCCCCAACCGAATGAGGATGTGGGAGTCCGAGTGTGACGCCACTCGATGAAGTGCCGTGAACTCCCTAGTTGAATCCAAATCATTTGTTTGCAAAACCATTAGATAGTAAACCACGTATGCTAGCCACGAGCCCCAATCTCCATTTTACCTTTTCTTAAACCTACCAATTCAAACCTTACACTCTTGTACAAATGCCTTTGAGTCTAGTCATTCATGTAACTCTTTTCCTTCAACCTCCTAAATGCCAACATTAACTCGACTCCAAACCTGCCTTCCTTGAGAGACCGATACTCGGGGAGTCTTGACTGTTCGTTTTAACACATTCCATTCCACAATCACTCACCCTAAACTAAACAACGCACCAGTAATTATACTAACATATATAAACGGTAATTTGGTAACTGCCATATATGATCATATGCAAAGATTTCCTCTAACGCAAAACTTTCCTCCTACATTCGATCAAATCAATTCTTTACGCAACGAAGATCAAATCAACCTAATTTGCATAATCAATCTGCACATTCTTTACGCACAATCTGCAAAAAGTCGATCGATCAACATAATGAATGAAGGTAATCTCAATTCTATTTTCTTTTAATCCAGTCATTAATATAAAAATCAGTTATATTGATGAATTTTTGCACATTCTTTACAAATTCGTTGTTATGAACGTATCAATTATAATGCTTAATCTTTTCGCATTCTTTACACATTCAATGATATGAAATAGCAATATCACAATTTAGTTGATTAGCCACAAGAATGTGCACTGTTAGGGACAAATTTATGCTCTGTATAGCACAAAAACATCCACTACAGAGCATAAACCCAAGCTATAAGATGGAAAATAGCCTAAACTCTATGACTGAACAACTTGCATTGTTAGTTAAGAAAATGTGTACTACTAGGCACAAAAATTTGCACTATATGGTTGAAAATTATGCACTGCAATGTCTATGCAATTGCATTTGGTATAGCCATAAGAATGTGCACTGGTAGGCATAAAAATATGCTCTGTATGTCACAAAAATTTGCACTATAAGCATACAACTAATCTAAAACATGTTTAGTACCCTGAACTCTAAAGATCAACTATGTGAATTGTTAGGTTAGAATAGTTGCACTATTAGGTATAAATATTTGCACTATATGAGTAAAAATCATGCACTACAAGTTATTATCAAGAAAAATGTGAATTCTATGCAACTTCACTTCATATAGGCAAAAGAAAGTGCACTTTTAGGCACAAAAATGTGTTCTGTATAGCAAGAAAATGTGCACTATAAGCATACATATAACCTAAACCATGTTTAATACCTTCAACTGTAAGGATGAACTATTTGAACTGTTAGGTTTGAATATTTACACTATTAGGTTTAAATATTTGCACTATATGAGTAGAAAAAGTGCACTACAAATGATTTTGAAAACTAATGATGAGTTCTATGCAATTTCATTTGATATATTTATAAGAATGTGCACTGGTAGGCAAAAAAATGTGCTCTGTATGGCACAAAAAAGTGCACAATAAGGATTACACTATCCTAAACCATGGTTAATACCCTGAAGTATAAGAATGAACTACATGCACTATTAGGTCTAAATATCTGCACTATTAGGCACAAATATTTGCACCATACGGTTGAAAAATATGCACTACATCTATATATGAAAAAATAGTGTTTTTTTGTGCAATTTTACTTAATTATCCAGAAGAACGAGCACTGGTAAGGACTTACTTTCACTCTGTATGGCACAAAAACATGCACTACAGAGCATAAAAGTATTTTATATCTTTGAATATTTTTATTTTGCATTTACACCATATTTTATATCTTCTATTTCCAACATCATCTCCATATGGCATCACATCAGGCACAAATTTTAATGCTTCTGATGCAATTCCAGTAACCTTGGAGGTGGTTATAGTGTGGATATATCACCGGGGATGACTGAATATCGGATTCTTAATTGTGAAGATGGGAGCAAACCTAAGATTGGTATGATTATTTAGTACTTTAGAGGCTGCTATATCCTTTTACAAGAACTATGCTGCTGAAGTTGGCTTTGATATAAGGTTTAGTTCTATTATGAAGTCTAAGGATGGGTGATTTTGACAAAGTACATTCTTTGTAGTAGAGAAGGGTATAAGAATGTTACCGGTAGTTCTACATTGAATGTAGATGAAGCATCAAGTTCTTCAATTACAAGGAGGAGAAGAGTCTCAAATAGGACAGGTTACAAAGCCAGAATTGTGTTCAAATTCATAGGAAGTCTTGGTTATGTTGTTAAAAAATTTGAGGAAAGACATAACCGCTGTATGTCATCAATCCTAACAAAACAGTTTCTAAAGGTCAATAGGATCATTGATGTGGGACATCAAAAGTTCATTGCAAATTGTGCACGAGCAAATATTGGGCCAACAAAATCATTTAACTTGTACAAGGAGATGGTCGGAGATTTTTCCAATGTAGGTGCAACGAATGTTGACTTTAAGAACTTCAATAGGGATGTTAGGGCATATATAATAGGTGCTGATGGACAAATGATTGTGAATAATTTTTTTAAGAAAAAGGAGCTGTGTGAAGCATTTTATTTTGCATATGACATTGATGAAAATGAGCACTTGTGCAAGCTTTTTTGGGCAGATCCAATTTCAACAAAGAATTTTGGCTGTTTTGGGGATGTAGTATCTTTTGATGCAACGTATCAAACAAACAGGTTAGTTTAACATACTGCACATTAATTTCCTATTAAAGTGCATGTTTATTGTTTTCCAAAACACGATTTTATCACTGCCTGAGCATTTATTTTATGTGTCATGCTTTAAATATTATATTTTGTAAGTACAACATGGATTTTACACCATTCACCGGGATTCATAACCACAAGAAAAACATTACATTTGCAACTGGATTGTTGACAAAAGAGGACATTGCATCCTATGTTTGGTTATTTGAACACTTTAAGAAAGCAATGGGTGCAGAGCCAAAAGTAATCATTACTGATCAAGATCCAGCAATGAGACAAGCAATTCCAGTAGTATTTAATGAAGCTAGGCATCGTTTTTGCATGTGGCACATTATGTGCAAGGTGGGTGAAAAGATTGGTTATGTGCTAAGTAAGAATGATATGTTTAGGAAGAAATTGAACTCTGTTGCGTGGAGCTCATACTTAGAACCTCTTGAATTCGAGAATGAATGGAAACCGATCATGGAAGAGTTTGATTTAGTCAATAACAACTGGTTTGTACAAATGTTTGAGTTGCGCAGATTTTGGATACCAGCCTATTTCAGAGATGTTCCTATGGCTGGTTTATTGAGGACTACATCACTCTCGGAAGGTGAATATGGTGTTTTTAGTCGATTTCCTACGCCTCTCTCTAGTCTAGTCTAGTTTTATATGCAGTTTGAGCGTGCTTTGAACTCTAAAAGACATAATAATGCAAAACTTACAAGTGATAGTAAGGGGAACATCCCAGAAATGAGGACAACTTTGCCCATTGAAAAACATGCTTCAACTGTATACACACTCTATTTTTTTATGATATTTAGAAGGAAATATGCACAACATGTTTTAATTGTCGAGTTTTGACTGTTTGAGAAGATGGTGGCATACTATTTATGAGATCAAAGATGATAGTGATAAAAAGATTACTGTGGAGCACAATGTAACTGAAAAGAAAGATGTTTGTAGTTGCAAGATGTTTGAAAGAATTGGATTGTTGTGTAGCCACACTTTTGTGGTTTTTAAGGATTTGAACTTTGATAAAATCCCTATAAAATATGTGCTGAATCGATGGACTAAGGGTGCATCCTTAAAGCCTATCTTCCATATTGATGGTTTCACATTTGATCAAGGTGCAGGAATGGATGAAAGAAAGGTGTTATTGGCACAATTGTGGGGTGATATGCTGTGTTGTATTGGTTTAGTAGAAGAAGCAAAAATGGATAAATTGATTGAATTTGCACAAGTGACTAAACAGTAAAAATTGATACTGATGACAGAACAAGCTGATTTATCCCCTACCCATAGGAAGAATGCAGTCATAGAGTGTTATTGTGAGTCATCTAAGCCTTCCGAGATCTCTATTCTGCCATCAAGAAAAGCAAATAAGGGCAGTGGTAAGCATATGAAAGGGAAAAAGGAGTTAGCAATGGATACATCAAAGAAAGGTTTAAGAACATGCCATATGTGGGATACTTACTTAGAAAATGACAAGCGACATGACAGCATGAACTGCCCACTTAGAAAGGAATTAACAGATGAAGAGGATTGAGCATTTTCATATTTTGTAAGGCCAAAACAGTATGAATTACAACATTTAAAAAAAAAACGAATGAATATTTTACTGTTAGGTTTAAATATTTGCACTCTTTGGTTTAAATATTTGAACTATATGAGTAGAAATCATGCACTACAAGTGATTATCAAAAAAATGTGAGTTCTATGCACTTCCATTTTGATATAACCATAAGAATGTGTACTGATAGGCATAAAAATGTGTTCTGTTTGGCACAAAAATGTGCACTGTAAGCATACAACTAATCTAAAACAAGTTTAATACCCTGAACTCTAAGGATAAACAGTGTGCACTTTTAGGTTGAAATAGTTACACTATTACGTATAAAATTTTGCACAATATGAGTAAAAATCATGCACTACAAGTTATTATCAAAAAAAATGTGATATCTTTGCAATTTCACTTCATATAGGCATAAGAAAATGTAATGATAGACATAAAAATGTGCTCTATTTGACACAAAAATGTGCACTATAAGCATACAACTAATCTAAAACAAGTTTAATACCTTGAACTCTAAGGATAAACCGTGTGCACATTTAGGTTGAAATAGTTGCACTATTACGTATAAAATTTTGCACTATATGAGTAAAAATCATGCAGAACAAGTTATTATAAAAAAATGTGATATCTATGCAATTTCATTTCATATAGGCATAAGAATGTGCACTGATAGGCATAAAAATATGCTCTATTTGGCACAAAAATGTGCTCTATTTGGCACAAAAATGTGCACTACAAGCATACAACTAATCTAAAACAAGTTTAATACCCTGAACTCTAAGGATAAACAGTGTGCACTTTTAGGTTGAAATAATTGCACTGTTAGGTATAAAATTTTGCACTATATGAGTAAAAATCATGTACTACAAGTTATTATAAAAAAAATGTAAGTTCTATGCAATTTCACTTCATATAGGCATAAGAAAATGTGCACTTTTAGGCACAAAAATTTGCTCTATATGGCATGAAAATGTGCACTATAAGCATAAAAATAACCTAAACCATGCTTAATACATTGAACTATAAGGATGAAGTATGTGAACTGTTAGGTTTGAATATTTGCACTATTTGGTTTAAATATTTGCATTATGTGGGTAAAAATCATGCACTACAAGTTATTATAAAAAAATATGTGTTTTATGTAATTTTATTTCGAATACCATAAGAATGTGCACTTTTAGGAACAAAAATGTGCTCTTTACGGCAAGAAAATGTGCACTATAAGCATAAAAATAACATAAACCATAGTTAATACCTTGAACTCTAAGGATGAACTATGTGAACTGTTAGGTTTGAATATTTGCACTATTGGGTTTAAATATTTACAGTATACGAGTCAAAATCATGCACTACAAATTATTATTAAAAAATGTAAGTTTTATGTAATTTCATTTCAAATAGCTATATGAATATGCACTTTTAGGCACAAAAATGTGCTTTGTATAACAAGAAAATGTGCACTATAAACATAAAAATAACAAAAACCATGGTTAATACCTTGAACTCTAAACATGAAGTATGTGAACTGTTAGGTTAGAATATTTGCACTATTAGGCTTAAATATTTGCACTGTATGAGTAAAAATCATGCACTACATTCATAGAAGTATATTTTGATATAGACAATGTATCAAAACAATTAACATAAACATGATCCACAAATACGTCAAACGCTTGTACAACAAAAACACCAGTTTCAACAGTCATACAAACATCAATCACCAAATATTTCAACAATCACATGAAATAAACACCAAATTTTCAACAAGTCATTCCTTCTTGAAGAATCTCATTGCTTTATCCTTCTTTTCATCCCAAAGTTCATTGATTTGAGCAAACAGTATTGCAACATATTTGACACGAAGTCGGTCTAGTTGGCTTCGATTGCCCTTCACAAGACCACAATCCCAATCTTTCGCTAGAGGCCCCATGAAGGTTTCCATGTGGCGCAATCCTCCTTGTTTTCGTTATCTCTCCATGCCATTTTAGTCCTTGTTGGTTTCACTGATTTGAAACGATTGGATTTTGCCTCCAAACCCTTACTCTTTAAGTACTCCATGACCATATATTTCTGCCACATCATGTTTAGGTTAGCAAATCATATTCAATCAAAAAAAACAAATTTTTTTTACTAAATAAAATGTTTTTAAATACTCACTAAATCAGAAGGCACTTTTCCATATTTCTGATCACTTGACACAACTTTTGATGAATTATCAATGATATCAATTCTTTGATTCTTGATATTGAAGCATATCACGTATGAATGCTCCGATGCAATCATAGGGAAAAACATATGCATTTGGACAATCAAATCAATATATTAATATTTGTTTGGATAACTTATATAGCATAAGCTAGACCTATACATTACCAAATCAAGGGCAGGGAGTGTAATGTGTGGAACGTGCTGAAGCTCATGATGAAGATTTTCTTCAAATCGCTCTAGCCTGGCCGCATCATCCCCTCGAGGGTCCACCACAGTGTAGGACTGCATTATTCAAATATTATTAAATAGCTGCATAAATACTCATCACATAATACTCTATTTTTGTTTTATTCACTTACACATGAGTATGTTGTAGCAAAAATCCTAGTAGGAGAATTTGGATCTTTAAATCTTTCTAGGTCATTCAATATGATTGACCATACATCTAGCACAGATGCACTAACATATGCATGATCCTTCAACGACAACAACTCCATCCTCATCAACATTGTCGCCCCAGATCTGAAAACATACTCTTCACTAAATTTCCAAAATTAAACATGTTAGATATATAAACATCTTCAAAAGATGGTTAGGAAAGTGAACTTAAAGACTGAACAACATGCACTGATAGGTAAGAAAATATGCACTACTAGGCATAAAACTTTACACTATATGTGTAAAAATCATGCACTACAAGTGATTATGAAAAATAATATAAATATGCAATTTCATTTGATATAGCCATAAGAATGTGCACTGGTAGGCACAAAAATGTGCTCTGTATAGCACAAATATGTGCACTATAAGCATACAACTAATCTAAAACATGTTTAGTACCCTGAACTCTAAGGATAAATAGTGTGTACTTTTAGGTTTAAAAACTTGCATTATTAGGTATACAATTATGCACTATATGAGTAAAAATCATGCACTATAGATGATATATAGTCTACGTATCAAAACAATGTAATGTTAACATACATAAAAGTTGATCAAGAAAACTTACATGTCAGCATTTGGATTTTGCATTATCCATTCTTGATACACCTTCTCAGTAGCTGTCAAGAACTGACCAACATTTATCTGCCGCACCATATAAGGAGACCTCAATGGAACAGTAATCTTGCGGATCCTTCTTTCTCCTTCTTGGTTCTCAACCATTTCAATCTCAGGTTCCTTGCCGTAATCGTCCACAATGATTCTTTTGCCCTTATCCATCATAGACCCTTCCCCTAACTGAACATCTACCCTTTCTTCACTTTCAGCAACTCCAACACCTCTCTGATCCACCAAAGCATCTTTCTCAGAAACCATATCAACTGCATCAACACTCTCATCCACCAAAACACCCTTCTCACCACCAATATCAACCCCACCATCTCTTCCATCCAACGCAGAATCTTTCTCAACAACCATCTCAGCTCCATCAACTTTCTCCTCCACAACAACATCCTTCTCAGCAACAACCTCAACACCACCACCTCTTTCTTCCAAACCAGCATCTTTCTCGCAAACTTCCATTTGTTCTTCTTCTTGATGTTCACTGCTTGGACTACACGCTTGAGTAAATTCTGCTCCAACATCCTTGTATTTACTAGATATATTAACAACATTATCCCGGTTTGATTCTTCACCAAGTGGTGGTATCAGACCAAGACTAAAGCTTGGCATATCAGCGACCTTTCTCAAATACTCTTCCCTCCTCAAAATGGCTACATCCATAGCAGCAATATTTTCTGGATTGCACCAAAACGAATCCTGGTTGCTAGATGTTTCAACATCTTTTTGAATGCTAGAATCAACAGTCACTCGTCCACCCCCAAAAAGCTTTTGAGCTACAATGTGCATCAATTTGATCACCTTATTATCACAGACAGAAAGTGATGGTTTTGAAGCCAACTCAATCACCTCAACAATTGTCTTCCCAAGTAGGTCAAGCTTCTCGACATAATTTGCAATATACACCTATATACCAGTTTTTTTTTTCAAAAAAAAGTGAGTTCTATGCAATTTCACTTCATATATGCATAAAAATGTGCACTTCTAGCTAGAATAATGTGCTCTGTATGATAAGAAAATGTGTAGTATAAGAATAAGGATGAACTATGTGAACTGTTAAGTTAGAATATTTGCACTATTAGGTTTAAATATTTGCACTATACGGGTAAAAATCATGCACTACAAGTTATTATAAAAAAAACTATGAGTTCTATGTAATTTCATTTGAAATAGACATAAGAATGTGCACTTTTAAACACAAAATGTGCTTTTATGTCAAGAAAATGTGCACTATAAGCATAAAAATAACATAAACCATTGTTAATACCTTGAACTCTAAGGACAGACTATGTGAACTATTAGGTTTAAATATTTGCACTATATGAGTAAAAATTATGCACTACAAGTTATTATCAAAACAAATGTGAGTTCTATGCAATTTCACTTCATATAGGCATAAGAAAGTGCACTTTTAGGCACAAAAATTTGCTCTATATGGCAAGAAAATGTGCACTATAAGCATAAAAATAACCTAAACCATGGTTAATACCTTGAACTCTAAGGATAAACTATGTGAACTGTTAGGTTAGAATAGTTGCACTATTAGGTTTAAATGTTTGCACTATATGAGTAAAAATCATGCACTACAAGTTATTATCAAAAAAATGTGATTTCTATGCAATTTCACTTCATATAGGCATAAGAATGTGCACTGTTAAACCAAAAAATATCCACTACAAGACCTAAAAATATGCACTTGTAAGGAAACTAATAGTAGAAACGCATCTGTGCCTCATCATCTTCTTCAAAGAGTCTTTGACTTCCAAGAGGCGCCTGTGGTTGAACTGATCGCTGATCATCACGGGTAGGCTGAGGTACAGACCGGTGGCACTCCTCAACTTGGTCTTGAATATTTTCTGCAGTAGGTTTGAAGCGGTCCTCACCTAGACCAAAACAAAATCCTCTGGCTTGAATCTCTGCCACTACTCTCTCCTTAATCAACTGTGAAGTCCAACCAACAAATGATGGGATTCGCCTTGGTATGTTTCGAGTGAATACCACCACACGATCAACATAAAAAACCTGAAAACAAAGGCAAAATTTTCAGTTTAATAATCCTTTAACTATTAAACTCTACATAAAATGTATGTATTTTGAGCCTTACTGTCAAAAACAGGAGTGGATCAGTGAAAAGAGTTTTCGAACTCTATGCCCAAGTAAGCTGAGAATCCATGAAACTCCGAAGCACGTAATCACACCAACTCAAGTGCTTAATCTGATAAACATCTACTAGATGATGAATGATATGGGGCCTAACATGTCTTTGCGGTGTGTCAATGAAAAAGGAGCAAACTAAGACAATTAAATGTCTTTTAAACCAAATACCGCCATCCTCACAAGAAAGCATCGCTTTAATAACATCTACATATAAATAACCCCGTGCTGACTTAACAACCACCCTTTTCCACTCCTCTAACAAGTCAGTATTGTGTGCCCTAGACCACTTCTCAATCTTTAAATCCCCTATAGGAAAACCTAAAACCAGTTGAACATCTTCTTCGATAATAGACACCCAAGTACCATCAACAAGATACAACGTATTATTCCTAGGGTTGTAGTTTTGAACTAGCCAGTACCCCATCCTTGTTGGAAGATTATCAATTTGTAGATGCAACAAACTCCCAAAGCCCATCTCTATAATAGCAGCTGTCTGTGCTGCATTCAACCCTTGCAACGCCTCAAAAAACTGGCTTGTTGAGGACCCTGATCGTAAAGATGGGTAATCCTTAAGCTTCTTCCATGTCTTTCTCACTTGACGAACTGCTAAAACGGAAGAAGCTGGTGCATTACTAGGGCTAGCATCACCCGCAACACTCCGAGCCCTTTTCCTTGATCTTTTAACAACTACTATCTGCTTTGAACGGATTTCATCTATCCTCAACCGATTACCAGCTAACAAAAAGACAAAGAACAAAAACAACAAAAAAAAAACCTATTATATAACAGAAAAATTTACACTGTTAGTTAAAAAAATGTGCACTATATGACTTCAAATTATGCATTGTAAGTGATTATGAAAAATAATATAAGTTTTATGCAGTTTCATTTAAATAGATATAAGAAAATGTGCACTGTTAGGCACAAAAATGTGCTCTGTATGGCACAAAAATGTGCACTATAAACATAAAACTAAATTAAAAAAAATTTAGTACCCTGAACTCTAAGGATGAATAGTGTGCACTTTTAAGTTGAAATAGTTGCACTAGTTGGTATAAAATGTTGCAGTACATGTGTGAAAATCATGCACTACAAGTGATTATAAAAATTAATGTGAGTTCTACACAATTTCATTAATAGAAATAAAAATGTGCACTGTTAGGCATAAAAATGTGCTCTGTATGGCACAAACATGTGCACTATAAGCATACAACTACTCTAAAACTAGTTTAATACCCTGAACTCTAAGGATAAACAGTGTGCACTTTTATGTTGAAATAGTTCCACTATTAGGTATAAAATTTTGCACTATATGAGTAAAAATCATGCACTACAAGCATAACACTATCCTAAACCATGGTTAATACTCTGAACTCTACGAATAAAATAGTTGCACTGTTAGGTCTAAATATATGCACTATTAGGCAAAAAAATGTGCACTATACGCCTAAAATTCATGCACTACAATTGATTATGAAAAATAATGTGAGTTCTCTCCAATGCAAGTGATTATGAACAATAATAGCCATAAGAATTGAACATTTTAGATACAATAAAACACAGACACTAAAATAATATGAACCTAAATCATCCAGAATTTAAAATCACAAACTAACATCAAACAATGAAAAACATGCAATACATTTTTATTAGAAATTTACCTCGTCTATTCACAGCACGTTGAAGGTCTGGTGATGAATCATCAGCCGCCGCCATTGTTTCGTATACTTCAAATTGTATGTTTGCTAGAGTGATGAACACGGTCAAACATTCCCAGTCTCGTCGTCCTCGTCGTCTTCGTCAACTTCGCCTGAAAGGTGCACAATTCTTCGCCTTCGCCTGAAATTTAATCCGTTAATTCGTCGCCTTCTCTTTCACCTTCTCGCCGGAGCGTACGTTGATCTAGAGAAACACACAGAAAACTTCATTGTATTGCGTTTAGTGGAGAAGCGGGAAAGGTAGTGGATAGGGTAAATGACGATTATAACCTCCAACGTTAATAACCTAACAATTTAATTGATGCGAATTTTTTAAATTGAATGGCTTAGATCATCTATTAAAACTAAATCTAATGGCCTAGATTTCATCCTATTTCTCACCTAAGGATCTAATTTCACATGATCATATATATATATATATATATATATATCTTTTTATACACATACGGCAAGTACACTACATAAACATACATATATAGAATTTGAAATTTATATTACAATCACACAATTACTAGTACACTCATATAAATAAATATAGGGAATTAATTTGTACATATTCTATATACATACCTATGCAATACACACTAAACTTAAAATTTTTACAGGTTATTAAATTACTCTAATTATATATGAATACACATATGTACGTATATTTCCATTTATTCATAAATATATAAGAATATACATAATAAAAAAATCATAGGTATTATATATATATATATATATATATGCAAGAGTCCAAACATGTCCACATTTTAATGTCTGTAGTGTACCATACCAACATTACCTTAATGCCAATATGCTACATATTTTTTTATAGGTTCACTCATCAAGATGGTCTATGTTTCAAGCAACAATCATTGCTCAACTAATGATCAGTAAGGGCAATTGTCAAATGAAACGGTTTCTATATTGAATGGCAACTGGAACCATTCTGCTTTCTGTGGCAGACTGTAACACCCCGGCTCGGCTATACCGTACATCCGGAGTAGTTACCGCCACACCTAGACCGAACCCAGCCGAATCCATACGGAGTTCACTTTAGGTGCACAGGCTAAGGGAAAGGAAAACTGTTTCACATCATCATCATTACCCAACATATCTTCATATATATATATGTGAGCAAAAGGGGTAGCTGCACTAGCTACCACTATACACAAGAGTTTAATTACAAACTTACTAGCCAACTAAGTTCATCATGGCTACAAAAAGGATATATATACACAAAAGAGTTCCTCCCAAAACATTCCCAACCAGCCAACTACTCTAAGAGGCGGTACACCGGTCCGGTGTACGTTCCCCATACTAGATGCCACTCACCCGCGAACCATGTGAAATGGTCCAAAAAGTAGCAAGGAGTGTTCACCATTGACTACTCATCCCAAAGCTCCAAAGGACTGGGATCCCACGGATAGGGATAAAAGACAACGAACTCTAGGGGATCACTCCCCTCTAACACCTCTATGGGATAAAACCCAAACCTAGACTGGGCTCTATCCAGAAAAGTCGGCTGACTACTGCGAACCGGAACGCGAGAGGGTGTAGTTGGGTAAGCTGGGGGAGGGCTGTACTGCGGAGGAGGAGGAGCAGGAACATAGACCGGGTCCGAAGCATGAACCGAGTCGGGAGCATAGACTGGAGCAGGAGGATCTGGAGCGTAGCCTGGGGCATACGGGTCATCACCCGCCAACAACTGTACATAGCTATCATAGTCAACGAGGGGAAAATAGAACTCTGAGGAACCATTAGAGTTCCCTAGGCTACAGGAGCCCACACTAGACTACATCTGATAAGAAACACAACGAAGTGCAGTTAGCGCCACGGCTAAGTAAGAAAATCCATTGTCACTTAAGAATAGACAAACGTTTGAAAACATAGATACTCTGAAAGCTTTATAAAGTTTTACCCATGATTTGAAAATCTACCTGCAACCAAACGATTTATGGATAGCATAATAGCGTATAAATGATAAATCATGTAAAGCTTTTCTCAAATAAGAATAATGGCATAACTGCCACTCAAAATCATTTTCATGCCCTTTTCAGACAAGTTTGCAAAATTTCACATTTCCAGGAATTTCATCATTTGCAAATAGAACCGCAGCTCTAGTGCTCATAATAATCTGAACCGCAGCCCAGAGTAACAATAATTTTCGTAGTAAAAAAAAATTCACTTAGTTTCCCCTGAGTAAGCGCGAGGCTTTCCTTTTTGAACATTTCTCAATTCCCCTTTTCAAACCTTGGGCCGTGGCATTTCCCAGCCTTCCCGTAGGTCTCCTTATCCCAACCTCGGGCCATGGCACTCCAGCCCTCCCATAGGTCCAACCTTATTCCAACCCCGGGCCGTGGCATTTAAGCCTTCCCGAAGGTCCCCACCTTATTCCAGAAACTAAGGGTTTGAAAACATTTTTTTCTTTCCTGGAATCAAATAGTATTTTCAAAATAATTTATTTCCTTCCAAATATGGTTGTGACATCCCAAAATTTCGTCACTAGTTTTGTTACAAAATATTTTTGTCAAAATTGTTTCTAATCATTTCTTTTCAGAAAATTTCAGCTTGGCGNTAAAAATAATTCCCGAACTCTTTTTCACTTGAAAATTTTATGGTAGAACCCCAACTCATAGTACTTGATGTCCATAAAAAGTTTTGATCATTTTGATCCGCGAATAAACACAGAAAATTCCATTTCTGCCCTTGGCGATGTGCTGTCAAGAATTGTTTTTTCTCTGGACCAGTTTTGGAAACAAATTCGAAAACCATACTTATACTACTCCGATCATTATGAAATTTTATATGCAGGTTCTACACTTATAGAACTACATATCTGAAAACAATAGAATCAAAATACCTTACCAACTTTTCCCAATAAATCTCGGAAGTTACTGCCAGAGACTATCTTGATTTTTTTTTTCAATATTTTCACAAGTATAAGCTTATATGGACATAAATATAATATGTACATGCATATACAAGCTATGAACATGTATACAAACATATTTATAAAACTCCTAATCTCATCATTCACTAGCAATTGTCCATTTTCAAGTGACTAAACCAACTTAAGGGATTCCTTACCTTTTTAGAAGCTTTAAAACCGTAGAAAGTGTTGAAATCTTATACTCCCAATATCCACCGAAGGTCCTAAACAATTTACACCATAATAACAACATTTTCAAGAATTCTTAGCTTATGATTAAGTTCTAGAAAGAATTCTAATCCTTTAAACCGAATATTTACAAAGCTTACCTACTGTTGAAGAGCTTGGTGAAGGATTTTAGCTATGGAGTAATGGAGTCTTGAACAAGAATGAAGATGAAGATGAGATTTATTTTTCTCTCTCCTTTCCTTAATTTTTTTTCGGCCAAAGGGGGTGAATGCAAGACTTGGAGGCTAAGCTAGATTAATTTCTATCCAAATCATCTCTTAAAAATTAATATTTACCTACATGGTGAAAAATTGTGACACTTGTCACTATTCCATGGTAAGTTCCTAAAGATAAGAATTACTATACAGTTAGGGATTAAATCAGATGAATGCTCGGTGGAAAATCACTTAATTCGGAAAAATTTTAATACCAAAATTATTCAAAAAAAATAATCCCGTCATTAACCACCAAAATCGAAATTTTCCGGTACATCGCGAAATTCAGCGGTTCGCAGGCTCGTAACAAACTTTCACCCTTATAACTCATCCAATCCCAACTTAACTAAGTAGGAGGCTCACACTTAGTCATAACATGCATAATAATCCATTTCCTAGGAAATCCGAGCTGAAAATTCGTCCTTAAAAATTTTGCGGTTCGTGACCGGTACGTACGATCGCAGCTTATAAATAACTATACTCTCTTATAAAAAAAAAATTCTTTTGAAGCCTCGGGGGACCATTTCATGAATGTCATAACCTAAAGAAATATTTTTCGAATCTTAGTCTTACGGAAATTGCCGAGGGGTTACAGTCTTCACATTGTCAAGTTTGAAACAAGAATGATCAGCGAATGCATCAAATTTTTGTCTTCTATGAATGGACGCAATATCCTAGTATGTCTATTCATATGATGAGTAATGCACTTTTTAATGAATTTCATGAATTTCATGAATTAATCTCTAGACTTCAGCCACCTTCTAGCTCCATTAGACATTTAAGACTTTCTGCTATTGTATAAGTTATTTTTGGCTTATCAGTATGTGCTGTGAAATGATAGTGGAATGTCGAAGCTCTCATTGCAATATGGGTGTTATCTACAAAAACCGTGGGGATGCTGCCAATGGTGGAAAGAAGCAGATCTATTGTAGAGATTTATTTTACCATATGTAAATATTATTTCCTCATTCTTTGTAATGTGGTTAGTCAATCATATGATTTCTTTATGTTTAATTTTATTATTACCGTTAGAGTAGCTAGTATATATATGCTTAGGTTTCTTCATTCTTAAACACAATCAATATACAATATTTTTCCATTCTCCAACATGGTATCAGAGCAAATCTCTATATTCTGTAATTTTTTTCTTCTTTCTGGTTCATCACCATGGCTGAGAATTCTCAATCTTCTCCCATGGATGACACCCTATCAACCACCATCACCACTTTCGCCACTCACATTGATATACAAAACCCATATTATCTTCATTCTTCTGATGGCACACCAATAAGCTGCTCTTCGCATCGTTCGGTACATCAAGAACTCACCCGACCGTGGTATATTGCTCTCTGCTAAAACTTCCTTGAAATTACATGCTTATTCTGACGCTGATTGGGCTTCTTGCCACACAACTCGCCAGTCAACAACTGGATATTGCACCTTCTTAGGACCAAGCCCACTCTCGTGGAAGGCAAAGAAACAAGCCACCATATCTAGATCCTCTGCCAAAGCTGAATATCGAGCAATGGCTAGTGCTGCAAGTGAAATCACTTGGCTACAACTATTACTATCTGAATTTGATTTTTCTGCCACATCCGGCTCATTTGCATTGCGACAACCAAGCCGCCCTACACATACCCAATAATCCGGTATTTCACGAACGCACTAAGCATGTTGAGATCGACTGCCTCTTTGTACAAGAAAAAATTAAGGCTGGTCAAATACAAACTACCTTCGTTCCTTCTAACCAGCAATTGGCCGATATATTCACCAAGAGCCTCTCCCCGCATACTTTTACAACAATTCTATCCAAGCTCACACATAGGATTTGAGCTTGAGGGGGAGTGTAGAGATTTATTTTACCATATGTAAATATTCTTTCCTCATTCGTTGTAATGTGATGTCAATCATAGGATTTCCTTACCTTTATTTTTATTGTTACCGTTAGAGTAGCTAGTATATATATGCTTAGATTTCTTCATTCTTAAACACAATCAATATACAATATTTTTCCATTCTCCAACATCTATAACGTTTAAAGGTGTTACTATTTTTGTAACCCAACAAACAAAGAAAATACTCCTTTAATATTGTACAGGAAAAAATTTCATTATTATTATTATAAAATTAATTCTTTTATAAAATAATTTTATTTTTTTTAATAAAAATGACCACCTGCGTCTGGAACTGGGCAGTTCCAGACGCAGATGGTCATTTATATATATATATATATAGCAGATGGTCATTTATATATATATATATATATATATATATATATATATATAAATGACCATCTGCGTCCGGAACTGGGCAATTCCGGACGCGGATATTCTATAAAAAATAAAAATAAAAAACCATCTGCGTCCAGACCTTCCCAGGTCCGGACGTAGATGGTTGACTATTTGTGTTCAGGCAACTCCGGACGCAGATAGTCTTGACTAACTGTGTTCGCGGCATATGCGTCCGGAGTTTTTCGGACGTAAATAGATATATATTATCATAATATAAAATATATACATAGTTATACATACACACCGTTCTTTTATATATATATATATATATATATATATACACACACACACACTAGTATACATATCATATGCTATTAAATAATAAAATAATAAAAATAGTAAAATACTATATGGTACAAGGATTTATTGGTCCAAAAGAATATGACTCCATAGTATTCAATGAATATGGTTTAGGGACTAAATGAACATTGAGGAAGAATATGGATAAATTCGGAAATTCAAATAGGCAATATTAGGAACCGAAAATCTCAAGTGTCACAATCTATCCCCCTTAAAAGAAAGCTTCGACCCCGAAGCAATCTTATCTTAAACTTAAACAACTTAAATCTAAATAATATTCAACATGTTATTCTATTAATAAATTATGGAGTGAGGTGTTAAAATCTGTCATCCTCAAAAGAAAGTTACGTCCCCGTAACTTGACTATTACCTGAATCAAATCAGCATATAAGGCACGTACCTGAGAGATGCACACCCTCGGGGTGCAACCGCCACAGTTTATCACAAGAAAACACCTTTCATATAGGGAAAAGCAATTACACTTACAACCTCACTGCGAAGTTCAATCTTAGGTACTAGTCGCATTCTTAAGCTTCTTTTCAAAAATATCCTTAATTTCTAGAGTTCAAAGTTGAATTTAATTTATAACAAAATTGATAGTGGAAAGTGAGGGTGTTTGTAACACCCCAATTTTCACATCTTAAATTTATTACAAAATCACTAATAATATATCTCGGAAGCTTATACTTCTAACCAGCAGATAATGGGTGTCACCGCCACACCTAGAGTGAATTCTATCACCTCATTGACAAACTCCACTCTAAGTGCACAGGCTAAACTTACAACATCAAATATCAACATCCAACTTAATATATATGGAAATAATTCTTCTAGGGTGTCTATTATAGGATAGAGTAGACCTCAACCTCAACTTCCATCCTATTCAGAGCTCATCGGGCTACAGGAGCCCACACTAGACAACATCTGTTAAAAGAAAACACATTGNTATATATATATATATATATATATATATATATATATATAAATGACCATCTGCGTCCGGAACTGGGCAATTCCGGACGCGGATATTCTATAAAAAATAAAAATAAAAAACCATCTGCGTCCAGACCTTCCCAGGTCCGGACGTAGATGGTTGACTATTTGTGTTCAGGCAACTCCGGACGCAGATAGTCTTGACTAACTGTGTTCGCGGCATATGCGTCCGGAGTTTTTCGGACGTAAATAGATATATATTATCATAATATAAAATATATACATAGTTATACATACACACCGTTCTTTTATATATATATATATATATATATATATACACACACACACACTAGTATACATATCATATGCTATTAAATAATAAAATAATAAAAATAGTAAAATACTATATGGTACAAGGATTTATTGGTCCAAAAGAATATGACTCCATAGTATTCAATGAATATGGTTTAGGGACTAAATGAACATTGAGGAAGAATATGGATAAATTCGGAAATTCAAATAGGCAATATTAGGAACCGAAAATCTCAAGTGTCACAATCTATCCCCCTTAAAAGAAAGCTTCGACCCCGAAGCAATCTTATCTTAAACTTAAACAACTTAAATCTAAATAATATTCAACATGTTATTCTATTAATAAATTATGGAGTGAGGTGTTAAAATCTGTCATCCTCAAAAGAAAGTTACGTCCCCGTAACTTGACTATTACCTGAATCAAATCAGCATATAAGGCACGTACCTGAGAGATGCACACCCTCGGGGTGCAACCGCCACAGTTTATCACAAGAAAACACCTTTCATATAGGGAAAAGCAATTACACTTACAACCTCACTGCGAAGTTCAATCTTAGGTACTAGTCGCATTCTTAAGCTTCTTTTCAAAAATATCCTTAATTTCTAGAGTTCAAAGTTGAATTTAATTTATAACAAAATTGATAGTGGAAAGTGAGGGTGTTTGTAACACCCCAATTTTCACATCTTAAATTTATTACAAAATCACTAATAATATATCTCGGAAGCTTATACTTCTAACCAGCAGATAATGGGTGTCACCGCCACACCTAGAGTGAATTCTATCACCTCATTGACAAACTCCACTCTAAGTGCACAGGCTAAACTTACAACATCAAATATCAACATCCAACTTAATATATATGGAAATAATTCTTCTAGGGTGTCTATTATAGGATAGAGTAGACCTCAACCTCAACTTCCATCCTATTCAGAGCTCATCGGGCTACAGGAGCCCACACTAGACAACATCTGTTAAAAGAAAACACAACAGGAGCCCACACTAGACAACATCTGTTAAAAGAAAACACATTGAAGTGTAGTTAGCACGACGGCTAAGTAAGAAAATCCATGGTCACCCAAAATTCAAACGACGGCTAAGTAAGAAAATCCATGGTCACCCAAAATTCAACCGACGGCTAAGTAAGAAAATCCATGGTCACCCAAAATTCAACAAAGGTTTAAGTAAGAAAATCCATGGTCACCCAAAATTCAACAAAGGTTTCAAAACACGTATAAAAGAGTTTTGGTAACTTTTACCCACTTAATGAGATTTCACGTGAAAAGAATTTAATAATGAAGACTTGCACAAAAAGTGATTAGAAAACCAGTATCCACCTGTCTCTTTAGACAAAATCATTTCTTTCTATCGTTACAGAATAACTTTCTTCTCATCTTTAAAACTTCCTTAGTTTCATAATAGTAAGCGTGAGGCCTTTTGGAGTATCAACCCTGGGCCATGGCATTTAAGCCCTCCCGTAGGTCAATCATGTTAACAACCCCGGGCCATGGCATTCAAGCCCTACCGTAGGTTAATCTTGTAAACAACCGCTGGGCTATGGCAATTAAGCCCTCCCGTGGATTAATCAAGTCCTCCACAACTTACTTTAGAAACTAAGGTTTTGAAAACATGTTCCTTCCTTCAGTTTTCTTTCTTAAATCATTCATTTTGGGCATATTTCACAATTGAGTCCAATACTTGAAATTAGCTATCTCATTAGCCCCTGAAGGATTTTCAAAATACTTTCAGTACCCGCAGGCTTTTCAAACATCATTTTCTCATCATTCAAGTAAGGTACACACTCACTAAAAATGGTATTTTCCTTCAAAAATAAGGTTTTGACAACCTGTGTACCAAAATAGCATACGTTCTTCAACGTAAGTTTTCATAAACATTTTTGGATATACTTCATATTCAAGTCTCATACTTGAAATCTATCCACCTAGTTATACACTTATATATATATTCTACTAACACTACATATATCCATTCTCAATACTATTATTATAACAGTACGAACCCATAGTCAACCATTTATGAATCAATCGACTCATAGCCCCATTAATATTAACATCCTTAACCTTGTTCCTTATCATGAATTTCATCTTACAATCCAACCATCATCTGTAATCCATAATCATGGTTCCACCATTAACTAATAATAGATGGTTATCCTTATCATTATCGTCATCAACAACTTTCACCATCATCAACACCATTAGAAATATAACTTGAGGAAATCGCACATCCAAATATGTATAAATTTCTAAGAGGTAAAGTCATTGCCTAACCATAATCCAAAATCGTTCAACAACTATTTCCTCAGGATTCACCATATACAATCTTTATCTCAATATTTCCATATAACAATTTCCTCAATACATATCATAATAATATCTTTATCTTAACTTTTCTATATAACAATTTCCTCAATATATATATCATAATATCATCACTACTCAAAATTCCTTTAAACCATAACTTATTCACCAATAGAGAGATTTCCAACTCTCAAAATAAATTCCAAAGAATAATTCCAATATCTCATAATAATTACCAAGGAGATAATTTCAATCTCTCAAAATAACCACCAAATAGAGAGTATCCAAACCCTCACAATAATCACCAAAGATAATTCTTCAAATAATTAGTCACACTTTTCTTGTGTCCAATAGTAGTTACTATGTATAGTGTCAAGGAGAAATGGATCCAAATAGAAAGTTTCAACTTCCAAACCAATACCAAACCAACCGGACAAATCCACGAACCGGTGGCCAAAACCAAATAGAAAGATCTCAACTCTCATCATCATAATCATATCACTAACCTTCATTATCATAATCACCATTTAATCTATTCATCCAGTCATTAAACCTTAATAACTATCATCATTCCTTAATCACTATAATTAAAGCTTAATTACCTNGTAGTTAGCACGACGGCTAAGTAAGAAAATCCATGGTCACCCAAAATTCAACAAAGGTTTCAAAACACGTATAAAAGAGTTTTGGTAACTTTTACCCACTTAATGAGATTTCACGTGAAAAGAATTTAATAATGAAGACTTGCACAAAAAGTGATTAGAAAACCAGTATCCACCTGTCTCTTTAGACAAAATCATTTCTTTCTATCGTTACAGAATAACTTTCTTCTCATCTTTAAAACTTCCTTAGTTTCATAATAGTAAGCGTGAGGCCTTTTGGAGTATCAACCCTGGGCCATGGCATTTAAGCCCTCCCGTAGGTCAATCATGTTAACAACCCCGGGCCATGGCATTCAAGCCC
This sequence comes from Ipomoea triloba, assembly GCF_003576645.1. Lineage (NCBI taxonomy): Eukaryota > Viridiplantae > Streptophyta > Magnoliopsida > Solanales > Convolvulaceae > Ipomoea > Ipomoea triloba. Next base: position 6,694,852 of record NC_044919.1, on the reverse strand, counting down.
TACCGTAGGTTAATCTTGTAAACAACCGCTGGGCTATGGCAATTAAGCCCTCCCGTGGATTAATCAAGTCCTCCACAACTTACTTTAGAAACTAAGGTTTTGAAAACATGTTCCTTCCTTCAGTTTTCTTTCTTAAATCATTCATTTTGGGCATATTTCACAATTGAGTCCAATACTTGAAATTAGCTATCTCATTAGCCCCTGAAGGATTTTCAAAATACTTTCAGTACCCGCAGGCTTTTCAAACATCATTTTCTCATCATTCAAGTAAGGTACACACTCACTAAAAATGGTATTTTCCTTCAAAAATAAGGTTTTGACAACCTGTGTACCAAAATAGCATACGTTCTTCAACGTAAGTTTTCATAAACATTTTTGGATATACTTCATATTCAAGTCTCATACTTGAAATCTATCCACCTAGTTATACACTTATATATATATTCTACTAACACTACATATATCCATTCTCAATACTATTATTATAACAGTACGAACCCATAGTCAACCATTTATGAATCAATCGACTCATAGCCCCATTAATATTAACATCCTTAACCTTGTTCCTTATCATGAATTTCATCTTACAATCCAACCATCATCTGTAATCCATAATCATGGTTCCACCATTAACTAATAATAGATGGTTATCCTTATCATTATCGTCATCAACAACTTTCACCATCATCAACACCATTAGAAATATAACTTGAGGAAATCGCACATCCAAATATGTATAAATTTCTAAGAGGTAAAGTCATTGCCTAACCATAATCCAAAATCGTTCAACAACTATTTCCTCAGGATTCACCATATACAATCTTTATCTCAATATTTCCATATAACAATTTCCTCAATACATATCATAATAATATCTTTATCTTAACTTTTCTATATAACAATTTCCTCAATATATATATCATAATATCATCACTACTCAAAATTCCTTTAAACCATAACTTATTCACCAATAGAGAGATTTCCAACTCTCAAAATAAATTCCAAAGAATAATTCCAATATCTCATAATAATTACCAAGGAGATAATTTCAATCTCTCAAAATAACCACCAAATAGAGAGTATCCAAACCCTCACAATAATCACCAAAGATAATTCTTCAAATAATTAGTCACACTTTTCTTGTGTCCAATAGTAGTTACTATGTATAGTGTCAAGGAGAAATGGATCCAAATAGAAAGTTTCAACTTCCAAACCAATACCAAACCAACCGGACAAATCCACGAACCGGTGGCCAAAACCAAATAGAAAGATCTCAACTCTCATCATCATAATCATATCACTAACCTTCATTATCATAATCACCATTTAATCTATTCATCCAGTCATTAAACCTTAATAACTATCATCATTCCTTAATCACTATAATTAAAGCTTAATTACCTCCTGAACTCCACTGTTAATCCATCTTTAATGTCAATCTAACCCCATTATTAACCACATCATAACCAATAATCAAAGCTTACATCATCCGCACCACTGGACGCACAGGGAACGCACGTCCGATATCGCGTCCACAGGTTCTGCCCACTCTTCGCCCAGCCCGGACGCACCGTGGACGCGCGTCCGACCCTGCGTCCGCACACACGGCCAGTTCTGGACAGTGTGAACAACGCAGTAGCGAACACCTCTATTATCATCTCCATAATTATTATAAGTACACATATGTATGTATATCCATATATTTTTTTCAACACAAAGCTCATAAATCCCTATCTCAACTATCAATCATCAAATCTTAAGTGACAAAACCAACTTAAGGGATTTCTTACTTCTCAAGTAGCTTTTAACACCATAGAAATTGTTGTGATCCTTTCCTCCAAATTTCCACCGAAGATCCTAGGTAACTTACACCATAATAGCAATATTTCCAATAATTCTTAGCTTAAAATTAAATTCTAGGAAAGGATTCTAGTCTTTTTAACCGAATAAAATCAAAGTTTTACCTAGTATGGAAGAACTTGATGAAGGAATTGGCTATGGAGCTTCTTGAACACAAAGAAGAAGATGAAATTTCCTCTCTCTTTCCTCTCCAAATATTTCGGCCAAAATGGGAATAAAAATGGGAAAATGGAAGATCAAGTCTCCTTTTATAGCAACACTTTAGGGATGAAGAAACTTGGAGATCAAGCTACATTGTTTCTTATAAGGTAAGAAATAAGAAACTTGGAGATCAAGCTACATTGTTTCTTATAAGGTAAGAAATAAGAAACTTGGAGATCAAATTTCCATTTTGATCATCTTCAAAAATATTTAAATAATAACATGTGGTGTAGGGAGTTGCCAAGTGTCACATTTTTGTGGTGGGTAAGGGAAAATATCTTNAAGAAACTTGGAGATCAAGCTACATTGTTTCTTATAAGGTAAGAAATAAGAAACTTGGAGATCAAGCTACATTGTTTCTTATAAGGTAAGAAATAAGAAACTTGGAGATCAAATTTCCATTTTGATCATCTTCAAAAATATTTAAATAATAACATGTGGTGTAGGGAGTTGCCAAGTGTCACATTTTTGTGGTGGGTAAGGGAAAATATCTTTGGCTAGACTGTTCGGGATTAAAACAGATATAGTTTCGGTGGAAAATAATTTAAATAGGAAGAATTTTGAAACCAAAATATTCTAAAAATAATCCCGACATAGAAATTTTGAAACCAAAATATTCTAAAAATAATCCCGACATAGATTTGTTGAAACCAAAATATTCTAAAAATAATCCCGACATAGATTTGAAAAATCGGATAATTTTCAAAAATAATCCCGACATAGATTTGAAAAATCGGATAATTTTCAGTACATCGCGAAATACTGCGATACGAAGGTTCGCAGCTTACTTGCTGAATACTTATCAACGATTCGAAATCTAGGCTCATTGGAATGAGTGAGGGGTTACAGTGTTACAAATTGGTATTAGAGCAGTTCGAACCTTTGGGAGCCTAGGTTGTAATAAAGCCAGTACTGTAATAATTCACGTGTGTAGCACCCCGAACAAATGTGATACTCTTAATTTCTGATGAGGTAGTCTCTAGGCGTGTAGTCAAACGTGAGATACTAGAGTTGAGGTGTTTTAGTATATTGCTTTTATTTAATGAAGTATGCGTGTGCCAAGAAAACTAATCGCACCCCTCGCTGGGGGAACAGTAATCGCGTGTATGTTTATATCTTTGGGACTGTGGATAATTCGTATGCGTACACTAAAGGTAAGTGCACAACGTAGGCCCAAACAAATATTGCATACCCCACGTGCGCCCACATCTACGAACTAGTAGTAGCACAATTGTGCAGCGATGCTCCCCTCCCTACGCCCCACTAACAGCTGGTACAAGGGCAACTATTTTCGCTATGCATAGTTGCCAAACAAATGATTTTAATCATAAGAGATGTTACCACAGAGAAAGGGGCGCACATAATAGTAATCTATTGTAACATTAAATCCCAAGTTCAAGCACCCACCACCCGAATGGAGATATGGTCCTCAACACCGCATCCATATGGAATCACACTCCATTCCCCAAACTCACTACCTGGTGCGGCTGAAATTGATGTGGCACAACTAAAACAAACGAGTACGCCCACTCAAAAAGTTGTGCATGTGTACCAAACTAAAGGCGAACACCAATAATGTGTTATTAAATAGTGCAAAATAAAAAACGTATCAAAACCAATCCTAATTTATTATTTATTAAAGCATAAAAACAAAACTCACATAACTACTTGCAATACTAACCCAACCTTCCTACTCGGGGTTTTTTTTGCCGTAACTCACAGTTGCGACTGTCATGCCCGTTTGCCTTTCCGCAGGTAGCGCATGTCCGTTCTCTACGTTTCTTCAAAGCCACTTCAATGTCACGAGCTCCTTATAAACACTTTCCTCGACCTTTATTACGAGCTACCACTGGGGGACAGATGACTACGGGTTCTGCGGCCACACTACCACAGAAGTTCTCAATAACTGAACGCTTTCCACAGCGCACGAGGGAACTATCAACATCCACACTCAAAGTCTCTTTTAATGCATGTACTGCATTACCAACAATCAGCATCTGTTCTCGGTCCTCACTTGCTAGGGATATACATGCGTGGAAATCCACCCACAATTTATGCTACGGGGCGATATGGCTATTGACAGCATTGTTACTCGGACTAATATCTCGGCTTACCGGACGCGAACAAACACCACGTGACCACCGTCTAAGCACGTACGCTGAGGGGATCACTTCCACGCCAGCATCTTTCAGAGCAACAAAATCGTGTTTGCACAAAAGCCCTACCTTTTCAAACATTTTACACGTGCACTGGATAGCAGTCTCGGCACTGTTGTACTCCACCTGGGACTCATTACCACAATCGTCCTGTATCACATACTGCCCAACCAGCCAAAACGGTGGACGCTCGTGACCCGACAAGAAAAACAAGCGCTAGCAATCTCATTTTGAATCTCATAGAACACTTGTATCGTATATATGGCAGCTGCATGTTGCTTTATTGCCAAGGGTGTTATCATCTTAGGCAGGTTCCATTCGCATCTCGCGTTTAGCTTCGCTTGCTCATAATGCTGTGCTTCGATTGCACTGTCATAATGGCATAAAAACTCGACTAAACTAGCGTGGTGGTTGGTGCAACATCCAGACACATTGTTGATGGCTTCAGACAGAGAATTGGTGCGCAACAAACCTCCCATACGTACATCCTGGAAAAAAACAAGGATCCACATTGCGCGCAATTCAAACAGTTGGTTAAACCAATTATGATCAAGAAGCCCGAACCGTTTCATAACAGCATGCCACCGGAGCTCAAACTTCTCACTTGTTATGCGTTCATCCCATACAACTGTATTCAAACTACGTAGGAACTCATGATCCTTGGCTAGTACTAGCCCAACTTTCTCAACGACCTTTGACATTATATGCCACATGTAGAATCTGTGGTGTGTATGCTCCAAAACTTGTGGCACAGCTTTTCCCATAGCAGGGTCCTAGTCTGTAACTGTGCATATAGGCTCACGACCCATGGCACGCTTGAAGGTGTCTAACAACCAAACATAGGACGCCTCATCTTCGTTAGCAAGCAACCCAGCACCAAACACCACACATCGCTTGTGATTGTCAATTCCAGTGAAAGGTACAAACACCAATTTATACCTGCACACATACAGTAATAGTGTTAGGCAACCCTGAGGGCATTCCCACTTACAAATTACTAATGCCCAAAACCCAGCACTTGGTATGAATAGTACCTCACACGGTGTCAAATGAAAGTTAGGATGCTAAACAATAAAACCTCACCAATTGTGTTAACGTTTACAAAAAATTACTCACATGTTAGTGTTATAGGTGGCATCAAACGACATAACATCCCCAAAAAGAACGTAACTCTCCCGTGCAACGCGGTCTGTCCAAAATAACCTACAAATTTGCACTTCCGCATCTACGGCGTAGTCGTAGAAAAACTCTCGACATCGTTCCTGTCTCCCAAGGAATTTAGCAATAACCATTTGTGTATCCACCCCCTTAATTAATGCCAGCAAATCTCATTTCATGTTCCAAAAGTAATTACGCGTTGCCCCAATATTCATGAAATCACAAACGAACTCTCTGTACAACTTGAATGATTTATAAAGTCCAATGTTCGCTTTAGCACAACTAGCAACAAAGTTTTGGTGGGTAGCATCCATGTTACAGTTCGCTCGCATAAAGGGTCGTGACATGTCGCTGTACAATGGGTGTGTGTGGTTGATTTCTAACAGATGCACAACGAACCGTCCTGCATTCCTCTGTTTCAGCACGTCCCAAGCTGGGCAACCAACCAGATTCAAAGTCCTACAGCATGATCCACTGCTTGTTACACCATTCCGGCCCTCCGATTCGGCACACTGGTCACAGAGGATTTGTTTAAACCCCTGTCTTGAACACACCAGGTGCCGGACAGGTGTTTTGCCTGTTATATCCTTCTTCACCGTGCTACGTCGAACATCAACCCTACCGATGTAGCACACTCAAAGTAAAACACCTCACCATGTTCCACTAACTCCAGCATTTCCAGAAACTCCAGGTCGCGCTGCTGTAGCAAACACTTGGCCGAGGTATGGTGTGATTAAGTCCTCACAACTCGGAGCCCAAAACTTGGTGTCATTGGAGCTGTAGGTAACTGTGCATTCAGTTGGGAGGACAAAGCATCGACCTGCAACATCATATGAACCACATTACGACACCAACCAACAGAACACTAACAAAGCAACTGGTAGGGACCCGCACAGATAAAACAAAATAGTAGCACACAACACCCCACAATGGCATTACAGAGACTCTAAGGTCCTTCAAACCACAAACTACCACCATTACACAAATGGAAATGACACCTAAGTCAAAAGAAAAAGGAGGGTGTGGAAAAATGCATTTGTAATTCAATCAACGTATACCATATCGTTCATTAGTCATTTTGTAACGCAGTAAATACCATATCTATTGCAATGACTATTAACTCACAGTAACTTAGGGTGATATTAAAGCCTATTTGCACAAAGCGGTAGGTGTCGGTGCACAGTTCTACTATACATATCCATATTCATACACAGTCATGATGGTAGTAATACTTCTTGCACAAGCTTGTGTTTGCCTTATCTATATGGACTGGTCCAAAACAAATCAAACTTAGCCACTATGAGTCCTTTTAGTTTTTTGTTTTAGAAGGCTATATGAAACTAATAGATTCTCTTCCTATTTCAATGCATGCACATTTACTGGTAAAATATAGTGCTAAAAAGCCAATGATTAACACACACCAACTATGTGGCATCACCCCTTCGACCTATATAGTGGGGGCAGGCGGGTTAGGGCGTCTAGCACAGAAGACCAAACCACGTTGCACAATAGGCTCATACGGACCCCTAGCACAGTAAAAGAGCCCACCGAGCACACATGCCCACGAGTACACATAGGGAGAAGTTGCGCGACGGGGAAACTGTGCGGAATAGCGTCGCCATTGTAAAAACCAATGCCCAGCACAGTTTGGCCTAAGCCATACGAGAACCCACTGATATAGCCGCTGTAACACTCAAACGCCACTAAGATGTAATAGTAAGGAGACTTGACCACGGCAAATGAACGACCAATCCTACTATTTACCCCACAAGGAATATATTAATGTGCAGTCAGTAGGATGCAAATTCACCAAACCTTAATTCTCCAATATTAAACACATTAAATACTTATCTAAGGCTATGACATAGGTGTTAAGCCCAGCAACGGCCACTGCCACAAAATACAGACTATAAGAGCACCCATATATTTGTTTCCCAAGGATAGTTGTGTTCATCTATGCAATTTTAAATAAACAAATACCCAACCCCACCTCCATTAAACTAGCATTCATTCGAAATTTATCATACAAATAGTCAGAGATTAACAAAAGGGAATAAACTAACCAGTTTTTTTATCATCAGGCCAAACGTGCTGGGATTGGATTGCTAAGGTATGGTTTTATGACTCTAACAAGTATAGGAAACAAAGGTGTAGGAGTTGATTAGTAATGGGCTTAGTGGTTGAACCATAGGCTTAGAGACACTACGAGTTTTGGAACTCCATAACACTCAATCCCGACAACAATATCATCCCCCTAGGACTCTACAAAATTCATGGAAACATACTAACCCAGACTACGGTGCACCCTATTCCACTGTAAATGAGCGACCACAACGAACCGAACAAAGGCAACACAGTTAGCTCTACCATTCCGGACAGTACAACGGACACTCGAACGAAGGATGGCTCCGCAGTAAATCGGAGCCATAACTCACCACCACCAACCATTCAGACGCTAGAACCCCCCTCGCCACCACCCCCCATTTATCCATATGGAACCCAATTACAAATGACTGCACAGTAAACACCATGGACATCACGAAAAGTGAACAACGGCCCTATTACTTATCGCTGGAAAAAATTACCTATCGCCGAAGTAGCCATCAATGGTAGTGTTGGTTCACTATGCAATGTCAAAACACCAGCCATCGAGAATGGGGTTTGAATTTTTGTTACGGGAGACTAACAACGTACAGTATTAGGTAAACAATTGATTTACAGTTTAATAACCTAAATTAAAATTATAATTACTGAATTATAAATTGTGAATTAGTAACACAATTACATCCCTACCCTTACCCCTAAATCGGTAAATAATACACAATAATAAAACAAATCTTAGCCACAATAATAAATAAAATCAGTGGAGCACAGATGACCACAATGACTCATGGGGAGGTTGGACTCATGGGAGCAGAAGCCTACATATATATAGTATAAAATATGTACATAGTTATATATATATATATATATATATATATATATATATATATATATATATATATATAGATTTTTATTCCAATGTGGCCGCGCTCTTACGTGCGGCTGTGCGGTTTACACCACTCAATGTTAAGGAATGCACCACTTAATATTACGAAAGGGCGCGGCTACACCTGAACATGACCCTATATATATATATATTATATATATATATATATATATATAGATTTTTATTCCAATGTGGCCGCGCTCTTACGTGCGGCTGTGCGGTTTACACCACTCAATGTTAAGGAATGCACCACTTAATATTACGAAAGGGCGCGGCTACACCTGAACATGACCCTATATATATATATATTATATATATATATATATATATATAGATTTTTATTCCAATGTGGCCGCGCTCTTACGTGCGGCTGTGCGGTTTACACCACTCAATGTTAAGGAATGCACCACTTAATATTACGAAAGGGCGCGGCTACACCTGAACATGACCCTATATATATATATATTATATATATATATATATATATATAGATTTTTATTCCAATGTGGCCGCGCTCTTACGTGCGGCTGTGCGGTTTACACCACTCAATGTTAAGGAATGCACCACTTAATATTACGAAAGGGCGCGGCTACACCTGAACATGACCCTATATATATATATATTATATATATATATATATATATATAGATTTTTATTCCAATGTGGCCGCGCTCTTACGTGCGGCTGTGCGGTTTACACCACTCAATGTTAAGGAATGCACCACTTAATATTACGAAAGGGCGCGGCTACACCTGAACATGACCCTATATATATATATATTATATATATATATATATATATATAGATTTTTATTCCAATGTGGCCGCGCTCTTACGTGCGGCTGTGCGGTTTACACCACTCAATGTTAAGGAATGCACCACTTAATATTACGAAAGGGCGCGGCTACACCTGAACATGACCCTATATATATATATATTATATATATATATATATATATATAGATTTTTATTCCAATGTGGCCGCGCTCTTACGTGCGGCTGTGCGGTTTACACCACTCAATGTTAAGGAATGCACCACTTAATATTACGAAAGGGCGCGGCTACACCTGAACATGACCCTATATATATATATATTATATATATATATATATATATATAGATTTTTATTCCAATGTGGCCGCGCTCTTACGTGCGGCTGTGCGGTTTACACCACTCAATGTTAAGGAATGCACCACTTAATATTACGAAAGGGCGCGGCTACACCTGAACATGACCCTATATATATATATATTATATATATATATATATATATATATATATATATATATATATATATATATATATATATATATAGATTTTTATTCCAATGTGGCCGCGCTCTTACGTGCGGCTGTGCGGTTTACACCACTCAATGTTAAGGAATGCACCACTTAATATTACGAAAGGGCGCGGCTACACCTGAACATGACCCTATATATATATATATTATATATATATATATATATATATATATACACACACACTAGTATACATATGATATGCTATAAAATAAGACAATAATAAAAATACTATATGGTACAAGGATTTATTGGTCCAAAAGAATATGACTCAAGACTCCAATGAATATGAACATAGAAATAGAGTTCAATGAATATGGTTTGGTAAAGGAAGTGATCGAGCGATGACAACCAGGAGGTGGGCTTGGAAGCAACCATCCTTTGAAGAAAGCGTAATAGCTCACTGGTCTAGCTCCATGGCACCGAAAATGTATCAGGGCTCAAGGACTAAATGAACATTGAGGAAGAATATGGATAGCTTTAGAAATTCAAATAGGTAATATTAGGAACCGAAAATCTCAAGTGTCACAATGTTACACTAAAAATATAATAATTAAATTATTACAAAAAATTGATTTTTTAAACTTTATTTAAAGAAAATAATTTTAGTTTCCGAAGCAGTAAACAACAAAAGACTAAAAGGACAAAAAAGTAATTAAATAAAATTTACAAATTCTTAACTACCTGAAAAGAAATAGAATGAATAAGTTCACCTTTTTAAATTCTTGATTACCATATGGTCAAAGTTCATAATAGAAATAGAATTGACAAGTAAATAATTAAAATTGCACATTTTGAGGGATAAACTACATGATCTAAACATTAAGACCATCTCCAAAAAGAAAACGACATTACACCATTTTGGTAGATGATTTGGCGCAAGATGGTCTTCAAGGAAGATGCTATTTTTTGCAATATTGCTGATAAACAGTGTTGCGATAGTGTTCATCAAATGGCATTTTGTTATTACAGTAAATTTTTTTTTCATGTTTGGCCTTGGCTTTTATTTTTTTCTAATTTTAATTGTATCCTTATTTTGTTTTAATGTATTTATCCATTTTGTTAAATACTTAAACATAAAAATTATATTATTAAAAATAAATTATACAATTTGAAAGATCTCATCAAAATGATTAAACCAAGAATAATATTAAATATAGATTAATTAAAATTAAGTTAAATGAAACACAACTCCCAATAAAATTAAATTTGAGTACATTAAAAATTATTCTAAACAAATGCATTAAATACGCTCCAATGTCACCATCATTTCCTCCCAAATTATCAAAATATTGATTAAATTTGTTATTTGTTTCAACTCCTCCTCCATGTTGTTGATTATTAGCTCTCTTCGTAGCAATTCATAGTTGATCATTTATAATAAACTCAGGAACCATTGGATTTTTAATGGAATCAAAATCTATGCGTAAGACTATATTCTCTTCTTGTCATTATGCCAATTCTATTTTCTTGTAGTTTGACATTTTAACAAATGAAGCTCATAATTCTTTTTGAGTAGATCTTGAGTTTGTATGGTCATTCTTTTGATTTGTTCATTTTCGACTTTCATGGGCCTAAAAAAATTGATTACCTTTCTCATGAAGTTGATTCTTCAATCTTTCCTTCTTTCTCCTATTCCTAATAGAACATTCATTTGCATTGTTTTTTTCATTACTTTAGTACTGACTTTCAAAATCATTGTCTCTATCGGGTTGTGAGTTGTACCTATGATATTTCAATGTCAGTATTTCGCTTTTAGCTCCTAACACTTTGCTCTTTGCTAGTAGCGCCAACTTTCTCCAAGTCTTTAAGGATAGACATTCGTAAAGTGTTTGCACCTTTTGTTGAGTTCGACATTTTTCAAAGAGATTGGAGAGGGTTTGAGAATCCAAAGAGTTGTGGTTTTACTTTGACAATCCAAGTATATACTATTTATAGATATATAAAGATGTCAATCGATTGATATCCTTGTGATATATTCCAATAGTTAACAGTAATTATCATAAGGTTTCTGAAAGGGTATCATATCTATTGTTCAAATTTGTGTGGAAAAGACATACATACCACTAAACGATTGAGATCGTTGTTATATAATCCAATGGTTGAAAGCAATTATCTTAAGGTTTCTGAAAAGATATAATATATGTTGTTGGAATCTGTGTAGAAAGACATACATACCAATGAATGGTTAAGATCATTGCGATCTAATCCAACAGTTGAAAGCAATTGTCTCAAAGTTTATGAAAAGATATCATATTGTTGTGGTAATATGTGTGGAAAAGGCATTCATACCAATAAATAGTTGAGATCATTGTGATCTAATCCAGAAGTTGAAAACCAATTATCTAAAAGTTTCTGAAATGATTATATATCTTATTATAAAAACTAGTGCTTTACATACAAAGTTATCATTAATCCCTTCACCATATCAACAATGAAATATGAATTTCAACACTAGTATATGTCATATACCATTTCTTCTCCATCCCCACCATCATCCTCATCCTCATAGAGTGATCATCGTGATCATGGAAATGCTTATCCAAGATTACAAGTTGACTATTTTTTTAAAAATCCAAAATATAATGAACCAATGTTTTGTAGATGATTTCGAATTAGTCAAAATTTGTCTTACAAATTGCCAAGGCCACTAAAGGTCATAACAATTACGTTGTGCAATGGAGAGATAGAATCGATAGACTAGGCTTATCTACTTACAAAAAGCAACAATAGCATTTTGAATTTTGGTTTATGGGATAACATCGGATGCAATAGATGAATACATTCAAATTGTATAATCAACTACAGTTTGAAAGTTTGAATAGATTATGTTGAACAGTCGTAGAGGTATTTGGGAGCGTTATATAAGACTGCCCGATGTTAATGGGGTTGCAAGGTTGCTTCAAACTTGCGAGTAATGTGGATTTCCAATGATGCTTAGGAGTTTAGATTGTATGCACTAGACTTGACAAAATTGTCCAGCAGCTTGGGCATGACAATATGTTGGGCGCAGTCGATAACCGTAACTATTATTCTTGAGGTTGTAGTTGATTATGATTTGTGGATTTGACATTCACTTTTTGGTTGCTAGGGTCAAATAATGATATTAATGTATTGGAGGCATCTCATTTTTTTGCAAACCTTGCAAACGGTATAGCGTCTCTTGCTCATTATGTTATTGATGGAAAAGAGTACAATACAAGATATTATTTAGTTGATGATACATATCTAAAATGATCAACTTTGGTTCATACTATTCAAGAGCCTCGATGGCTAAAGATAAGTTATTTGCAATGATGTAAGAAGCATGTAGAAAAGACATAAAATGTGCATTTATGATCCTCCAATTACGATTTGCAATAGCTAATGGACTAGCACGTTTTTGGGATAAATGCATATTAAGTGATATAATGTAATCATATATCATAATTCACAATATGATCATTGAGGATGAACATGATGAGTATATACAAAGTTAGAGGGAAGCACCGGCTCTTAAAGTTGATATAGATAGATATGAGAATACTCTATTTCAATAATTTCTTGCTCAACATAAACAAATAAAAGATTTATAAAAAAAAAAAAAAAAAACTCAGGGTGTGTTTGGTTCAAACATTGGAATTGACAGGGTAATAGGAGTCAAATACTTCGTAATGGTAAAGGGTAATGGGTTTTGTAATTACTAAAGGATTTGGTTCCAATAGTAGGATAACAAAAGTAGGCAAACAAACATAGCAATGGGTATCAAAACCCATAGTAGGGAGCAATAGTCCCCAACCAAACACACCCTCATTATTCACCTTGCAATCTATTGATTGGACATTTATGGGTTGAAAACTAATTAAATGTAATAGATAAGATGTTCTATGCTATACTATTGTAGAATAAAATTATTATTTGCATCAACATTATATTTTATATTAAAATAATTAAGGTAACAAAAATAAAGTTCTAATTTATTATATACAAATTATTTTAGGGGATTGATACGATATATATGCAACAATGTAGAGTACAACGTAGGGTAATATGGTCAGATATACTCTTATTAATTGTGAATCAGGTACAATGGATTTATACCCTAAACGTAGCCCAGCTAACTTGATAGTGGGTCAAAGGCTCCTGAACTACTCGGCTATTTAAGAGAGAAAACAACAAAAAGTCCTCCTTTTTATCAATAGATGCGAATTTATAAGGTGTCAGGGAGACAGGTGCCAACCCTACGACATGGTGGTCACGTAGCAGGCATGCACTGGGCTAGAGGCGGACCCTCTGCCCGTAGGCCAAGTGTTAGGAGGTTAGGATTTGGGGGTCTATCTAGTAAGCTAAATGTCGAATGACCAGTCCAACCCTACCGATCTTCCACTTACTCAGGATCACACAAATCTACGTCACGCTTAATAAGTTGGCAAGGAAGACTGGATTATCCATCCCCGTCCCTGATCCCCAAAATTTTTCCCCATCCCCGCCCCCATTTCAAACGGGGACGGGGATCCCCGGCGGGGACGGGGCACATTGCCATCCCAGTCTGGATAGACCGTTCAACGGAAACCGCATCACAATCTTGACAGGGAAATAATCCTTATCAAGTAGCCTCCCCAGCCCGATCTCCGACGATGCCTATGAAAGAAGGGTCTAGGATGGACATTCAGCCCGGTCATGGCTACGCCACTATACGCTTCACGCAAAAGGATGATTTCATGGTGACGACACCCGTGGACACGCGTTAGACAGGGCAACCCTCTTGGGGTTGGCGTTTGGGCTTCGAGACTTGAAACGCCGCACTCACCTCGCGTCTCCTATAAATAGTAGGTCTAGCGATGATCTTTCCTTTACGCTTTTGTGACATCTCAGACTGGAGCTTTCCGGCGTGATATCGCCACTACAATAGTTTAACTCGACCCCCGCTGATGTCACCGCCTAGCAAAAACCGACTTTCACTAGTATAGCTCTCCCCGACCTTTAGCCTTGTTTTCCCTTTTCATTATTAACTAGCTTAGGCTCGGACGCAACCCTTTTAACCTCTGAGCCACCATAATTCTGAGACTTTTTCCCTTACATTAAAGGTGAAGGCATGTCCGACTCTAACAGCCAAAATATTTTTGCCTGGGGCTATAGCGGCTCGATCGAGGTCGGCTCCTTCATGATTTCTTCCTACGACTCGATCATCAACGCGGTCGAAAAGTATTTAGGCGAACCGGTTGGGCCCTCCTAGTCACATGATGATGACACGGTAAATCGACCAAACCTTGCTACTGCTTAAGTCGAGTCCCGACCCGTCATAGCCCCCCTAGTGAATGAAGAAGCGGAGACCTCTAGTCGGGGTAAATCTCCCCAGGTTGTCCACCGAGCTATGTTCTGGTTGACCAATCTACCGCCTGATTTGTCCCCTCGAGCATCGGTTAAGAGGAAGTTCCTGAATAGCGATGGCTTGAGGCAAAATACTAGTCTCCTCACCCGAGCCGAGATCGACGGGGTTTCTACCCTCTTGACCGATCGGGTCAAATTCAACGTCCGCCGCTCGCTAAGCAACATAGCCGAGAGGACATAAGGAGATTGGATCAAGATCCATCTAGACTCCCTCAAAGCCCCGCTCACGTTTCCATTCCACCCCTTCCTATTGGGGTTTATTAAATACTATGGGGTTTCGCCTGGGCAAATCAGCCCCAATGGGGACCGGATATTGGCTTGCTTTCACCAAATTTGCGGTCGGCACGGCCTATTGGCCACTATGGAGCTATTCCATTTTGTCTTCTCAGTCTGGCCTTTGTCCCCTAAGCACGGAGTGGGTGTTTTATGTATCTAGTCCCGGGGACATCTGGGTATGACTGTTGACATCCCGGATAATAATAAAGGATGGAAGGACCGAATCTTATCGGTCGAGTACCTTGGCCGCTCCCGATCTCATGCACATGGGCAAGACACCTTATAGACCACATCTGACTAGCCAAGTCACGGGCTCTCAACGACGCGGCCGTGAAAATATCATCTGAGACGTATGATTACAGAATCTTCCACACCGCCGAGGAGTATGCCGATGCTAAACTCGAGCCCCCCCCCCCCCCCCCCCCCCCCCCCCCCCCCCCCCCCCC
>NC_044919.1:6645409-6677493 GCF_003576645.1 Ipomoea triloba | reverse complement strand
CCCCCCCTCCCCCGCTACGATCTGGACGAGAAGTACGTCCCTAAGAGAGCGGTAGTGACAGTGGCAGTTGGACCACCTCCGCACGAGTCGAGCGTGGCAGGTTCGTTTTGGACGGCCATGCCATCGAACAGGCTCTCTGCCTTGCAGAGCGGTATCACCAGTTATTATAGTCGAGCCTAACTAAATCGTTCTTTTGTTTTGCAGCTATGAGAAACTTCCCAGTTCCGGCCACCCTTCCAGCCCCAGCGACAAAGATTAGCCTAGGCTCGAAGAAAGGTGACTCCTCTAAGTCGGGAGCCCCCTAGGCCGAGCAATCGATTCCCTTTGGCCTGCCTCTGACAGCCACACACCCGCCCAGCCTGGGAGGAGACGTAGTGGTCACCCGTTCGGTAGCCAAGAGGGGTAAGGAGAAGGTCTCTGATCTGGAGGTCGAGGAGATCACCCCTCTCAAACGACATCGTCAGACCAGCCCAGCCTCAACAACTTCGGTCGATGACGTCCTCTTGAAGCATAGGGATGACCACCCTACTGCGCTTCTTAGCAAAATTTGTGCGGCCGCACTGCCACCCAAGGTCACGAGCGAATGGTCGACCAATCAGGTCGGGGAGTGTATAAGTCGGGACCTAATGCAGGTATTTGTTCTTTCCTCAACTCTAGCGGTTATTACCGATCTATGGTCTTACTTTGCCTTACCTCGTACCCAGATGGCCGACTCTGTGACGGATCTCTTCGTCAGGGCTAGGGATGGAGACGAGATGCATCAAAAGGAGATCGTCCCGCTCAAAAAGGCCCTAAGTAAGCGTGAGGTGAGGTTGAAAGATCTGGAGCTACAGGGGAAGACCGCCGACCAGGCTATGAAGGCGGCCAAACTCCGTGCTGACAATGCTAAGCGCCTGCTAACAGATCTCGTCCTCCTGGCCGACCACCTCTGCAAGGACCTCAAGATGGCCAAAACATTCCTCTGCACTTTCTCAAATATACAGGTCGACGAGGACCTGATGTATACCTACGGGGCTATGAAAGGGGAAGTTCCATATCCTGGGTCGGCCCCTTTCTTTGGGGAAAAATCTTAACAAGCCAGTGGTTATGCTGTCGACCAGCGAAAAGGCGATGAGTAATTGCGGGAACTTGGCCTCGTTGTGCTGGGCAATGATGTTAGACTTTAGACAATTGTGGCCTCCGGGCTTTTTGATAACTCTACCCTTCGTGGCCTTTTAATTTATGTGTTTGTTAACCGTTCTCCGCTTGATTTAGCGCGTTATTTAATTTTTGTTTTCGCTAAGGTTCGAGGACCATCTTGACTGGGCACCTTTGTTCCTGGGATGGGCACTTTACACCCATCAAGGTCCGAGGACCGTCATGACCGGGCACCTTGCTCCCATCAAGTAAAGGTTTGAAGACCGTCGTGACCAGGCACCTTGCTCTTGGGATAGGCACCTTGCTCCCATAAAGGTCCGAGGACCGTCGTAACTGTGTGCCTTGTTCCCGGGATAGGCACCTTGCTCCTATCAAGGTCTGAGGACCGTCATGACCTAGCACCATTTTCCCGGGATGGGCACCTTGCTCCCATCAAGTAAAGGTCTGAGGGTCGTCGTGACTAGGTACCTTGCTCCTAGGATGGGCACCTTGTTCCCATCAAGGTCCGAGGACCGTCGTGTCCAGGCACTTTGCTCCCATCAAGTAAAGGTCCGAGGACCGTAATCACGCGGGCGCCATGCTTACAATCGGCATTGCTTAATACATAAGTTGTAGTAGTCCTTCGAATTACAAAATTAGGAGCCTTAAGACCATCACTTAATACATAGCTCAGCTACACCATTCTACTAATGGTAAAATAATATAAGGTGCTCAGAATTCCAGATTCGATCGACCGGCCTGCTAGTGGTAGTTTCGAGTTTGTAGGTTTAGGACGAACTACTATCGAGTTAACATATAGTGCTTCCCAACTTTGGGCGAACTTCCCAGACTTCAGAGGTCGGCTTGCCTTTCTTTCCCTCAGGACGTAGTACCCGACCTGAAAGTAATGCGACCTTACTCGTAGGTCACGGTAACCCATTACTTTCTTCTCATATTCAGTGACTCTCCGGGCTATCGCTTCTCTCTTTTCCTCTAGGTCATCCAGATCGGTGCTCATCAGCCGTTCGTTATCCTCAGCATCGAAACTTTTCTCCTGGGACGTAGGAATCCACACCTCGATGGTTAAACGAGCATCTGCACTGTACACCAGGGCGAACGGGGTTTCTTTAGTAGCTTCCAGAGGGGTTGTCCGATAGGCCCAGAGAATATATGGTAGCTCATCTGCCCAATTGGGCCCAGCCAAGTATAGCTTCTTTTTCAGCCCTTCTAGTATCGTCCGGTTTGCATTTTTTACCTGCCCATTCCCTTGGGGGTAAGCTGCCGATGCTCGGACCGACTTGGTACCCACAGTTACTAACAAATTCTAAAAGTACTGACTTTCGAATTGCCGACCATTGTCTATTACCAGGTGGACAGGTACTCCAAATTGGCAAATAACATTCCTCCATACAAACCGGGCGCACTGTTGCGAGGTGATTGTAGCCAGAGGCTCGGCTTCCACCTACTTAGAAAAGTAGTTTATTGCCACTATTATGAACCTTCTTCAACCTATCAACACTAGGTAGGGCCTTACTATGTCCACCCCCCACCGGGCGAAGGGGATCGCCGTGTTGACCGGTTAGTAGAAGGCCATCGGTCTTCCCAAGGTTTTTGCAAACACATGGCATGCTTCACATGACCAAGTAAGTTTCTCACAATCCATCTGGATGGAAAGCCAGTAGTGCCCTATCAACATTATCCACTGAGCCAAAAAACGGTCGGCCTGGTGTGCTGAGCACAGCCCTGAATGGAGTTCGGTCATTACGATCTCCGCCTCGAAGTTGTCTAAACACCTCATCAATGGCCCTCCATAGATCGCATGTATGATTGGCTCTCTAAGACCTGAAACCTGGGGGCCCGTAATCTTGTTTTCTAGGCTCTCGCATCATCTTCTCCCATTTTCCAAGTATTCTTTGAGGTCGGCAATCCAATTGTCTTCATCTACTTCCATTGGGGCTACCAAAGACGGTTCAATACAAGGAGTCAAGGCCTCAGTAATCCGGGCTATCCAGGAGATGTGTTCCGGGGCTTCATGAACCAGTTTGGACAAGATGTCCGCATCAGCGTTTTCAGAGCAGGGAACATTGTCAATCTAATGAACCTTGAAGCCACGTAAAATGGCTAACGCCCGATCTTTGTAGATGATCAACTTCTCGCCCTTCACCTCAAAAGACCCCGTCACCTGGCCGACCACTAGGGTAGAGTCCGTCCGAAGCTCTATAACGTACTGTGCTCCAAGCTCTTAGCGTACTGCAGTCCTGCTATAAAGGCTTCGTATTCCACTTCATTGTTGGTCGGGGAGAATTGGAAGAGCAATGTGTAGTACAATTTGAATCCTTCCAGACTAGTAACTACGATGCCTCCTCCGAACCTTTTCTTGCTGCTTGACTCGTCTGTTGCCACTTCCCACCACCCGGCCCCCACATCTAGCGAGGTGATGGGGCTTGGGTCGTGGGCCGTGCATTCCACAAGAGAATAAGCCAATGCTTGCCCTTTAATCGCTGGTCGGGGTTTGTACTCGAGGGCGAACTGGGTGAGCATCATGGCCCACTTAATTAACCGCTGATAAGCACCAAGAATAGCTTGTTTTAAGGGTCATTTACGGGCTAGAATTGTAGAGTTTATTACCCATTTCGTAAGAATTTCATGCATTTAGACTCAGATGTGACCAAAACTTCTAACCAGAGTGTGGAAGATGTTTTTAAGCTATTCTACAGCCAAAAGGAGGACTTAAGGCCAAAACTGAGCATAAGATGAAGAAGTCATGAAGCAGGAGCCTCCCACGCAGCCTCACACGCGTGTGGAGGTGCGTGGAAACATTCCAGTAACTCACCACGCCCTCCACCACGCGTGTGGAAGGAACGAAGAAGATTTCTTCAGCCATAAAATATGCTGCGGGAAAAATTGACTATCTTGCCCCTATTTTGTTCCCCCCTATATAAGGCTCATTATCCCAAGACCTAGGAGGAGGAGGAGGCACCCAATAATCTTAGATCTAGTTTTCTTTTCTCAATTTCTTCCCCTTTGGGGAGGAAGACAAATACTCCTCCTTAGATTAGCTTAGCTTAGTGTAGATGAAGATGATGATGTAGATTCAAAGCTTTCTTTAGGTAAAATACTTTTTCTATTATAAAGTTTGCTCTTTTATATTCTTGCTTTGTTTCTTTTGTGTTATTAATGCTTTATATGCTAGAGTAGTGTAGTTTGGGTGTTTGTGCCCTTGTTCCCCTATGGATTGATGCTTAGATTTTATCTTATGATCTTGAGAATTGTGGGAGTATGATTGATGTTTGTATGGATGATGTTGTTCAACCTTTGCTTCTATTTCCGGCCGAGGTAGTTAGTAAACCGAGTGGAAGTGAGAGTGTGCGTGATAGCGGCCTCTCACGAGCCCAACTCATCTATATCTCCGCTCTTAATCCGAAAGGATGAGATCCGAGAGGAGTGGTAGGCAAGGTGTTCGATAAAATGCCTCAACCGAATGAGGATTGAGAGTCTGAGTGTGACGCCACTCAGTACCAATACCGTGACTCCCTAGTTCAATCCCGAAACCCAATTCCAAGCTACATACGATAATCAATCCTTTGGCTTAGCATTGGCATGCATCCCCTTCATTTCCCTTTTGTATTTTCTATCTCAATCTTACCTTCAAACCATTCACACAACCATCCATGAACAAAACATCTCCCAACGATTCTCGCAACTCTTACCTTTCAACCTCCTAAATGCCAACACTAATTCGTTCCAATTTGTCATCCTTGAGAGACACGACAATCGGGGAGTCTTGACTCTTCGTTTTACCACCTTCACATTCACACCTCACCGCAATACACAACATCAACCGCCTAGACAACGACGACGTTCGGAGGATAGTTCCAACTAGTTGATCTGTCAGTACCCGGATCATCCGACCTTGGAAATAAGGGGTGAGCTTCTTTGCCACGGTGTACAAGGCGAACACAACTTTCTCGAGTCGGGAATAAAGAGTTTCCAGGCCTTGCAAGGCATGGCTAATGTAATACACCGGCCTCTGCACTCCCTTGTTGTCCGTTCGGCACAGAACGGTGCTAACCACTCGATCAGAGGCTGCCAGGTAAATGTCGAGGTCTTCTCTGGCCTCAGGATTTGACAACACAATGGGTGACATCAGATGTTCATTTAAGCTGTCAAATGCGCTCCAACATTCATCATCATAGGTGAAAGTGGTGGATTTCTTCAAAATTTTGAAGAACGGGTGTTCCTACTCTACCAATTTGGACAAAAATTGGCTTAACGCCACTAGCTTGCCTGTCAACTACTGAACTTCTCGGATGGTGGTGAACGGCTGCATGTCCAAAATCGCCTTAACCTTAGCTGGGTCATTAAGAAATCTATAAATTTACCAGTCTGGACGGCAAAGATGCACTTGGCCAGGCGTATTGCAGCACTTCCGCCACCAGTCGAGTTAGCAGGGTATAGACAGGGTTACCGTCCCGGTCCTTCTGTCTCCGGTCAGGCTGACGCATCTAATCCCTCCTCTCAGCACCGGTCTCTTACAGCCATTTTGCGGAGTTTGCCTCAATCTCTATGGCATGATTGACAACTTACTAGACTGCCTCTTCGTAAGTCGAGGGCAGCCGCAAGATCATATCCTAGTAAAGGGCTCCGGCCCGAAGCAAAGAGAGTAGCAAGTTTAAGGCCATGCCATCATCCACTGGTCGATGAAGACCGAGAGTGATTCCCCTTCCCGTTGCTTAGCGTTCTCGAGATAGGTGAAATGCTTCTTAACGGCTTTCGACATTCCAAAGCGATGCACAAAACTTCGCGCCAGGTTAGCAAAACTAGAAATTGAGGTTGGCTTCAAAGTTTTGAACCAGTCGGCCGCTATGTCGCTCAGTGTTGAGTAGAACGCCTCGCATGTGACAACGTCCGAGACCCCCACCATGAGCATATTACCGTAGTAAGAGTTCACGTGTTGCTCGGGATCAGTCCTACCGTTGTAGTCCTTGTTGTCGAGGACCCTGAGATCAATGGGGTAGTACTGGTCCATAATGTCCTGCGTGAAGGGAGCCCGAAGCAGATTGGTCAAGATCTCAGCCGGTTGGGAATCGCCTTGCTCCCTTATCCACCTGTTGAACTCCTCCCTAACTTGGCCGAGGACTCCTCAGGAAAGATCAGTATCCACAATGCGGTCGTGATTCCTACGCCGGCGAGAACGAGTCGAGCTGGCCTCATTGGAATCTTCTCCACTATTCACGACTGGCAAGTTCAGGGATAACCGACCTCCTTCCAATGGTCTCGCTCTTCTACGGACATGGGGTGTTATGCGGTTGAAAGCACTCGTCCTGGGCTGGTCTCCTTGCTCAATTGCCGGTGGCGCCTCCGTCACGCTGAGTCTAGATAACGCCGAGCGCCGAGCCTGATCAAGGGCCTGTTGCCAGGAAGATTGAACTCTCCTCTCCGATTGCACTTGACGCAGCTCGGGCATAACCGTCACGGCTACTTCCACGGTTGTAGCCTCCGGCTGGGCCAGAGCATGGGGGAAGGCCAGTTGAGCTGGTTGGAACGGGAAAGGCGAAGCATAAAAACGACGAGAGTTCTACCACCATTGCATGGTGGGGTCCACTAGGTACATAGGATACTGGTAAGGAACCGACCCAACGGGGATAGGGGAATCGGGAACTGAGACGAGACCGAAGGTCTAGACTAGCCTCCGCCTCTTGCTCATTGAAGAAGTCCATGTATGGATACATTTCGCGCGAGGACCGGTGAAAGCGTGATGCTTGGCTTGACTATGCTCGGTTCCCACTGACGGCGCCAATAATGATATGATATATACGCAAAAATGTAGAGTACAGCGGTGGGTAATACGGTCAAATATACTCTTATTAATTGTGAATAGGGTACAATGGATTTATACCCTAAACGTAGTCCGATCAACTTGACAGTGGGTCAGAGGTTCCCGAACTACTCAGCTATTTAAGAGAGAAAATAGTCAAAAGTCCTCCTTTTAGCATTAAATGTCGTATTTATAAGGTGTCAGAGGGAACAGGTGCCGGCCCTACGGCATGGTGGCCACGTGGCAGGCATGCACTGGGCTAGTAGGCTAAAGGCAGAATGCCCAGTCCGACCCTACTGACCTTCCACTCACTCAGGATTACACTGATCTACGTCGCGCTAAATAAGTTGGCAAGGAAGATCGGATAGACCATTCATCGGAAACCACATCCCAATCTTGACCGGGGAATAATCCTTATCAGGGATGAATAATAAAATTTGTGTAAATGGGTTGGAGATGAATAAAAATTAATGTAAGAATATACTAAAGGTGTGTTTGGTTCGCACATGGGGATGGGAATCGGAATGGGTATCAAATACTTGGTAATGGAAATGAGTTTTGGTGAAAGTATTTGGCATGTTTGATAGTAGGGTGGAATGGGAATGATTATTAATAGTTGGGGAAGTAGCTGAGGAGGAAGGGATGAAACCCTTATTTTATTAGGGAATGTGTTTTGCAATTAAGGGGGTAATCAAAACCATAGTAGTGTTCTAAAAACCTGTCAACCAAACAATAATAATGACTTTGATACCCATTCATATTAGCTAAACATGTCAACCAAACACACCCTAAGAATATTCCTTTTGGTATAAAATTTGATGTAGAATTTTGGGTGTGTTTGGTTGACAGGTTTTGGTATAAGGTATGGGTACAGGTTTTTAGAATACTACTATGGGTTTGGAATAGGGGTCTGCAAAACGGTTCGGTTTATCCGAACCAATCCAAACCGAACTAGTAATGCAAAACCGAACGATTCGAGATTCTTGTTGATAGATACCTTGCATAGGCACTCGGTCGATGTTACTCAGCAAGCAGTCGGGCATAACTCTCGGACTCGGCAGTCGGCAGTCGGTATGTGACCATTCGGTTGCCTAGCACCCCTCCATAACCCCTAATAATTACCTTATTAATCACCATTAATTACTCAATTATTTTCCATTAATCCCATTCAGCACCCATTTAATCCTATTATAACCTACCCATTATTATCCATAAATCCTAGTAAATTCACTATTAATTATCCATTTTCACTACTCAACGTCTACCACCTTTATACTATAAAACAAAGAAAGAAACGAGGAAGAAGGGGAGACATTCTGGACTAGAGAGTTCCAACGTGAGAAAGGAGAGACAACAACACAGATATGTACAACGATTCTATCAATAAAATAGTGAGTTTCGGTGACTAAGCAATTTGAGAGTTCATACCGAAACACACTTGTCGTTCTTGTAATTTTCCGGTAGTGTTGGCCCGCCGGCCGATCGCCTGAAGATCGGGAAACCATCACTGGCGCCGTCTGTGGGGATCAATACAAAAGGTCCCCTGATCTCAACTTCAAGCTTTCTCAGTCAATCGATCTTGGTAGTTAGTTTTTGGCTTCTGGGGTTGAAGCTCTCGCTCCTGAAGTTCGAGACGTTATTGGCGTATGATTATCACCATCTACATCAGCATGGTTCGCCGAGTGCAAGGTCTCAAAAGCAAGGCACGCAAGTTTCCAGGTTCTCTGTATGTGGTATAAAATGGAAGGGAAATTTCAAATGCACATATGAGAGCATTCTGTCCAAGATTTTTGTAAGTACAAGTGGCATTTCAATGGCAATTTGTGTATTGACAGTATTAGTTTCCATTCCCAAGCATGTATTGCTAGCGTGGTAAAATATATATATATATATTTGGAAAATATGTTCGGTAATAAGAGAAGCACGGGAGAGTATACGGTAGAGGTATGATAGATGGATCAGAGTAAGCAATCATTAATATCGTGTCAGACTGAGGGACTTGACTGAACTGGTCAAGAGTCGGCAATAGGAATATGATCGATCGGGATGAATTGTGAACCACCCTGCAAGACGGGTGAGACCCTGAAATATGGGCAATAAACACCCTGAAAGACGGGTGAGACCCTGAAAGAGGGGTGATACCCTGAAATATGGGCAATAAACACCCTGAAAGACGGGTGAGACCTGAAAGAGGGGTGATACCCTGAAATATGGGCAATAAACACCCTGAGAGACGGGTGAGACCCTGAAAGAGGGGTGATAAATGTTCTGGGAGACCTGTGAGAACAAAGATAGGTAAGAATGGCCCTGAAAGAGGGTAACACGAGAACGGTAGAAATACCGTCCGCGAACTGGTTCAACGGGAAGATTATTATGCTCGTTGGTAACTTCTACAAGTTTACATACATGAGCAATGTTTATATGGAAGTTCGGATATTTGACTATTGCAGTTACCATTTCCAAGCATATTTTACATATGGAATGAACATGCATATACGTGGATAAAGGCACGAGGTATGGAGAATTGAATGGGGAAGCATGTGAATTATTCATTTTTTAAGGCACATTTACATACAAAAAATATTGGTTTTCAATTGCATGGCATTTTTAAAAGGAAAGGGAGTTGATATTGGAGAAGATAGTCGACCAACAAGAGAAATTATCTCCACGCATGCTGCGAATGCAATTCTAACAAAGGGCTGCTGTTCTACACAATTCCTCATCAAAATGGAGAACTCTGGCGTCAAAGCCTCAAGGGCCTTGTCCCGAACGACTGAGGGACTGACCGAGCAGACTAGCCAGTAGGCCATAGAAATATGGTCGGCTAAAAACCGCCCTGAAATACGGGTGAGCCCCTGAAATATGGGCAATAAACACCCTGAAAGACGGGTGAGCCCCTGAAATATGGGAAATAAACACCCTGAAAGACGAGTGAGACCCTGAAAGAGGGGTGATAAATGTTTTGGAAGTCCTGTGAAAACAACCTTGAAAGATAGGGTGGCCCTGAAAGATGGGGGAATCGCAGGAGGATGGTTATCGTGAAAAGCAGACAAAGAAAATATCAGAAACAACATTTTCATAGCCATACAATGAGACCAGTGGATCGTCTGATCCATTATGCTGCTCGGCGTGAGAGCGAGGCAGTCGGCATGGGTGTTTGGCGGAAGAATGACTGACTGGTATGTGGCAGATCCTGGAAAAGTGGTAAAGATACACGCAGGTTCGCTCTCATCTCATTCAATGAATTATCTAAGCTCCGAGAATATGGTGTCGATTTCCCACCGTCGAGACTTGCTGCTCGGTGGCAGTCGGACAAATCTTGATGACCAGGGAATTATGCTAATATTTTTGTTTTATGAAAATGCCTTACTGCAAAGTAAAGGAGTACAGATGTATGATAAAGGGAGCCAATAGTCATTAGCTCGTTGTTTGACCGAGAGATTTGGCTGATATGCAACCTACAGACTGAGGGACTCGGTCCCGTCGATCATAGAAGTGAAAATTGATCCCGATCGCCCTGAAAGACGGGTAAAAATCTCCTTGAGATACTAGTGAAGACTATCCTGAAAGATGGATGAGTGGGCGAGGGACTTTGAATAAGTGATCTCTCCAACCCGAGCAAATAATATTGAAGAAGAAATTCCTGACTTAAGGGCATATCACGAGCCGCGAACAAGTAGAGGTACCAATGTAACAATACGTTATTCTTATTTTATGCGTTATCAATTGGGAGCATTTTTGCATGCGACAAAGTTATGAATTATAAGTAAACATGTGATAGTGGGGGAAAGCCTAGCAAATTGTGGGTATTAAATTAGAAAATCCTGGGAAATTTGGAAAGTTTTGCATGAGTTTATATGCATGGCAGTAGAGAGGAAAATAATTTGATAAGCATGCATACTAGTACATGGCAGTTATCTTGTATACACCTCACAAATGTGCTAAGGAATATGGGAAATCAACATAGCAGTACGTGGCATATTTGTTTGGGGAAAAGAAAAAATATATATATATGGAAAGTTGTACATATGCATACGGCAATTAAGGCACATCAAGTAAAGGAATTTTAAATCACCGCCTCAACACATATTTTTATATATTGTAAATGCATCCTGAACGTGGTTGAGGGAACACTGCACATCATGGAGAATTGCTTAAATCATGTCAACTAAATATGGAATATGTACGTATGGTAGAACTATGGGGAGCGATCAATCGGTTCTTTAGTCTGCTACGAGATTGATGGGCTCGATCAAACAGACCGCTAATCGGTCATAAGGAATATGGTCGACCGGAATTGATCCTGGCCGTCCTTAAAGATGGGTGAGAATCGAGGTTGGTATCGAAAATGAGAAAGGTAGTCGGTCGGAATTGATCTAACCGCCCTGAAAAATGGGAGAGAGACTCGATTCGACGGAAGGGCAGTCAGCAAAATGGTAGACGGTGAATGTTGGAGACTTAATGAGGCTTGCAAAAAAGTCTTACTAACTGTTCCTATGTTTAAATATATCTTGCATGGGATTTTGGAGATCCAAATTAGGGAAATTGTGATATTAAAATGTGACAATTTAAAGTTACCTTCCCAAAGGGATATTTTTTATGGAAGTTTGCTGGATGTCTCCTCACCATATCAAGCCACGTTTAGTTGGAAATTCCCATATTTGTATTGTGTAGCACGAGGCAGCACCTAAGAAAGACAAAGGCTTTCAACTCCAAAATTTGGTATTTCAACTTTCAATATTCATGTGAAAGCACGTGAAGCCGCTCGTTTAGGTGGCAACAAATAAAGAAACTTCCAGGTCACTTCAATACCTCCCTAGCGGCTAAACTAATGCAATTTTCAGACACAAATACAGAGGTCATTCACTCATATCTCTCAAGTCGAGAGGTTCTTGGCAGTAAGGCGTACGTGGTTAGGCAAGGGAATTACTCAGCTCCGCTAGGACGGCGGATCAGTTCTCAATGGACAGTCGGCATCATCGTGTTACTCAACCTCCAGCTTCGTCTTGCGTCGGGTATGCTTTCAGTAACCAGTCAGACTGCGTTACCGCAGGTTAGGGGTCCGAAGACTAGCAGGTTTCATAGAACTTGGGAGTCGGTCGCGAGGCACTTGGGTTACAAAAGGCCACGACCCGGTTCGAAGAGCTGAACGAATCTTTGTGATCAACCAGAAGGTGTGGGCTGGTCATAGAAATATGATAGATTGTGCTCATCTTTAGTTATTTAATTATCAAAATTATTGTAACATAGCTATTGTTTGATTTGATGTACGATGTACCTGTAGCGAAATAAATTGTAAAAGAGTCAATCAAGTAGCCGGTCGAGCCAAGATTGACTCGGGTGGTCTACCAGCCCTCTAATTGGTACGATTGAGTTTTGGTTTAACCAGCCCTTTAAATGGTTTGAGTAAAAATTCGGGGACCGGCTAAGGATCTGTGATACTTAGTCGGATCCTAAAAGCGATCTGTGATTGCTTACGGATGGGTGAGTGAGGCAGTCAATCTGCTTTATTGAGATGCTAAGTTGAGATAACTTAGTTGAGTCCGAAGCGATCTGTGATTGCTTACGGACGAGTGAGCGAGGCAGTAAAACTGCAAAAATTTAGGGACCGGCTAAGGATGGCAGTCTGCCTGCCTTTTGAGTTGGGTTGAGATAACCTAAAGTTCTAATGATTTTCGGATCACCTTTGGGTTTAGCAGTCTGCTTGCCTTTTGAGTTGGGTTGAGATAACCTAAAGTTCTAATGATCTTCGGATCACCTTTGAGTTTGGCAGTTTGCCAGCTTTTGAGTTGGGTTGAGATAACCTAAAGTTCTAATGATCTTCGGATCACCTTTGAGTTTGGCAATCTGCCTGCCTTTTGAGTTGGGTTGAGATAACCTAAATTTCTAATGATCTTCGGATCACCTTTGAGTTTGGCAGTCTGCCTGCCTTTTGAGTTGGGTTGAGATAACCTAAAGTTCTAATGATATTCGGATCGCCTTTGAGTTTGGCAGTCTGCCTGCCTTTTGAGTTGGGTTGAGATAACCTAAAGTTCTAATGATCTTCGGATCGCCTTTGAGTTTGGTAGTCTGCCTGCCTTTTGAGTTGGGTTGAGATAACCTAAGTTCTAATGATCTTCGGATCGCCTTTGAGTTGGGTTGAGATAACCTAAAGTTCTAATGATCTTCGGATCGCCTTCGAGTTTAGCAGTCTACCTGCCTTTGCTTACGAATGAGTAATGAGGCAGTCTAACTGCATGAGCATGAGATTGATTGATCTAGACTGAGGGACTTGGACGGTTGGCCGGAGTCTTGAAAAAGGTGTCGGCACTCGGTCAACCGTGCCTCCTTGAAAAAGGAGTGTGAAAAAGGGGCTATAAGGCAGTTGTTATTTTGGTTGGACCGGAGTCCTGAAAAAGGAGTCGGCACTCGGTCAACCGTGCCTCCTTGAAAAAAGGAGTGTGAAAAAGGGGCTATAAGGCAGTTGTTGTTTTGGTTGGACCGGAGTCCTGAAAAAGGAGTCGGCACTCGGTCAACCGTGCCTCCTTGAAAAAGGAGTGTGAAAAAGGGGTTATAAGGTAGTTGTTGTTTTGGTTGGACCGGAGTCCTGAAAAAGGAGTCGGCACTAGGTCAACCGTGCCTCCTTGAAAAAGGAGTGTAAAAAAGGGGCTATAAGGCAGTTGTTGTTTTGGTTGGACCGGAGTCCTGAAAAAGGAGTCGGCACTCGGTCAACCGTGCCTCCTTGAAAAAAGGAGTGTGAAAAATACTAAGTCATACAACAGTAGTCGGTATTGGTTGGCTAAAAGCTTGTTAAAGAGTCGGCAAATTTTGATTCAGAAGTTAGCTATTGAGTTGATTTTGAGGCGAGACGATATACTTTTCCGTGCTATACTTCGCAAGTCACAGAAAAATGATGGACTGATGATAGATACCTTGCATAGGCACTCGGTCGATGTTACTCAACAAACAGTCGGGCATAACTCTCGGACTCGGCAGTCGGCAGTCGGTATGTGACCATTCGGTTTCCTAGCACCCCTCCATAACCCCTAATAATTACCTTATTAATCACCATTAATTACTCAATTATTTCCCATTAATCCCATTCAGCACCCATTTAATCCTATTATAACCTACCCATTATTATCCATAAATCCTAGTAAATTAAATATTAATTATCCATTTTCACTACTCAACGTCTACCACCTTTATACTATAAAACAAAGAAAGAAACGAGGAAGAAGGGGAGACATTCTGGACTAGAGAGTTCCAACGTGAGAAAGGAGAGACAACAACACAGATATGTACAAGGATTCTATCAATAAAATAGTGAGTTTCGGTGACTAAGCAATTTGAGAGTTCATACTGAAACACACTTGTCGTTCTTGTAATTTTCCGGTAGTGTTGGCCCGCCGGCCGATCGCCTGAAGATTGGGAAACCATCACTTGTAAACCGAACGGTTTGGTTAAAAACTGAACTGAACCGAACGGTTTAGTAAAAACCGAACCGAACCAAACTTTGTTAGGTTTTAATAATAATAATAATAATAATAATAATAATAATAATAATAATAATAATAATAATAACAACAATAACAATAACAACAATTAAAATAATAATAAAGAAGTAAATCTAAGTTCCTTGATGCCTGCTCCGTCGTTTAATTCCTATTTTCACTGGTGTCTCTCTTAAATTTTTTATTTGATTTCTTTATAGCTTGTTCTCTACTTTACGCTTTTGTTGTTTGCTGCAATTTTTCTTTACCTCATAATTAGTACTTAGTAGTATGTTTGAACTTTGAATTGCTATTTTGTTATATAATGTTTAGATTTTGGATATGGATAGTATGATAGTATGTTTGGAAAATTAGGAAACGCTGAAATTTTGGGACTTAAACCGAACCGAATATCGAATCGAATTAAATCCGAACCGAAACCGAACCATTTTCAAACTGAACCGAACTCTAATGTTAAACCGAATGGTTTAAATTTTTTAAAACCGAAACCGAAAAAAATACGAACCGAAACGCCCACCCCTAGTTTGGAATATCCCCATTAATTGAAAAACTCATACCCTTATTAAATAAGGGTTTCATTTCCCTTCCTCATATCTTCCCAAACTATTAATAATCATTCCCATTCCACCCTACTACCAAACATGCAAAATACTTTCACCAAAACTCATTATCCTTACCAAGTATTTGATACCCATACCGATTCCGATTCCATGTGCGAACCAAATACACCCTTACAGCACGTTTGGTTCATGGAATGAATTTTAAGGGAATAGGAATACTATTCCATAAGGAATCCAATAGGTAAGGAATAAAATATGAATTGTATTCCAGCGTTTGGTTCGCGGAAGGAATAGACTTGGGAATTGTATTCCAGCGTTTGGTTCGCGGAAGGAATAGAAATGGAATATATATTTAAAAGATATAAATGCCCTTGTACAAAATAATAATAATAATAATAATTATTATTATTATTATGATTATTATTATGATTATTATTATGATTATTATTATTATTATTATTATTATTATTATGTATAATTGAATCTAATATTCTTTGAAGACTGTTCATTATTGAATCCTTTTGAGTTTTGACTTATTTGATTTAAAACTACGTTAGATTTGGATCATCAGTTATTCAAGAATGTTTATACATGATGGAATTTATGTATGAATTAAAATTCAAATAATTTTCTATCAACTGCTAATCAATATGTTATAAGAACATTTATTAATATTCAGAAGAAGAATAACATATGTTTTTTAAAACAAAATACTGAAAACAATTCAATGATAGTAGCAATGTTCATAAAATATAAATATGCATAATGATTAATTGCCAGCAAGAAATCTTCTGATCCACTATAGTCTTCGATCAGGATCAAGACTGAGGAAAAAAGTCACTTTATTAGGATGATTAGTGAGCTTTAACGAAACAAGGTCCATTTCATCTAAAGTCAAACCATCGACCTCTTGTAACACACGATCAAGCTTCTGAAACATATCCATATCACGATCATATTGAAGGCCATCAGACAAGTTCTTACCAACTTCTGACATTGTATTGCTTATTAGCTTCTCAGCATTAAGCATAATCTCAGCACATATCTCGATAGCTTCATCATTAGTCCTTTTCCTCTTACTTGAATTGCTTCTTTTTCTTCCATCATTTTGTGGCTCAACCTGTGTACTCATGAAATCAAAATCATCCAAACCAACAAATGTACTGTCATCTGTATCAACTCTTATATCATTTTGTTCTTCAGCTTGTATTTCTTCAACAACATCATCCGCTGTCTGTGCATCTTTTCCAGTTGCACGATCTTTAGAATATATTGCAGATAACTCATTATAAAACCTAAAGCTTCTTGATCTAAAAGGTGTAGCTTCTTTGTGACTCTACAATAAACATATAAAATAAATTATTAGTACGTATACATTAATAAAAATAAATGTAAGTAAAACAAATGGTAAATACTTACAATTAAGTATGAATCCCAAATTGCATCTTCAGCATAAACCATATGCCTGCGCTCATTCCAACCGAACCCACTAGTGTCTTTACCTTGCACCATATCATGAATAATGCCCCATTCTTTTTTCAAAGTTTTAATTCTACTCTCAATATGTGGCTTAGCTTTTATGGTAGTATTTGGTATTTTTTTCCGAAATCATTCTTTCAAGTTCTAATAAATAACCTATCTTAAACCCTGTATCGGAATTATATTTCCCTACATTATGCATTTCGATCAAACAAGACACTAATATAATGTCTTCTTCGGGTGTCCACTTTCTTTTTGTTTGCTTAGTAGCACTTTGAGAGCCAATGGTTGCAGATGTAGGGTCCTTAGTAGCACTTTGAGAGCCAATGGTTGCAGATGTAGGGTCAGAAGACATTTTTAACTACAAATGAAATACATTTATTAAATCAGAAGACATTTTTAACTACAAATGAAATACATTTATTAAAGCAGAAGACATTTTTAACTACAAATGAAATACATTTATTAAAGGCATAACATTGTTCATAAACCACATTACAAAAAACAAAAACAAAAACAAGAAAACAAAACAAAATAAATTAAAAAAAAATAAACATCAATGCACATATCCTTAATTTCTAGATGTTATCCATTCATTGAACATGTCATTTGCTAATTCTATCCTCCAATTATTCCAAACTTCTGAAGGCTCTATTTGTGCAATATCATCATCTTCATTTATTCCGTTACCTTGTACCAATTCATCTTCCATAGGATCAACATTCATCTCATTTCTAATAAAGTTATGCAGCAAAAAACATGCAAGTATAATTCTGTGATGTATTCTAACAAGATAAAATGATGGGCTTCTAAGTATAGCCCATCTCATTTTTAATAAACCAAAAGTCCGTTCTATGACATTGCGAGCAGCTGCATGTTTCATATTAAAAAAGTCTTGAGGAGTTGTCGGTTGATGACCTTGACGCCATTCATTTAAGTGGTACCTTTGACCTCTAAATGGTGCCAAAAATCCCTCACTATTAGCATATCCTCCGTCAACTAAATAGTAACAACCTATAAACATAATTTTATAATATAATGAGAATGCATATTATATTACATCATATTTGAAATTGAATATTATAATACTTACCATTAGGGACCTTAAGTGGATGCCTTCTAGATAATGCATCCCGAAAACTCTACTGTCTGCTACAAATCCTTCCCATCCCGGAAGAACATAGACAAATTGCATATTAGGTGTACATACACCTAATACATTTGTTGCCACCCTTTCGAGATCGATATCTAGGTTTATCTTCTGATGGCACTTTTATTGTAATGAATGTTCCATCTAAAGCGGCTAGACAATTCTAGAAATTATATCAAATATTATTAAATATATATTCACATTGTAGTTATTTGTTATAAATCAAGTGTAGGGGATATGTTTAAGTACCTTAAACCATTTCCATCTATAATCTGTTGATGTAGCTGGAACTGGTTCAAGATCTTTGAATAAATGATTCCGGAGTTTCAATACGGCATTTAATACTACATTAAAGTATCGACTAATAGTTTCACCTGACCTTTGAAAATTATTTTGAATGACCTATTTTATATATGATGAGCAATAATATGTAAAAGTATTGCTACTTGCTCATCAACAAGCATATTTTTTGTTGGCCTTAACCCTCCTATAGTTTGTAACATTGTACTTAACTTTACAAAAGCATGTCGATTCATCCTAAGTTGAGATATGCATTTTTCATCACAAGAATAGACTGTTCGTAACATATATTCTCGAGACCCTAAAGCATTAATAATATAAGATTTCAGTCGTTTTTTATTAGAACACACAATTGTCAAAAGATGCATCATC
Organism: Ipomoea triloba; assembly: GCF_003576645.1. Classification (NCBI taxonomy): domain Eukaryota; kingdom Viridiplantae; phylum Streptophyta; class Magnoliopsida; order Solanales; family Convolvulaceae; genus Ipomoea; species Ipomoea triloba. Next base: position 6,659,205 of record NC_044919.1, on the reverse strand, counting down.
ATTATAAATAATGAAGTCACAGAAGCACATATATCCAACCATATACGCAACACAGCTACACATCTTTTCCTTCTTTCAGTACGAGTTATTAAACGCAAACGAGCCCTAACTGCAAATTAAATGTAAACCTTACAATACTCAAAACTATAACAATGATCACAAACAATATATCAAAAACACATACAAATTACAATAAAAAATATTCAAACAACGCATATATAAATCACAAACCTTAGTATTGATATGTATAATCAATTTATATATACTGTATATATATATAAAACCTGCTGCGGGCTGCGGCGCGGTGCCGCAGTAGTATGTATATATATATATATATATATATATATATATATACATATATTATATATACTGCTGTGGCGGGCGGTGCCGTAGNATGTAGGGTCAGAAGACATTTTTAACTACAAATGAAATACATTTATTAAAGGCATAACATTGTTCATAAACCACATTACAAAAAACAAAAACAAAAACAAGAAAACAAAACAAAATAAATTAAAAAAAAATAAACATCAATGCACATATCCTTAATTTCTAGATGTTATCCATTCATTGAACATGTCATTTGCTAATTCTATCCTCCAATTATTCCAAACTTCTGAAGGCTCTATTTGTGCAATATCATCATCTTCATTTATTCCGTTACCTTGTACCAATTCATCTTCCATAGGATCAACATTCATCTCATTTCTAATAAAGTTATGCAGCAAAAAACATGCAAGTATAATTCTGTGATGTATTCTAACAAGATAAAATGATGGGCTTCTAAGTATAGCCCATCTCATTTTTAATAAACCAAAAGTCCGTTCTATGACATTGCGAGCAGCTGCATGTTTCATATTAAAAAAGTCTTGAGGAGTTGTCGGTTGATGACCTTGACGCCATTCATTTAAGTGGTACCTTTGACCTCTAAATGGTGCCAAAAATCCCTCACTATTAGCATATCCTCCGTCAACTAAATAGTAACAACCTATAAACATAATTTTATAATATAATGAGAATGCATATTATATTACATCATATTTGAAATTGAATATTATAATACTTACCATTAGGGACCTTAAGTGGATGCCTTCTAGATAATGCATCCCGAAAACTCTACTGTCTGCTACAAATCCTTCCCATCCCGGAAGAACATAGACAAATTGCATATTAGGTGTACATACACCTAATACATTTGTTGCCACCCTTTCGAGATCGATATCTAGGTTTATCTTCTGATGGCACTTTTATTGTAATGAATGTTCCATCTAAAGCGGCTAGACAATTCTAGAAATTATATCAAATATTATTAAATATATATTCACATTGTAGTTATTTGTTATAAATCAAGTGTAGGGGATATGTTTAAGTACCTTAAACCATTTCCATCTATAATCTGTTGATGTAGCTGGAACTGGTTCAAGATCTTTGAATAAATGATTCCGGAGTTTCAATACGGCATTTAATACTACATTAAAGTATCGACTAATAGTTTCACCTGACCTTTGAAAATTATTTTGAATGACCTATTTTATATATGATGAGCAATAATATGTAAAAGTATTGCTACTTGCTCATCAACAAGCATATTTTTTGTTGGCCTTAACCCTCCTATAGTTTGTAACATTGTACTTAACTTTACAAAAGCATGTCGATTCATCCTAAGTTGAGATATGCATTTTTCATCACAAGAATAGACTGTTCGTAACATATATTCTCGAGACCCTAAAGCATTAATAATATAAGATTTCAGTCGTTTTTTATTAGAACACACAATTGTCAAAAGATGCATCATCATTATAAATAATGAAGTCACAGAAGCACATATATCCAACCATATACGCAACACAGCTACACATCTTTTCCTTCTTTCAGTACGAGTTATTAAACGCAAACGAGCCCTAACTGCAAATTAAATGTAAACCTTACAATACTCAAAACTATAACAATGATCACAAACAATATATCAAAAACACATACAAATTACAATAAAAAATATTCAAACAACGCATATATAAATCACAAACCTTAGTATTGATATGTATAATCAATTTATATATACTGTATATATATATAAAACCTGCTGCGGGCTGCGGCGCGGTGCCGCAGTAGTATGTATATATATATATATATATATATATATATATATACATATATTATATATACTGCTGTGGCGGGCGGTGCCGTAGCCGCAACAGTAATACTGCTGCGGCTGTGGCACACGGCCACAGCCGCGGTGTAATATACTACTGTGGCTGTGGCGGTGTGCCACAGCCCCAACAGTATGTAAATTATGTAATATGTAATTTACATACTGCTGCGGCTGCGACATCACGCCGCAGCCGCAACAATGATTATATATATATTTTTTAAATATACATACATATATAAAATAATTTATAAAACAAAAAATGGTGAGAAGAATATCTCGAAAAAGAATCTCAATTTGCAATGGCGGAAGGAGATATGTGCGATGACAGAGAGGTGATGCGATGAGTTTTAGGTTTAGGTGATGCGACAGAGAGAGATGATCGGATGAATTCAATCTGGAAAAAAATGAGCGTAAAAAATTTTAGGTTTAAATAAGGGTAAAAAAGAAATAATAAAAAATACCTATTCCTGAGCTCTCAGAAATAGGTCAATACCAGGGGGGCCCTGGTAATAGCTATTACCCTTGCAAGGAATACAAATGCGAACCAAACGACGGAATATGTTATTACTGGGAATGTTATGCCCTACCTATTCCGTGAACCATACAGCCCATTAGTGTTTTAGAGAAAATGAATTTTTTGTTTTCTTGTAACTAGTTGTATTTTATTTTTCACAATTTTTTGTAAGAAATTGAAAAACATAAAAAAATAATTATATTACCCTCACATCTTTGTTATATATATAAAGAACCAAATAAATTTAAAAAAAAAAATAGAACCAAATAACTTAGGTTGCGTATGGTTTGAGACTTTTGTATTCTACTATGGGATTTGATACACATTAATATGTTTTTTTGCCTACTTTTTCTACTCCACTATTGGATTCAAATCCTTTATGGCATGTTTGGTTCATGAAATAGGTAAGGAATGGAATAGCATTCCTTGCAATAGACCTATTCCATTGTTTGGTTCGGTCATTTTATAATGGTAATAACATTCCTAGGAATGAGCTATTACCTTTGCAAAGGAAATAACTATTCCTAAGGGGAGCTCGTGCTCTTGGGAATAGCTTTTATATTACAAATACCCAAAATACCCTTTGTACATTATTTAGTATTTATATTTAATAAATATAATGTATTATATAAATTTATATATTTAATTAATTATAATTTTTATTTATCAATAATATATATTTAGATAAACTATATATATATATATGTATAGAGTTAATTCCAGCAATGGTCCCCTGACTATGTTGATTTTCCAAAATTGGTCCTTGTCTTTTAATTTGGACGAAAAAAGACACCTAACGATTGATTTTGTTCCGGCATTAGTCCTTCCGTTTACAATCTGTTAGATAGGCGTTAGGTCTTGGGGTAAAATTGTCTTTTTAGTATATTTCCTTCTCCTTGCTAGCTCTTGTTCAGACAAATGGTTCAGCGCCATTGATGGCCTCTCGTCTTCTTCAACTTTTCTACTATGGCTTCTTTCTTCTTGTCTCTGCTAATCTGCGCATTGCTTCTCTCTTCCTACAGGTTCTGCATCTTCTAGTGATATGAAAAGTGGCTAGCTAGCTCTCGATGCTTGGGATGAAGATTCTGGGTTTTTATAGGCTTCTTTGAAGACTCATCAATGGCGGTCGCAGGCAACAAAATGTACTAGGGACGTGACTCGTAGAGATAATTTGCATGGCCACACATCCTACGTGTAAGCAAGTCCTACGGAATCCAGGCGTAGCAGTAAGGGTCCTTGATCAGATCCCAGACCCATTTTCTCAATTCCATGAAGGGCTTTAGATCGCTGCTCAGCCCGGATAATACGGCCCCCATAATCCAGAATGAAATGCGTTTCATAATCACAAGGGATTCGTGGATTGCCCTTTCTTTTTTGTCAGCGATTTCTTCGTCCAATTGCTTCGCATTCGCCTTTGCCAGATTGAAATCCTTTTGGAAATTCTCGGGTAGAATTTTTGACAGATTCTTCACCGACGCCACCGCCGTCAACTCGCCGCCGGCGGAGAATGGGGTTCGGATTGGGTCCAGGCGAAGGAGAGAGAAATTCTGGCTTGACTGAGATGAGAGATGGAAGAGGTGACGCGATTCAACAATCCCATAAGATCAACGCTGAAACTGAGATAATCCAGAAGATCAAAGCTGAATCTGTCAATGGTCGGCTTCCAAAAATCATGCAAAAATCATCAACAAAATCACTTTCACCGTCATCGTTGTCTCTTTTGTATTAAGATGGTTCCTTCATGAAGATGACATTGAAGATGTTGTCACCCTTTGATTCAGATTGCTGCAGACCAGCTTTGCCCAACATATTTTTTGCAGCAGAACTTTTTCCAAGTCCATGATAACTATTGCTTTTCGCCCCTGGGGTGTAACTGGATGGGAATAATCCACTTTCAATTTACTATATTTGGGACTTCTCTACTATCCAAATTAGGTGTCATGAATTCTTCTTGAACCATATCCCCACCATCTATGTCTATTTCGCCATTCATTTCCATATTATCAAAGTTCATATACCTATCATTGTCCACTGCAAATCTAAAGCTCTCTGAATCACAAGCATGATCGAAAAAATCCCAGTGAAGAATCGACAAAACCTAAGCGAGATGAGGAAGAAGAGAAACTATGGACTTTTGTGGTTTTTACTGCGTGTAATGTATACATATCAAGATCAGGAATAAGAAAACCAGTAGGAAATGACTTTTGAGCCCTTCACTTAACGTCTATTTAACATTTACTTAACGGAAGGACTAATGGTGGAACAATTTTGATAGTTAAGGGTTTAATTTGCCCAAATTAAAAGACAAGGACCAAATTTGGAAAATCGCAATAGTCAGAGGACTATTGCTGGAATTAACTCTATATATATATATATATATATATATATATATATATATATATATATACACGCACACACACAAATAATAATAAAAAATCTAATTAACAACACAAGTTCTTAACCACAAAGCTACACAAGATCTTTTATATTAAAGAGTAAGAAGCTCCAAATTATGCATCTGAGTGCACAGGAAGCAAAGTAGTGGGGTGACAACTGACACGTGTGTGGCCAAGAATGATCGATGCCGGATACCATCCATTCATCAACGATCTGTGAGTCATACAAGTATATAAATAGGCACGCTTTCCACCCTTTAAAAATCATCCCTTAACTCACCAAGTGTGTCCTGGTTCACTGGTCTGAGTATTCTCCCTCTTGTTGGTAACATATTTAGTTCTATTCTATTTAATAGTTCTCTAGTTCCTTTATTTATTTGGTTATTATTCAGGCCGCCATTTTGGGCAACCGTTTTGGGCCAATATCTAGGGCTTTGTACGTACTATTTTGGGCCTAGCATCCCGGACAATAATACTACTATTTTCCTACCCCCATTCTGTATCTTTATACTCGGTTTATGGTGGACCTGGTCATGATAAAACCATCATTGGCGCCGTCTGTGGGGAACGCTACAAAAAGCATGCGTTCCCAGTTTCTACCTGTTGTTCTCAACATGGAAGAGTCATCACTCTTGAATACTCTGGCTAGGAAGATGGTTTATAAGCAAACCTCGGTTTCACCATTCGACTTGGGAGTGTTTCAAGTAGTAGGATGTTGATCATGCAGGCTAGTTAAGTGCTACTTGATCGTCACCTAAAATGAATTTGAATTTCACATGTTGTTAAAAACCCTGCATTCCAAGTTTCTACCATTTCCCTTTACACAATCAAACCCCGAGATACGCCAAAATGGCAGAGTCACAAAGCCAGCATCCCATGGATCCGCAAGAACACCTTAGTAGCCATTGGACAAGACGTTACCCTCGACGAAATCAACCAAATTCCCCCGAGAGTCGGGCTTAGCGTCGAGCCTTTAGCCCAGGAGACAACTACTGTCATTTGTGAGTAGGTTGCCCAGAAGTAGTGGGAGCACAGCTCGACCTACCCCGATAGTCGACCGCTGATCCAAACACTCAAGAAAATTATCCGCTTACCCGACTTAACACTCCACGAGCTGAGAGGAGAGCACTGCCAATGAGAGGGGCCCTAGTGCAAGTAGCTCGAGGAAGTAAGAAAAATATTTCTACATTGGAGAAATATTAACATATATTTCTGGTTAGACTTTCAGGCTAAACAGGCAACCAAAAAATTACAAATGGATGCGGTAACGGACCCATGGAAGGATTTCTTTCTTTTTTGTTTTGCCCATTCGAGTGTTCTATAAAAAAAAAGGATAGGCGGTCCCGACATGAGTTGTAAGCTTGACAATCTTGAAAGGAGATTAAACAGTAAACAATAGCACCCAAAAGGGCTCGCAGGCTGGCTAAGTAACTTGAATATGTAATAAAAAAATTCAGCTTCATTTTATATCCTGGGCTCGGAAAGCACAATAAGCAGCCTACAAAAGCAATTGTGATTGGATTTGCAAACAGCTCGAGAAGGTAATAAAAAAATATTTTCTATTATTTTCTTATTACCCTTCACCACTTTCATTTTTAGTAATGGGTCCGCAGCGCAGGGTAGGCAGCCCAAGATAAAAAAAAGGAGAAAAAAAATAGTTATACGGGCCTACATGTAGGGAAAACGGCCTAAGGAGCCTACATGTAGGGAAGGCGGCTCATCGACCCGCATGTAGGGAAGGCGGTTGACAAATCATCTCTTTTGGGCCCGCATGTAGGGAAGGCGGCCTAGCGAGGCATCACGCCTCAAACAAAAACAAAAACGATTCATACGGGCATGCATGGAGGGAAGGCAGCCGATAATCATCTCTTCTGGGCCTGCAAGTAGGGAAGGCGGCCTAGCAAGGCATTGCGCCTCAAACAAAAAAAAAAAGATTCATACGGGCTTGCATGGAGGGAATGCAGCCTAAGGAGCCTGCATGTAGGTAAGGAGGCTCATCGGCCCGCAAGTAGGGAAAACGGCCGATAATCATCTATTTTGAGCTCGCAAATAGGGAAGGCGGCCCAGCAAGGCATCGCGCCTCAAAAAAAAAATCTTTACTTTTTATACAGGGAATGTACACGAGTGAAATCTTGACGAACCACATAGCTATCTAACGAGCCAAACTTTTCAAACTGGGAGTTGTGAGGGTCAAGGCGTGTAGAAGGCCGAGAGTGACTATACTTTCTTTGCTTGTCAAAGACAACCAAAGAAAGTGAGGGATTGTGATGGAGTCATGGTATTTATTGTCAAAGAAGGAAGCTTGGAGAAAATTAAATAAAGAAAGTGGGGGATTGTGATTTGGCCAAGCAGGGTGTCCATTTTTATTGTCACGGGAAGAAGGAAGTTTCGAACAAATTAAATAAAGGAAATACTGCCGAAGGATTCGAACCCAAAACTTTCAACATAACAACACAAGTTCTTAACCACCAAGCTACACAAGATCTTTTATATTAAAGAGTAAGAAACTCCACTTATGCATGAGAGTGCGCTGGAAACAAAGTAGTGGGGTGACAACTAACACGTGTGTGGCCAAGAATGATCGCTGCCGGATACCGTCCATTTGTTAACGATCTGTGAGTCCTACAAGTATATAAATAATCACCCTTTCCACCCTTTAAGAATCATCCCTTAGCTCACCAAGTGCCTCCTGGTCCACTCGTCTGAGTATTCTCCCTCCTGGCACGCCAGGGTTCGAGTCTTGTTGATAACATATTTAATTCTATTTTATTTAATAGTTCTCTGGCTCGTTTATTTATTTGGTTATTATTCGGGCCACCATTTTGGGCCTATTCAATTCCTTAGGGCTATATTATTTATTATTTATGCATTCTTTGGCGCGGCGTTTTGCGCCAATATCTCAAGCTTTGTACGTACTATTTTGGGCCTAGCGTCCCAAACAATAATACTACTATTTTCCTACCCCTATTTTGTACCTCTATACCCGATTTATGATGGACCCGGTCTCGATAAAACCATCAATTATTATTATTATTATTATTATTATTATTAGAGTCAATTCCTTTTTTGGTCCTAGACTTATAATGGCAAAGACAATTTTAGTCCTCCATAAAAAAAAATTGACCAATTTATAGACACACTTATTGTGACGGGGACAATTTTAGTCCTCCGTCTATTATCTGGTTAGTTGACCGTCTAAATGATGGGTATTTCTGTCAATTCAACAAAATTCAATTTAATTTTTTCCCCAAATTGAGTTTCCTTTCTTTTGGCCTCCGTCTTCATCTTCCTCGCTTCCCTCTCGACCAACAGCAAAAGCTTTGGCGGCAACACAGGACGACGGCGAACTCCCTTCCCCTCTTGTGCGACGACGACGGCTTGGAGTGTGTTTGGGGGCTACGACGATGGTTTCTTGGCAAGCAGTGGCGAGACTCCGACAACCCTGGCAACAGCTCCACTAACCACCAGCAGCGACTTCCCCTGTTTCCGGCGATAACGACCGTGTGCGAACCAGAGTCGAGCTCCCTCCACCATCGCCTTCTGCAACAAAACAATGGCGGCTTCTTTCACCACTAACAACAACAACACCAATATCTCTTTCAATTCAAGCATTACCCCCTCAACTCTCCTTGGCATTTCATCGAACACCTCGCAGCTTAAAATAGGCGATTTCAGTGAGCAAAATAACACCTGCCAGTTGGGACGACGACAGATTTCGATCGGAAAACTCATCCACATCCCCGCAATTCCTCATAATTTCTACCTGTAACACCCTGGTTCGGCTATGCCGTATCTCCGGAGTAGTTACCGCCACACCCAGACTGAACCCCACTCAAATACAGATAGAGTTCACTCTAGGTGCACAGGCTAACAGACTAAAGACAAGGATCGTGTTTCTTATTGTCAAAATCCAACATAATCTTATATACATGCAGCAAAAGAGTAGCTATACTAGCCACGAATATATATTCATATATAAGAGTTTCTTACAGCCCATCAACAAAGAGTTTGGATTATTCCCGTTCTTACTAGCCATGTTAGTACTACCATGGCTACAAAAGATATGTACAAAAAGGTCAGACTTGACTTTTCTCTTGAGGCATAACGGATTAACAAAGGCAGGAGACCAAAATGGGTACCACTGATTGAACAGGGATAAGAACGGGATCAGGAGTACAACTGGGACAGAAGCATGAGCCAGAGCTGGAGGATCAGAAACAGAAGCAGGGGCATACCCACGCTAGACTTCATCTGATAAGGTACACAATGAAGTGTAGTTAGCACGACGGCTAAGTAAGGAAATCCATTGTCACTCAAAAGTAGACAAAGGTTTCGAAAATATAATAATTTGTAAGTTGTAAAATTTACCCACGAGTTATAGCTCTACCTGCAATCAGGTTATCAATAATAGATAATATAATATAAGGCGTAAAGCTAACTCAACAGGTAAACTTTTCTCATATAAAGGTACCGTCATCATTGCCACTTAAAACACATTTTTCTGTTTTTCAGACAAGTTTGTAAAATATTTCGTTTCCAATAGTTCCCTCATTTTAACTCAAAAGGAGGTTCAACAGCACATTTCCGTGCTCAAAATTCGTCACATTTTGGATAGAATCATTTCCTTCTCAAGTCATTACAGAGTAACTTTTTTCTCATCTTTAAAACTTCCTTAGTTTCTTCTTAGTAAGCGTGAGGCCTTTGGAGCATTCTCATAACTCCCACTCTGACCACTTGGATCATCGAACTCGGGTTCAGTGGTCATCACCCGGTCTAACACTGATCCCCTGGACGTAAGGTTCGTTAAAATGATTCCTAGCTGGCCTAGCTAGGTCCATAAAAACAACACCTACCCGGACTTCTGGAGTAACTATACCTTAAGTGTGCACACCCCCATAGGAATACCTCATCCTACGAGTTATATAGTACCCGGCGAATAGACTTCGCCCTGCAGTATGAACTGGTCATACACTATAACATATCGACGAATAGACTTCGCCCTGCAGTATGAACTGGTCATACAATATCCACAACGACCACTGGGCCATGCCACTTAAAGCCACCCGTGGGTCAATCAAGGTCCTCCTCAACTCGCTTTAGAAACTAAGGGTTTGAAAACATGATTCTTCCTTCCGTTTTTCTTTCTCAAATCATTTCTTTTGGACATAATTCTCATTTGAGTCCAATAGTTGAAATCGGCTATCTCATCAGCCCAAGAAGGATTTTCAAAATACTCTCAGTGCCCGCAGGCTTTTCAATCATCATTTTCTCGTTTTTCTCACGTAATGTACTCACTCCTTAAAAGTAGTATTTTCCTCAAAAATAAGGTTTTGACAACCTGTTTACCAAAATAGCATATGTTCTTTCGACGTAAGTTTTATAAACATTTTTATTTACTCATAGGCTTTCCAACACAATTCCTCAAGTTACAAGAGTTGTACTTATTTCTCAACAACAATATTTTCTTCTAAAGCGATGTACATAATTTTTCCAAAACAGATATTTCTTTCAAAAATAGATCTCTTTTGCCCGTAGGCCTTTCAAACATCATAACACTCGGGATTAAAAACATCGGGGAAAATTTTGGTCAAAAACAAGTCGAAAACGAGTCCGCGTCGCGCGGACTCGCGGTTGGCCGCAGCTGCGGACGCGTGCGTCCGAGCCGCGTCCGCACGTTCGGTAAATGGCGCCGAAACTGGGCGCCCACGGACGCGCAGCGGACGCACGTCCGTGTCCGCGTCCGGCCTTTCGGCCGTGACGCCGTAACTCTGGGCGTCGATGGACGCGCGTCCAAGGCCGCGTCCACCCAAATCTGCCAGAAATTTCAGCTTGGCGCAGTCCGAAAGATTGAGCCGGTAAAGATAGTTCCCAAACTCTTTTTCACTTGAAATTTTTATGGTAGAACCCCAACTTATAGTACTTGATGTCCATAAAAATTTTTGGTCATTTTGATCCGCGAATAAACACAGAAAATTCCATTTTTGCCCTCGGCAGTGTGCTGTCCAGAATTATTTTCTCTCTGGACCAGTTTTGGAGAAAAATTCGAAAACCATACTTATACTACTCCGATCATTATGAAATTTTATATGCAGGTTCTACACTTATAGAACTACATGTCTAAAAAAAATAGGATCAAAATACCTTACCAATTTTTCCCAATAAATCTCGGAAGTTACTGCCAGAATCTATCCTGATTTCTTTTCACTATTTTCACAAGTATAAGCCTATATGGGCATAAATTCAACATATACATGCATAAATTAGCTATGAACATGTATACAAAAATTACCAAAAATCCAAAGTGTAGTTTCTTAGGCTAACTTGTAGATCCACGAACTTAACACATAATTTCCACGTAAAAATTCCTAGTCATATAATTTACTAGCATTTGTTCACCTCCAAGTGATTGAACCGACTTAAGGGATTCCTTACCTTTGTAGAAACCTTAAAAAAAACCGTAAGAGTTGATGATGCCTTCCTTGGAGTCCTTCACCAAAGATCCTAAAAATATCACCATAATAACAACATTTTCATGCACCTTTAGTTTACACTTAAGTTCTAGGAAGGATTTAACCAAACAAAGTTTAAAGTCTTACTTACACTTAGACACTTGAGTTGAAGAGATAGCTAGGGAGTTCTTGGATCACAAAGTTAGAAGACTAAGATTTTCCTTCTTCTTTCTTTCCTTTGTATTTTCGAAAATGGGAGAGGGAATGGGAGAGATGAGAGAGAGATGATGTGAGTTTGGCTTGAGAATTAACAAGTGCAACATTCCCATACCTATATGACATGCCATTAATGATCCAATCCAAGTGGGGATTTTGAGTGCCACATGTCAACTCCCTATGGTGCCTCCTTGAAGATCTTAATTTATTTTGCCAGTTTGGGTTTAAATCAGATGAAAGTTCGGAGGATTATAGCTTAATTCGGGAAAATCCTAACACCAAAATTATCCTAAAAATAATCCCGTCGATAATCACTAAAATTGGGAATTTTTCGGTATCTCGCGAAATATAGGTACAACGTCCGTAACAATTTTACCCCTTACAGTCCGATTTAAATTCTCACTTGAACTAGAAGTTTAGGCTTAATCGTATCATACTTAATAATCTAATCTCTAGGAAAATTCAAACCGTATATACATCCTTAAAAATCTTTACGGTTCGAGACCGGTACGTAAATCGTAACTTATTAATAACTTTCCTTACAAAAAAAAAATCCTCTTGAAGTAACGAGAGACCATCTCGTAAATATCGTAGCTTAAAAATATTTTTCGAACTCTAAACTTATCGGAATAGGCGAGGGGTTACACTACCTCCCAACTTCACTCGCCCTACCCTGCCCTGAAACAGAGGAGGTGGAGGAGAGATCCAACTAACCTTGTTGCGTTGCTGTTGCTTCTTCAATTGGCCGCGGCGGTGACGATGGAGATTATCGAGGTCTCTGTTGATCGATTAAGCTTTTTAGCCATGGGATTGGGGGGATTCAACTCCCTTAATAATTCTACGGCTCCCCACTGCCTTCAATGCTCAGCTTAGGAAGAGGATGCGTAGCCAACGCCGCCGCCGATCTTCCCTCAACTTCTCTCCGCTGCGTTTCCACCACTCCTTCTCCTTTTCCTCCCCCACCTGCACCAGCTGTACGCTCTCTCTCTCTCACCATTATTTACTTCCTGTAATTTATTACCTATTTATGTGGTGCCCTTTTCTTTACAGTAACTTGTTAATGACTTCCTAAATTAATGGTCAAATATGGAATTAAGAACAAAACATTCAAGGATGGAATAAAGAGGATGAAATATCATGAAATGACGCAATTACCCCCTTCTCATACGGTCATCTAACGGAAATACAGACGAAGGATCAAAATTGCCCTCGTCACAATAAGTGTGTCCATAAATTGATCAATTTTTTTATGGAGGACTAAAATTGTCTTTGCCACCATAAGTCTAGGACAAAAAAAGAAATTGACTCTTATTATTATTATCTCTCACATACACATATACTTGTATATATATATATATATATATATATATATATATATATAGGTCCCTAATAAGGTGAGAACCTGCGGACAAATCCAAACCACTAATTTAGTGGATTTGACGGTTCAAAATAAACAAAACTTTGTAATATTATTTATGAAAAAGACCTCGTTCATTTTAAAATTTTGTAATATTTATGAAAATGGTCCCGCCCATTTTTACTTGATTTCTCATCCATCAGATCTTGCTGATCAATGGATTGGTCATAATCAAGTGTGACCACCCCTTAACGTGCGGTCAGTGCGACCGCACCACTATGTATACAAATATACACTACTCAATGTTATAAAATGTACCACACAAATATGCATCATAAGTTACGCATCACAAAAAAAACACCACTAGGTATGCAAATATACACCACACAGTGTTAGCAAATGCACCATTAGGGGCAGGGGAGTTATGGTGCATTATTTTGGGTGTGTGGTGTGTTTTTTAGTGTTTTGTGTATTTTCATTGTGGTGCGCTTTCTAACATTGAGTGGTGCATTTTCTAACATTAAGTGGTGCATTTTCTAACATTGAGTGGTGTGAACCGCACGGGAAGGCGCAGCCACATTTGAACAGAATTTTATATATATATATATATATATATATATATATATATATATATATATATATATATATATATATATATATATATATATATATATATATATATATATATATATATATATATATATATATATAT
>NC_044919.1:6610216-6642716 GCF_003576645.1 Ipomoea triloba | reverse complement strand
CCGACCAAACAATGAAATAATATTTTAATCAAGTAATTCTTTACGGGTTAATTCCAACAAATATCTCATTTTTTTTTAACAATTCCATGTGTAGTCCATACTATCGTTTTTGTCTTTAAACACTCCTGAACTATTAAACTGTGGACATTTTTCTCCTTCCAGTATCTTTTTTTCTTGTAAAGCTCCATTTCTGACAATGGTAAATTGGTCTCATCACATTGTTATAATATTTTACCGTATTTGTTCTTCTTTATCACCGTATTCCACCCCAAATTATTCTCGCTCAGAAATCGTTCAATTCATCAGCAATTGATCCGACATTGTTTCACATCAGGCCCCTTGGTTTTAAGTACAAATAGATCGATCCTAACTCACAACAACGAGAAGATGGAAACTAGGAAAACAAACCATATGGCAACAATGGTGGGAGTTCTATTCTATCGTCCCATAAGCCCCTTGAGGAATGGGTATAAATGCACGATGGCCAAGAAAGCAAAGAATAGTTTTCCAAACAGTGGGCCCCATGACTAGTAGCCATTGTTGATGGTGTCAAAGATTCTGGCCACAACTCTGAACAAGTTGATTATCAGAATTGTTGTAGGTGGGATTAGCAGTGTTTTCCATTTGAAGGCGTATAGTTTTCCAAATTCCTCGTCGTCTATCGTGTTGGAAGTGATAGTGAAATTCACAGCACCTTCAGCAGCCCTTGCATGATGGCGAAGAGGTGCGCAAACTATAAGATAAAACTTAAGCATACAAGACCTTCATTAAATTGTCCAGTCGTTGCAGGATGAAAAATCTGAGTAACTCCAGGTAAAGTAATTTGACGCACAAGAACAACAAATTGAGAAGAAGTTATTGGAGAATCTTGCACCGTAACTTCTTTAAGTTCCACTTTTCGTGGTTCAGCACTTTTCGTGGTTCAGCATTCCCACTTACGTTATCATTCTCAATGAACTTGGCATTTCCAATTTCAACAATTCTTGTAGTATGGCTAGGACAATAAAATCTATACCCTTTAGATTTATATGGATAACCAATGAAAAATCCACTAATTGTTCTTGGGTCCAGTTTCTTTTCATGTGGATTATAAATGTGTATATCTCCGCCGGGCATCCCCAAACATGAAGGTGCCTTAAACTGGGTTTCCTTCTAGTCCACAATTCAAAAGGTGTTTTTGAAACTGCCTTGCTAGGAACCCTGTTTAATAAATAAGCGGCGGTTTTTAGAGCATATGTCCACAATGACAAGGGTAAAAAAGAATAACTCATCATGCTCCTGACCATTTCCATTAAGGTTCGATTACGCCTTTCTGCAACACCATTTTGTTGCGGTGTTCCAGGCATTGTGTATTGAGCACAAATACCACGTTTTTCAAGAAATTTAGCAAATGGACCAGGACATTGTCCACTTTCATTATATTTCCCATAATATTCACCACCCCTATCAGACCTTATAATTTTCACATTTCTGTCTAATTATTTTTCAACCTTTTCAACAAATACCTCTAAGGCCTTTATTGATTGAGATTTTTCATGCAACATATATCAAGGAGCTGTGTACTTCTTGTAGCTGCATTCTTATTTGTGTGATTTGAATGTTTTCCTTTAATACAATCCACACAAATACCGAGATCAGTAAAATCCAATTCAGGAAGAATTTCATTCTTTACAAGTTTTTGAATCCTTTCCTTCGATATGTGACCCAAACGTTTATGCCACAAGTAAGCTGATCTTTCATCAACTAAACTTCGTTTAGTTCCAATACTATGATGTAGGGTTAAAAGAGTTTAAGCAAAAAGATTGTCAAGATTTAATTTGTACAAACCATCAGAAAGTATACCAGAACCAATAAAGTGATTTTGTTTGAACAAACTAAAACATCCATTTCCAAACTTTAAGAAAAAACCATAACAATCCAGTTTTGACAAAGAAATTAAATTCCTAGAAATTGAAGGAACATAAAGAGTCTCAAACAAATCTAAATGATGTCCAGTATCTAAAATTAAACGATAAGTTCAAATGGCTTCTACTGGAGCTTTAACTCTGTTCCCCATGAACACAAATCTTTCATTTGTCTTTATGGTTTGGGTCATAAGGAATCCCTGCATAGTATTCGAAACATGAGTAATGGAACCAGAATCAATCCACAAAGTATTATAAGGAACTTCAGTTAAATTTGATTCAAAACATACTGATGTAAAATTTATACCTTTCTTTTCGAACCATGCCTTACGTTTAAGGCAATCTTTCTGAAAATGTCCAGATTTCTTGTAGAAATGACACTTGTCATTCTTGTGTTCCTTTTTGTGGATTTGAGAAAAGGACTCATTAGTCTTCATTGGTCCTTTCTTATACTTTTGATTCTTCTTTCCAAACTTTTTACTAGCCCTTGACTGACTCATGAGATTAATTGAGTGAATCCCTTGTCCCTTAAGCCTTGTTTCCTCTTGGGTTAGCATTTTATGCAATTCAAGCACATTCCACTTATCTTTAATGGAATTATAATTCACTTGGAATGTCTCATACTTGTGAGGCAAAGAGTTTAAAATGAATTGAACAAGGAAAGTATCACTCACTTCCATTTCCATGGACCTTAATTTTGCTGCTAAGGTTAACATCTCAGTAACATGATCATGCATGGAACGCGAACCATCAAATTTCATGGTGGTCAGTTTACCCATAAGTGTGCCTACTAGGGCTTTATCAGCACATTCAGAAAGTGAATTTTTTTCCACATGTTTCAACAAATCCTTAGCACTGTCAAATTTGGGAATTGTTGACTTGACGTTGCTTCCAAGTGTCATTCGCATAAGCATTAAGCTGAGTCTATTTGACCTTTCCGATGTTTGATAGAAAGCTACATCATTAGCACTGCTATTATCATCAATAGCAATGGGCTTGTCAGTCAAGTGTGCTAGATCAAGATCCAGAACACCGAGATGAAACTGAATTGTTCATGCCACTCAACAAAATGCAACCTATTAAACTTTATAATAGACGCAACTTGCGAATGCATTAAAACACAACTTAATGCTGCAATATATATAAAATACTTAAAACATTAATTCTATATTAACACAAAGTAAATACATTTAACTAACATACTCATAAACAATTAAAATACATTGAAGGTCTCCTTTGGGTGATCCAACAATGCGTAACATTAAACATAACGATGCTCAATTATTACAATTTTCACATAATTGGCTATTAATTATATTATGACTAGACTTGTTTGCTATCTTTGGATATGCTAAACAATCCAATCAAATATAAATAATTAACCGCTATTATGTTTATAATTATGAAATAATTGATCAACCTTTGGGCGACTCTTAAATATTTCATAATTATTAAACTTCAATTTACCTAATATAATAGAAAAATAAAATCATGTCATTTCATTATAAGCATCACATAATCATGGGTAATTGACTTTTTTTTTATTAAATTTGATATCTATGAAACTTTATAATTTGGTCACTTTGGTGACTAACAAATAATCATAATTAGATATCAAATAAATATACCATAACAAATAATATCAGAAAATCAATGCGAAATAGTATATTAAAAGGAAATACGTAATTCAATTCTAATAAAACAATGAGTCTAATAGAATAATAATTCTAATATCAATCAATAATCCAATGCCATAACATAGTACAATTCTAAATAGGGGTTAGCTGAGAGATCTACTCTCAACCCTAGGTTTTAGTGTTAGGAATTAGTGGCTAGGTTTAGTTCTACACTAGTATAAATAGCTCTACTCTCCTGTACATATACACACAGATCAGAAAATATATACGAATACTACTTTGTTTGCTAGTTTATTGTTTAAAATGGTATCAGAGCCCAGTGGGCATTAATCTGCCCAAGGAGGCGACGCCGCCGGAGGAAGTGGAGCAGCCAACGGAACCGCCACGCGCCGCCGCTGACCGAAGCTCCGATGACCACGCGCCGGCGCGTGGATGTGCGTGAGGCCTTTTTCCGGTGATCTTGTGCGACGGCGATCACACCGGGAGTCTCGCCGTGAAGATGAGGTTCGACCTAGGTGAAGAGTGAGAAGTTTTGTTGGGGTATTCTCCAGGTTTGTGTCGTTTGTGCCATGAACAGCCATGTTGCCAACACTAGACAGTAGCAGCAGATGGTGGTGGACAACAGCAATAGATGGTGGTGGGCAGCAGTAGTAGATGATGGTGGTGGTTGTGGCTGGCGGTTTGGAATTGGTCGTGGCCGGCAGTTTAAGATAAAGGCAATGGAAGGGATGGTGCAGGCAGTAGTAGGTCTGATGAGGTCTGATGAAACTGATAAATATGAGACAGTAGGTTGCAGTAGGTTTTTTTGTTTTGAGTTGTTTAGTCTATCATGTCAATAAGGCTTGTGTTTGGTTTATCGTTTTCTTGCCTCTTGTTTAAGTTAATTTAATATGAGGTTAGTATCATATTTGGAGCAGTGCCAAGGTGTTAGAGTTGGAGGCAGTCCTTGTACAGGGGTGTTGCAGTGATGGGCAGCACAGGTGCCAGGAGTGGTGTGGACCTGGCATATGTCGCGGCTATTGTGGAAGGCCGGCGGATGAAGAAGAATGGTTCAGGAGGAACCAGTTTGTGTACACGCAACAAGAAAACGGGAAAACACTGGTGTTAGGCAGCGGTGATAAGGGTTTGTGGAGTGAGAGGCTGGTGCGCTGCGGTGTTAAGCAGCGGTGATAAGGGTGTGGGGTGTGAGAGGCAGGTGCGCTGCGGTTGTGGTGTTTGGCCTGGTTTGTAGCTTTGTGAAAGCTTTGTTAGTGCGACAAGGTGCATTGTGGACTGGCTTAGCACAGCATGGTTCGAAGATTCAAGTGGTTCAAGACTTATGGTTCTAGATGTGGAGTCTTATGGTTCATGTGACACAAATGTAACAAGTTGGGCATGATTGAAATCTATGCTCCAACTTGAGGGGGTGTTAGAGATATAGGGGTTAGTTGAGAGATCTACTCTCATCCCTAGGTCTTAATGTTAGGAATCAGTGGCTAGGGTTAGTTCTACACTAGTATAAATTGCTCTACTCTCATAGTCTCATGTACATATACACACAGAACATATATATGAATACTACTTAGTTTGTTAGTTTATTGTTTAACATAACATATAATATGCTATCTGGTCAATTAAGGATAAGAAAAAAAACAAACAGCAAAAGGATGTGCTCATCATTAGCAGAATGCTCATAATCATCATATATATATATGGCGAATAAACTGGAACATGGTCATATCAAGGCTAAAAAGGTTAAAACGTAATTATGCAAACATAATTGTACGCAATACGACAAGTCATATATCATTATATACGCAATACGAGAACTCCAATTCGAGAACTCATATATATTAACAGTACGTATATCATCATTATATATATACTAGTTTTTCACGCACATTGCGCGATTGGGATAATGTCCAATGCTTATTTTTAAATAAGTACTTTAAACTATATAAATGCAAGATTATATT
This sequence comes from Ipomoea triloba, assembly GCF_003576645.1. Classification (NCBI taxonomy): domain Eukaryota; kingdom Viridiplantae; phylum Streptophyta; class Magnoliopsida; order Solanales; family Convolvulaceae; genus Ipomoea; species Ipomoea triloba. Next base: position 6,637,220 of record NC_044919.1, on the reverse strand, counting down.
GGAGTAGTTTTTCCCCTTACATGTTTCATGTGCTATGAGATGTGTGTTGTACATTCTCATGTGAAAGTATTGAGCAAAATATTAATATTTATTATATTTGTAGAAGGTTAATGAGTTGTAGAAAATGAAATGAATTGATGAATACTGCAACAGTAGCTATTTTTCAAATTTCGTCTTTTTTTTAATTTGAAAGATTGATTCCATTGACAATGTTGTAGTCTCAGAATCTTTTCAATGCATCAAGTGTGTCACAATGTTCTATTGTTCTACATTGACATTTTTAATAATGAGTTTTAAATTAATTTATTGGGTTATTTGAATATCTTCTTTGTCAACAAATCCTCCATAAGAGGTTAATATGATTGGATGGCTTCAAAATCATGTTATTAATATAATACTTGGTAAATAAATATATAACATTATTTTTTAGTATAACTTTGATATTTAATTACAAGATAGTGTAAAAAAACAATGAACAAGGTAGTGAATATAATTAATTAATAAATTTGAAGGGTAATGAATCTTTGTATTGTAGAAAATATAGACAATATAACTAATGAAATTATATCTCTTTTTAAATTTTTTTAATTATAATGAATATTTTTTTTTTGAATAAAGATATTATTCAATGCATATGTATTATTTTTTGTTGTAACTACTAATTTATTTAATTTAAATAAAGTAATAAAGTGGTTAATTACTTACTTTTGAATAATATACTCTAACATATTCGTAGTATATGTTCAACAATTATGCCAACTTTGAGTGGGATGAGGTTCGAACCTAAAACCTTATGGAAATTAATGGGTAAGTTAAAAGTTAACGGAATATTAACGGAAAATATAATATTTAACGAAAAACTTAACGGATAATCATATAATTAAGGATAAATTAGGAAATCTCAAGTAAATATATAAATCTAAACAATCTGAAACATCCATTTGATTTAATAATTTGACCGTCATTTTTTCTACCCATTATAGGCCTAACTTTCTTTGGCTCTTTTAACGAACATATATACCTGGCTCCATGGTTTTGCAGATGGAGAGAGAATCTTAGATTTTACGGAAGGTTGGGGAAAAGACCAGAGCCTCTGGTTATAACTATCTCACAATTCCATCAACCGTGAGAAGTTATTGAGCAGTTGGAATTGCTGTTTATCCTTAACTGGCCAATAGAATTATTTTATTATTAAACATACATAAATATTTATGATCCATAATAATGAGTCATACAATAATAATAATTATTCTAACAACGCAAACACCCCCTCCGATCACCTAGAATTGCTTGTTCCTCCACCATTCCTCTATGCTCATTCCACTCCGCCGCAGCTTGAGAATCCTCGTCACAAAAATAGATTTGAATTCCCAGTAAAGAGCAACAAATAAAAAAAAAAAAGTAAAAAAAAAATAGTGAATTCATTTTTTGATCCCAAGACTTGTAGTTAATTTGGACAATTTTTGGACACACTTATTGTGACATGACCGTTTGAGAGGAGGTAATTGCAGTCATTTCATGATATCTCTTCTCTTTATTCCATTCCTGAGTGGCTGAGTGTTTTGTTCTTGATTGCAGATTCAAAAAGTTGAAGATAAGTACAGAGTATATGTCTTCTGAAGTTTCAAAACAAAACTACAGTGAGAATTGAAGATTGGGGAAAATGAGATTGTAAGAGCTCGATCTGATTTATGCAAATAAGATTTGATCTATCTCAACATATTTTGCAACTCTCTTAATAAAACATAATCAGGTCAAAACAAAACAAAAGGAATTCCAATAAAAATCACAGAAGAATTCACTATGTATCTTCCCAATCTCAACAGAAGAACTGAACTATTTACCCTTCCAATTGTTGCGAGGCAGCCTAACCTGAGCGAGCAAAAGGTTGTTCTGTTCATTCTCTGCCGCGCAAGTTCCGATGATCAGTTTCTGGACAGTATCTCCGGCTCCTCCCCGTCGGCAAGTCGAGGTTGTGATTGATGAACATATGGTATAGACATCACTTGATTCTTCAATAATGCTCTCTGCGGGTGAAAGAAGAGATGAGCTTGGTTTCTTATAAGGAACATCTTCTAAGAAAGGACCCACATTTTTTACCAAGCATTTGCCATTTCCTTTGTCCTTACCGATTGGTACATACACCGGTCTCATTAGGTCTGTATCAATAGGTTCTGGGGGATGACTAACTCCATGAAATGAATTGGAGCCACTATCCTCATACGAATCACTACGAGCCCACCTCTTTAAAGCCCTGCAGATTGGATTTGTTTCCCACCTCTTTCTTTTTAGAAATTGAGCGAGTATTCATCACCTTAGCCTCCATAGGCAAAGGCAACTGTCTTGAAAGTGGTTTTGATTCTGGAATGCTCCCTTAACTATTTTATGTGGAAACTAATTTCTCTGGAAAATTTTCCAGAAAAATGAATAATGCCCAATCTCAAATCCCTAGTTAAGGAGAAAAAAAAAAAAAAAAAGATAATACACATAGGCCAGTCCATTACTAAAATGCAGCAACAGTTTGAGATTCTTTTCACACAACACACAGTACTATGCAGAATTACTTGGAATCCACTCAAAATACTAAAGTTAGATCTTCCGAAAGATAAAAGAGAAAATATCATTTTTAGTCCCTCAATTATAATAATGTATCAATTTTGGTTCTTGATTATTAAATATTTCAAATTAGGTCCATGACTATTCAATTTGTATCACTTTTGGTCCTTGACTATTAACATTTTCAAATTAGGTGCATGACTATTCATTTTGTATCACATTTGATCCTGCCGTTAAATTTTCCGGCCAAATTTTCGACGAAGTCATCGGGGTGACCGGCATTTTCTATTTTATTATTATTATTTTTTATTATTAAGTTTTTTTTATTTAAAATTTATGGAGTATTAAAATAATTTTTAAAATAAAAATTAAATAAATTAGTCGGTCACCGGTGACTTCGCTGGGAATTTGACTGGAAAATTTAACGGCAGGACCAAATGTGATACAAATTGAATAGTCATGCATCTAATTTAAAATTTTTAATAGTCAAGGACCAAAATTGATACATATATTATAGTTAAGGGACTAAAAATAATATTTGCTCGAAAGATAATGGGGGCAATCAACAAGCAATACTTTAGAAAACACTAATCATTCCGTGTAAAAGAAGAATCGCATTCATCACAGAGGAAAATAAGCATATGAGTCCGTAAGAAGGATTCCGGATATGTAATCAAGAACAAAACACCCGGGAGTGTTTCCAATAACAAAGCAATTTTGCAGGTGTAAAAACAATTTTGTCCCTCTTCCCATGCTCTTTTGTATTTTTTTTATTTGAAAGAATTATTACTGTATTATTATTCATTATTATTATTATTATTATTATTATTATTATTTTTATTTTTTAAAGAATTATTATTATTATGAAATAATAATAATAATTATTATTATTATTACTACTACTACTACAACAACAACATTACTAAATATAAGGGCATTTTAGTCATTTAGTCTTTTCTTACCTTTCAATTCCCTGTGCTCCTATTCCAGCATATCAAACACTGTAATTTTAATTCATACTTTATTCATTGAATTATAATTCCACCGAATTATAATTTTTTCTCACCTAATTCCCTCCTCCCAACCAAACGCCCTGTCAGGGATCGAATAAAGAGAATGACATATTTGACGCAATTACGCCCTCTCAAACGGCCATCAAATGTAAATATAGACGGTACTCGTCACAATAAATGTGTCCATAAATTGTTCAAATTTTTTATAAAGGACTAAAATTGCCCGTGCTATTATAAGTTTATGACAAAAAAAAAAAAGGAATTCACCTTTAAAAGAAATGTGATCACATCCATTTACCATTATCTAAAATGGAGTTTTGTCCAAAACGATACTAAAAAGACCAAAGTGTCAAAAGTGTCAACAATTTAATAGCATGAGTAATTAAACGTAAAATTGTCACAAAATAAAAATAAAATAAAATAAAAAATTCCACTAGAATTAATTCTTTTTTTTTTGAATAACTTAAATTCAATTATTTCTCAATTCTTTTCCATGAATCAAATTCAACTTAAAATAGATTAGAATAATTAAAAGCGAATACTTAGGGTGTGTTTGGTTGGGTGGTTTTGCTATAGAGAATGGGTATGAAAGTGATTACTAGTGTTTGGTTAATAGGTTTTGAGAATGCTACTATGGGTATGGAATACCCCATTAATGGGAAAACCCATACCCTTATTAAATAAGGGTTTCATTTCACTTCTTCATTTCTTCCCCAACTATTAATATTCATTCCCATTCCACCCAACTACCAAACATGCTAAATACTTTCACCAAAACCCATTACCCTTACCAAGTATTTGATACCCATTCCGATTCCGATTCCCATGTGCGAACCAAACACACCCTTAGAATTGCATTGGGAACATAGAGGATTTGACTACTTAAAAATATAAACATAGATATCTACATGGTGAATCAATGATTTGATCACAGCCCAAAAATATGAGCGAATGAATTTACCAAATACATTTAAATGAAAGAAGATTTGAAAGGAAAAAAAAAATAACAACAAAGAGAAGCAAGATGAAAGGGAGAGGTTGGCCGCTGGGGGTTTGGAAAACACAATGCAAGAATTAGCAATTCAAATGGCAAGTTCATATCATTATGGAGTTACAAAATACAAGAATGTGATTCACACAATGACAACTACAAGCACAATGGCAGGAAAAAGAGGGCCAAAAGTCAGGCAGATATTGTCCTACAAATGAAGTAAGAAGAAATTGGCACTTCTAAACTTCTGCAGTGTTAAAACCAAAGCTCCCATTTATCACAAGGAATAAACACTAGATTTCATTCAGAACCCATTTGATATGGCAAGATCATGATGTGTATTCAAAGGCTGGTGGTGGCTGAGGCTCATCGTCAACGTTCATGGCAGAGGCTGAGCCCTGTTGTGCAGTTACAGATCCACCGGCAGCATTTGATGTTGTCGAGGGTGCATCAGTAAGTGACAAGACTTCAGGTTCTTCAGGCCTAAGATCCTTTAGTAATACAAACCCTGAAGGGGAAGACTTCATTGGCACATATCTGCTATCTTCCAAAAATTTGATGTATTTCTCTTGTGCTGGAACCACCCTAGCAGGATTCGTCAAGATTTCAAAAGATGGCTCCGGTTCTGTTTTCTTTTCTGCAGGAATATCCACCTGACAATAGATAAGTATGCAAATGGTCAGGCTACCTTTCATTAAAAATGACAGAATGATTACAAGTGGAAACTGTTCATCTCTTCCACTACCCCAAAGAAAGAGAAGAGACCATTTTCAGAGAAGTATTAAGCGTAGAACATCCACTGAGGAGATAGATAGATAGATAGTGCATGGAATATACCTGCATGGATTCTCCATCCCTGTCAGTGGACTTCCCCTTTAAAGAACTTGTACCAGTTGAGGATGAGTCAGCTCCAGAAATCTTCTCAGCATTTGCTTTCTCTGCTTCTTTCTTGCTAGCCCTGGCCTTTGCTCTTGCAGAGGTTGACAAAACTGCAGTGGGGAGTTTTACTGCAGATGTTGTGGTGGGTACAGTAGTTGGTTTGGGATACTCAAATAGTGAGGGTTTGGCATGAGACATGAACTCAAACATTGGGACCTTGAGGTCATAATTTAGACCAATAAAAGCAGTGGGTGAGAATGACAAGCTGATGAAATATATAAGCGGATACCAGTACCAAAACTGGCTAAAAACAGCAAGTCCAACAATTGCAGTGATCTTATCATGTTTCGTCTTTGAAAGTAACTTTATGGTCACATTTCTTCCCCCAGCATCGAGTATTCCTGAGGCCAAAATAGCACCCATTTTGCTCATGGTATCTTCATGCTTATCCAGAATAATTTTCTCCAATTGCCGCCTAAACATAAGGAAGAAGAACATTATAAACTGAAGGCAAAAAACAATACCACTTTAAAAGGGAAAAACTAGAGTACCTGAATGTACCAACTCGTGAATCACTTGCTTCACTGATCTGAACCATTACCATAGCCATTGCTATAAGAGCGCCCTGACGAACAAAATCAACAACATCGGACGTCAAAGGCTCTAGTAGTGAGATGGCTTCACTAAGGCCAGTACCAGCACAAGAAATGCCTACTGCCAATGCAGCACCATATCGGACATGAGGATTGTAAGATTCGGATAGCAGAGAAACAATACGAGGCGTCTGCAAATTAAAGGTAATTTAAGGAAAACAAGAAAATTTCAGGTAAAGAAATTAATCTTGCAAACTACTGTACCAAATACCAAAAATATGATTGACAAGCCAAATCCAAAATTTTCCTGATCAGAATATTTTAGTACAAAAGAAAATAACGGCACCAACCTGCTCTGGTTCAGAATAAAGAACAAATCCAAGAGCCAAAACAGCAGTTCGCCTGACATCATCACTGACATCCGATACAGCAAAATGTAGCAACTGGCGGATGGCCTTATTATTCGCTGTTCCTCTGTATGCCAGTGCCAAAGCATACATACCACCATAGCGCAATATTGGGTCTTGATCCCGAGTCATTTGCTCAATAAGTGTATCAGCTTCTTCCTCTCTTCCATAAACAGTGAGGGCAATCCCCAATGCTAGACCCCTGTGGATGTTCAATTGTGGACAAATGATAAATAAAACAATTGTAATAGGATCATAGTCCCAAAAGAATTACATTTCAGATGTCAATACCGGATAATCTTCTCATGCTGTGTCTCATGAGCATAAGCAAGCATCTCGCCTGCCTTCTCACTTGCAGTTCCAACCATCAGTAAGCCCATGCCTAATCCAGCAGCTTCGCCAGCAACAGCACTGTCAGTGTAAAGCACACTCTTTATGTCATCATAGATGTCTTCATCTGCAGTGCCCAAGGCAGCAAGCCCAAGACCTAAACAGGCACCATGCTGAATAACCTGTGCATCAAGTGAACTCACATATAAAACAGATTGCTGGGGATTTTTTCAAGCAAACAATCATCATATAACTGAAAGAGACAGCACCTCAACATTTGTGCTCCGCAAGCTATCCCGAAGAAACAGCTTGATTCCTTCCCCATGATTGGCATGGATTAACCCAAGAGCATACAAAGCACCACCTTCCGAATATGGACTGCCACCTCCACCAGCCCCACTCTGTGGCAAGTAAGGGGCCATCAAGGATCTGCCCTGCTGCAAGTGACCACTGTGAATAACACCTAATCCAGCTGTTGCACTAAATTTGGCCCAATTGGTTGCCCTGCTGAGCCAGTCCTGAGGAAAGTAAAAACTTGTATAAAGAACAGATGGCCATACATGCACAACACTATTGAGTAAAAGTAATTTATTTACCAGATTTTCTCTAAGGAATGTGTCAACAGTTGTTCCAGCATGCATAATTGCATTCGCATATATTGTTGCACTGTGGCAAACACTGTTTCTCATCTCAACAGACTGCTTAATTGTCTTCAGAATAAGGAGATCCGATCTATATGAGAGGATTAACAATAAAAATACTTATTATTTGACAAGTCAAACAACAAAACTTAGCAAATGGAAATTGAGAAGAAAAGTTCCTTACTTATTATGGCTATACAAGAACTGCAAGGTCAACTGTATTGCAGTTTCTCCAGATAAAATGCCTTTGATTTTTGCCAACCTCTCTGCATAAGTTGCTTCCTTCGGATCCACAATTGATGCATCCCTGCTTGACACTTGGGAATCATCCATCATCTGAGCATCCTCATGGGCATCGGTATTTCCAGTCTGTGCTGTGCCTGGATCAGTGGAACTGGATTGTACAGGTTCTGAAGGTTGTAGCTTGGGACTAGAAAGTTGGTCTCTCACACTGAGTAGAAAAACTTGATTTTCACTCTCTACAAGCTCAAAAGCTATTTGAAATGCCATCAAAGCATCATTCCTATTATCTGAGCGCAGAAGTTTCTCTAATATGGCTGCAGCATCATTTGGTTTATCCAGGAACATAAGCCACTGACAAATGCTCAAATAATTGGGAGATGCTGACTTCTGGTACACATCAACAAGGAGTCGGAGCACCTAAGATGAACAGGTTATATAGCATGTTGATCAATCACTCAACACATGTCATGAGTATTTTAGAAAATCTCCAGTTCATTGAAGCAATTGTAAAAAATATTCTATAAAAAAGTAGCCCTAATACCCCAAAAAAAAAAAAAACAAAAAAAAAAAAAAAAAAAAAAAAAAAAAAAAAAACAAACAAACAAACAAAATCTTCACTTTGGATTGGCAGGGGGGTTATAAAAGTATTAAGTAACCATACCTCACGTCTAAATTCCCTACGGTTAACATAGTTGTGGGACAAATTACTGCAATACGTCAAAGCTGCATCAAGATTATCACTCCTTACAATTGCTTCAGCAACTTTATCTAACCTCCGGCACTCTATTGCCATTCCAATGGCCTGTTGATATTTTCCATCCACTATGCACCTGAAAAGGTAGGAAAGACAAGTCAGCATGTGCATGAAAACTACAGAAAAACAATCAGAATAGAGCTCTACGTACTTATCAAGCATTCTTTCCACAATGGCCTCCATCCTAGGATCCACATCAGCTGCCTCATCATTTGACTCAGCAGCCTTAGTCTTTCTACTAGCATATTCATCTAGCGCTTTAGCTGCAGAGGGCAGGAAGGGAAGTAAACAACCCAAATAAATTAAACTGAAAAGCAAAAACACCTAAAATAATTCAAGTGTATGTGACATAGTAAAGTTATATATTTGCTAAGAAGAATAGGAATTTAAGTGAAACTAACCAAGAAGAGTATGGACATAATCAGACTCCTCAGAAACATCAAATAGAGGGCCGGCCCCAAGGGCATAAGATAATGAATCATTAAGATCTCCCAAATAATAGAAGACCTAGAGACAGAAATTAAAATGTTTTGAAATGATTAGTGAAAATACATATCATGAGTAGAAGCAAAATTACTTGGTCGTTTAATTCACTATATTCGGAATTTGGGATAAATAAAAACAATTTAAAAATTGAAATATGTAGTAATAGTACTTAATGGATTATATATTATAGTAAAAATAACAATAGATGAAGACATATAGAAGCCTAACAATAGATGAAGAAATAAAGAAGCCATATTAGTGGTCACCTTAGAAACAAGTAATGCAGCAAGTTGTCTCTGATCAAATTCCTCATCCTCATACAAACTTTCTCTGCACAACAATATGCCAAAAAGATATTCAACATTCCAAAGTGAAAGCGCACACACCAAAATATACCTCAAATGTAAAACTTAAAAGTTCAGTTTAAATTTGCAAGTCAATTAGACAATTGATAAATAAGCCATATTTTACAAAACACAAACACATAACCTCAAGATTAATGCAACACAATCCAATGTATACATTAAACTAACAAATTCAATTAATCTTTGTTGATAAACCATGACCAAACTTGTCATAGTACTTGACTTTGGACCAACATTTTTTTAAAATATCATTTTTGACACTCCTTACTCACATTTATAAGATACAATAAAACAGAATTTCGGCCCATAGCACTGGACAATGGACGTTCCCAAGGCAAAATCTTTATCCTTTTTTTCAGAACCCAAACCATAATTTCGGCTAAAATTTTAAATTCCCTAGTGTCATGTACTTTGTCACAGACTTGGAAAAAGTATAAATCTTTTTAGATCCTAGTCCCTAATTTCAGCTATTTATTTCAAATTCCTAACCCTTATGTATTTGTTATTCCAAAAAGATATCAAGAAAACACACAAGATTTTGTATAATTAAATAAAACCAAAATATTTAAAGAAAATCCCAAATCAGTTGCAAATAAAAGAGAGAAATAGAACTAGAAGCCTTACATGACGGGGACAGAGGTAGAGATCTCTGGCCAGAAGTAATCGACAAATGTGTTGAGATTAGTGAGCGCATGGAGTTTGAGCTCCGGGTGGCTCTCGTTGAGCATCGCCAATAGTCCTCCAGCTGAGGACACCATCGTCGCCGTCGATGCCATCGTGGTTAAAATTCAGTTTCTTGCACGACAGATATATAAACTAGCGAGAGGGATTGGATCGGCAGAAGAAAGGTTTCTACCGTGAAATGGAAACCCTATTAAAAAGTTTTCTTGTTGACATGGGAAAAAGTCCCAACACGGGGACTAGGAGTCCTATGTCTTCTATTTATATTATTAGCAACACTGATTTGAAATATTAAAATTATGATATTTGTTAAAAACTATTAGGGCTAAACCGGAGTTTTCTGAAAATTTGGAAAATTAGAGAACAGCAAACAGAGTACACAGTCTTCCATTTTGAAAACAGGAAATAATTTCTCAGTTTTCTAGAAAACTGAAATACTATTAAAAACTGTTTTCTAAATGGAAAACAGAATCATCTATCATCTATTAGACTATATTTCACTATAACCACATTCTCACCATTATCTACTTACATATTTATTCATTACTATGATTACATTCATTATCATCTTCTTTTACGTATCATCATCTTCTATCTTTTTCACTTGCATTACTTATTTAAACCTAACTTATTTGCTTATGCTTAAAATTATACATTATTCACATTATCAAAATTAAAAATTGAAATCTATACTATATTTTATATTTTGATTGAACTCAATTGATTATTGGTTTGGATACTTTTAATTATGTTATATCGAATACAAGTTTGGTCTAGATATCAGATATCAAAATTTCACATATATTATTATGTTATAATTCAAAATAAAAATTATATATTATATACATGTCATTCAAATGAATATATCCAAAAATATTTTAAATATTAGCTCAAAAAATACTAATATTATGTAACTAAATTTTATGTAAACTTAATAGGCTATTAGTTATGTTATATACAAAAATAAATTTGGTTCGGATATCAAATGTAAAAAATTTATATATATTGGACTTAAAAGTGAAAAATTATATTTATTCTATTTAAACCAAATATATTTTAAAATATTTTAAATATAAGGTCTAAAAATCACTCGAAATTAAACTTATGTTAATTTTATAACGTTAATCTAAACAATTAAATTTTAAAAAATAAGTGTAAGTAAACAAGTTTTCTAAACAGAAAATAGAGAATGAAAACTGAAAAATTAGAAAATAGAAAACAGAAAATAGTTTTCTGTTAGTAAACAGGCCCTTAATGTTATTAAATTTTACATATAAAAATAAAATTTAATGTTTATTTATTTACTAGTTTTTTAAGCACATTGCGCGAATAAAATAATACATAATGGTTCTTTTTTTTGAAAGCATAATGGTTATTTTTAAATAAGTACTTCAATGTATTTTAAGACAAGATTATATAGAAGATGTTCATGTCTAAGTAATTAAATGAAAATTTGTTTATTTAAACCAGTAATTCAAAGTATATGAATGCAATATAATATATAAGAGATTGATTATAATTGTCACTAAAATAAATGTTTACAACTTTGTAATAACGTTAGTCTAAATACTTGGTCTAAAAACTATAGTCTAAATAAATACTACTTTTGGTTTGAATTTCTCCAAGTCTTTCTTAATTCTCTTTTGGATAGCATTGTCATTGTCTTCATCTTCGGTACTTGTCCTCTTCTTTTTTATTGGTAGTGCGTCATGTGCAATTAGGTTACTCGTGGTAGCATAGCGTAAAAAGAAGACAATAGATAATGTAGTGAACATGGACAGAGCCACTATCGGGGCAGTTGCAACCACTCCCCCCACCCCCACCCCTATATATATATATATATATATATGTATATGTATGTATGTATGTATGTATGTATGTATGTGTGTGTGTGTGTGTGTATTTTGGCTCGTATGCGGCTTATTGCTCCCATACAGTCGTGTGGCCCTATCTTTCACGTTCAATTAGCTTAATCTAACGGTGGCAGTAGCATTCTAGATTTTGGAATGTCTAATTCGTATTTAGTAAGTGAGGGGTGTTATGGTAATTACAATGGCCATTCACGTGCATGTATATAAGTCCATTTATTTGGTTAATTATGAGCGCGGATTGGAGGAGATCACAATTGGGAGGTGATCGCAGCTAGAGAAGATCGCGATTGGAGAAGATCGCAATTTGGGAGGTGATCGCAGCTGGAGAAGATCGCGCTTGGAGCCTGGTATGTTGCGATTTTTCGGCGTGTTTATTTTTTCCGGCTTGGTTACTAGTATTAAGTTTTACCAATTTTGATATATGTTTGGTTTTTTATTTTTCTAGTTTCAACTTTTCGTTATTGTTGTGTGTTTTTTGGAATAATTGGTTTGGTTTGGAGGTTTGTTGGATGTGTTTATGTTGTAATGGCGGTTTTTCGGCGATGTGATATATTTTCCGGTTGTCTTGGATGTTGGTGTGTGATGACATGGTTGTGCGTTTTGTAGGTGGTATGTAATTCTTGTTGAGTTGTGGTGTATATTTAGTTGTTGCGGTTGATAGTTATCTGATATTATGCGCATCTTTGGTGCATATACGTAGCAATATTGGTTCGTTTTTTCATATATTGTGGTGTATTTTATGTTGGTATGGATTGGGAACAGTTCTGTTTTTTATTATGTTATTTTTACATGTTTTTAATTGGTGTGTAGGTGTGAATATGGACTCTGCTAGTGGTGGTTGTGATGAAGGTTATTCCGCAGTGCTTGTGATATGGAAATATCACCTGGTATGACTAAGTATTGGCGTCCAATTTGTGCCGATAGTTTGAAACCTCACGTAGGGCAACAGTTTGATTCTTTGGATAGTGCTTTTGGTTTTTATAAACAATATGCTGGCTCTGTTGGTTTTGACTGTAGGTAGAGCACAACTCGGAAGGGTAGGGACGGTGTTGTTGTGTTGAAGCAGGGTAGGGACGATGTTGTTGTGTTGAAGCATGTTGTATGTAGTCGTGAGGGGTTTAAGCTGAGTTCTTCTAGTACTTCTTCTAGCACCCAAAGTATTATTGTGAAGAGACGTAGGGTGACAAATAGGATTGGGTATAAGGCTAAAGTAGTGTTTAAGCTCATCCCGAATGGTTGCTATTCTGTGCATTTTTTTAGGAACGCCAAACCCATTCTATGTGTTCAACTATTGCTAAGCAATTTTTAAATGTCAATCTCAATCTTGATGCTGGCCATCAACTTTTTGTTGCAAGTTGTGTTCGGGCAAATATTGGTCCTACTCGGTCGTATAGGTTGTTTAAGGAGATTGTTGGTGAGTATTCTAATGTTGGGGCTACAAGTGTGGACTTTAAAAATTTCAAAGGTGATTTGATGGCGTACATTTTAAATAGTGATGCTCAATTGTTCATAGATACGTTGTTTAAAAGGCGTGAATTGTGCAAAGCATTTGGGTTTGAATATGATGTTGATGAGGGTGATCAGTTTTCAAGGGTTTTCTTGGCGAACACAGTATCTAGGAAGAATTTTTCTTTGTTTGGTGATGTTTTTTCGTTTGATGCTACATACCATACTAACAGGTTAGTTATCTGTTTTTGTTTGTGCATTTTGTATAGAGTAGTGGTGTATTCTGTATGGGTTATGGTGCGTTTTTAGACGTGTTGTGGTGCTAACTATTTTTGTGTTGTTCCTTATGTAGGTATAATATGGTTTTTTGTCCCATTTACTAGCATTGATAACCATAAGAGATGCATCACCTTTGGTGTAGGCTGCTTACGAGGGAAGACATAGACTCATATGTGTGGCTTTTGGAGAGCTTTAAGAAAATAATGGGTCATGATCCTATTTGTGTTGTTACAGATCAAGATCTAGTTGTGAAGGTTGTCGTTGCTCTAAGTGTTTGGTGCATCAAAACATAGATTTTGCATGCGGCATATAATGTGCAAGGTGGGAGAGAAGGTTGGACTGATTTTGTCTAAAGACAAGGTGTTTAGGAGGAAGTTGAATGGCATTGTTTGGGACAATTTACTTGATCCCGAGGTCTTTGAGGTGCAATGAAATCTTATTATGGAGGAATATGGGTTGGGTGATAATAGTTGGTTTCGTTACTTGTTTGAGTCTCGTACATTTTGGGCACCTCCATACTTTCATGACGAGTTTATGGCGGGTCTGGTTAGGACCATGTCTAGATCGGAGTCTCAAACTAGTTTTTTTATTAGTTTCTCTAATGGACATTCTAGCTTGGTTGAGTTTTTGGTGCATTATGACAGTGCTATATGGTGCACAATGACATGCCCAAGCAAAATTGAATGCTGATTGTGAAGCTTGTTTTCCTATTTTGAAGACACCATTGGCGTTGGAGCGGCATGCCATGGGTGTTTACACAATTTCTATATTTTATGATGTTCAAGACGTGATTTGTGCAGCTTGTTTTTCTTGTCAAGTGGTGTCTTTGAGCGATTTTGATGCTCGTGCGTCTTATGTGATAAAAGATGGTGACTATCGGACATGACGTGTGGAGTTAGCTTTGCATGATTATTGCACAAGGTATTCTTACAAGATGTTTGAGCGCATGGGGTTGTTGTGTAAGCATTTTTTTTTTTGTTTTTAAAGATCGTGAACTTGAGAGTATTCCTTCTAGGTATTTGGTGCATTAGCGAACAAAGGGTGCATGTTTGCACCCAATTTTTCATGTTGATGGTACAATTGTTGATCAATGTGCTAAAGTGGATAATGTTAGGATGCTTACTAATCTACTGTGGTCTAATATTTATGCTTCTGTGGGGCTGGCTGATGGTAATATTGAACACTTGTCACAGCTACGACGCGTTATTAATGAGCAAAGGCAGTTATTTTAGGATGGGAGTAAGAATAGCAGTGGGGTGGTTGTTGGTAGCAAGCAAAGTGTGATTAATTCGTTTTGTGGGTTTGTGTCTTTGGCTTCCATAGTGGATGTGCACGACCTTGTCCAAGCTAAAAACAAGGGTAGTGGTAAGCGGTTAAAGAGTGCAAGGGAGAGAGTTGGACGTAAGTGTGCAAAGCAATCAAGGCGATGTCACTCTTGTGATGAATATGGTCATAACAATAGGACATGTCCTTTAAATAATTGGAATTGTGCATTTTAACAATGTATATGGTGTGTTTTAATACATGGTGTTGTGCGTTTTATTACGTATGTTGATACATTACCTATGTTGTGGACTGGTTTTTTAGGGGGGTGTATTCAATCATGACTTTCATAGAATTTTAAAGACTTTTATGAACTTTAAAAGTTTGGAGGTATTCAATTCAAACTTTTAGAGAGTATATAAAAGTCATGCGGTATTCGATCAAGATTTTTAAAGAGTTTTTAAAAGTCATGTGGTATTCAATTAAAACTTTTAAAGAATCTTTAAAAGTCATGTGGTATTCAAAAAGTTATGAATTTGTAACAACTTTTTAATTTTAGAACTTCTGTAGACTTTTATATACTTTTCCTTCTCAAATATAAATAGTTGAAATCCAACCCCCAACCCCAAGATTTCAAAATTTTCTTTCTACCAACACACTGAAGGTTTCTCTCTCTCTATTTAAACTCTATTTTTTCTTCTTATTTAAAATTTTAAACTTTATAAACCTTATACCTAAATTCAATAAATTATTTTTTCTTCATTATCCTATATTTTCTACATGCCTAAACTCTACCAATTTTTTTCTCTCTCCTAAACTTTGCAATCTTCCTCTAAAAATTCAAAATAATATTATTTTTATTTCATTGTTGCTTGTATATTTTGATTTTTTTTCTATGAACTTTTTATCCCTAACTTCTTAACTTTTTCTCCTAAATACATGAATAGAGTAAATTTTTTTATCTATCACCGTCAACTTTTACTATATGTTTCATAATATTCATATGTTTATTCTGTAATATATTTTTTTCTTTTTTCTTTTTAACAACATGCTATTACGAATAGTGAACTATTGTTCGCAATAGCAATTTGAGGCTACAAAGAGAAACACCTTGTTGTTGTTAGCAGTCCCATATTGTTATTGCAAATAATAGCTCTTTGCTTGATACCTAACAGTATATCAAATATAGTTTTTATATATATTATTAATTTTTTTATTTTATGCAACTAGTAATTATGTTTTTTTTAAATATTAATTTCTCAAGAAAAAGTAATTATATTTTTAAATATTTTATTTACAATTCTATAACTATAAATTTTAGTGTTTAATATTGTTATGAATTGCTTATGAAAGTTTGTAAGGATGTATTCAATTTAGAATTTTAATGACTTTTGTAGACTTTTTAAAATAAAAAAGTTGATAAAAGTTTATGCAAGTTTTTTATAACGACTTTTATAGAGTATTACAAAGTTTTAAAAAGTTTTGGATGATTCTATGAAAGTTAATAAAAGTTTATTAAAATCTATCATTTTAAAAGTTTTTAAAAATCTACAAAAGTCATGATTGAATACACCCCCTTAGTTAATATGTCTTCTAGTGCATTTTATTACATATGTTGGTATGTTTTAAGAGAGTAGTTGCATTTGAGGTATGGTGGTTAGTGATGTGTTTTAAACTGTCTTCTGGTGCATTTTAGTACGTCAGATGGTGTGTTTTATTACCTATGTTGGTGCATTTTATGTGACTAGGTGTATTGGGGGTATGATGGGGAATGGTGCGTTTTAGTTTGTCCAGTGGTGCATTTTAGTACATAGAATGATGTGTTTTATTACTAATGTTGATGCATTTTACGCGAGTAGATGCGTCTGGCTATGGGGTTGGAATGGAGTGTTTTATTCTATCATCTAGTGCATTTTAGGTGCTGAATAGTCTGTTTTACTATGTATGTTAGTGCATTTTATTTGACTAGTTATATATGGGTATGGTGGGGAATGGAGTGTTTTTAATTTGTCAAGTGGTGCATTTTATTACGTAGAATGGTGTGTTTTTTTACAAATGTTGGTGCATTTACGCGAGTATGTGAGTTTGGTTATGGGGGTGGAATGGTGTGTTTTATTATGACGTCTAGTGCATTTTAGGTACTAGATGGTGTGTTTTATTACGCATGTTGGTGCTTTTTATGTGACTAGGTGTATTGGGGTGTGGTGGGGAATGGTGTGTTTTATTACATATGTTGGTGCATTTTTATGTGAGTTAGTGCATTTGNACTTTGGATTGGCAGGGGGGTTATAAAAGTATTAAGTAACCATACCTCACGTCTAAATTCCCTACGGTTAACATAGTTGTGGGACAAATTACTGCAATACGTCAAAGCTGCATCAAGATTATCACTCCTTACAATTGCTTCAGCAACTTTATCTAACCTCCGGCACTCTATTGCCATTCCAATGGCCTGTTGATATTTTCCATCCACTATGCACCTGAAAAGGTAGGAAAGACAAGTCAGCATGTGCATGAAAACTACAGAAAAACAATCAGAATAGAGCTCTACGTACTTATCAAGCATTCTTTCCACAATGGCCTCCATCCTAGGATCCACATCAGCTGCCTCATCATTTGACTCAGCAGCCTTAGTCTTTCTACTAGCATATTCATCTAGCGCTTTAGCTGCAGAGGGCAGGAAGGGAAGTAAACAACCCAAATAAATTAAACTGAAAAGCAAAAACACCTAAAATAATTCAAGTGTATGTGACATAGTAAAGTTATATATTTGCTAAGAAGAATAGGAATTTAAGTGAAACTAACCAAGAAGAGTATGGACATAATCAGACTCCTCAGAAACATCAAATAGAGGGCCGGCCCCAAGGGCATAAGATAATGAATCATTAAGATCTCCCAAATAATAGAAGACCTAGAGACAGAAATTAAAATGTTTTGAAATGATTAGTGAAAATACATATCATGAGTAGAAGCAAAATTACTTGGTCGTTTAATTCACTATATTCGGAATTTGGGATAAATAAAAACAATTTAAAAATTGAAATATGTAGTAATAGTACTTAATGGATTATATATTATAGTAAAAATAACAATAGATGAAGACATATAGAAGCCTAACAATAGATGAAGAAATAAAGAAGCCATATTAGTGGTCACCTTAGAAACAAGTAATGCAGCAAGTTGTCTCTGATCAAATTCCTCATCCTCATACAAACTTTCTCTGCACAACAATATGCCAAAAAGATATTCAACATTCCAAAGTGAAAGCGCACACACCAAAATATACCTCAAATGTAAAACTTAAAAGTTCAGTTTAAATTTGCAAGTCAATTAGACAATTGATAAATAAGCCATATTTTACAAAACACAAACACATAACCTCAAGATTAATGCAACACAATCCAATGTATACATTAAACTAACAAATTCAATTAATCTTTGTTGATAAACCATGACCAAACTTGTCATAGTACTTGACTTTGGACCAACATTTTTTTAAAATATCATTTTTGACACTCCTTACTCACATTTATAAGATACAATAAAACAGAATTTCGGCCCATAGCACTGGACAATGGACGTTCCCAAGGCAAAATCTTTATCCTTTTTTTCAGAACCCAAACCATAATTTCGGCTAAAATTTTAAATTCCCTAGTGTCATGTACTTTGTCACAGACTTGGAAAAAGTATAAATCTTTTTAGATCCTAGTCCCTAATTTCAGCTATTTATTTCAAATTCCTAACCCTTATGTATTTGTTATTCCAAAAAGATATCAAGAAAACACACAAGATTTTGTATAATTAAATAAAACCAAAATATTTAAAGAAAATCCCAAATCAGTTGCAAATAAAAGAGAGAAATAGAACTAGAAGCCTTACATGACGGGGACAGAGGTAGAGATCTCTGGCCAGAAGTAATCGACAAATGTGTTGAGATTAGTGAGCGCATGGAGTTTGAGCTCCGGGTGGCTCTCGTTGAGCATCGCCAATAGTCCTCCAGCTGAGGACACCATCGTCGCCGTCGATGCCATCGTGGTTAAAATTCAGTTTCTTGCACGACAGATATATAAACTAGCGAGAGGGATTGGATCGGCAGAAGAAAGGTTTCTACCGTGAAATGGAAACCCTATTAAAAAGTTTTCTTGTTGACATGGGAAAAAGTCCCAACACGGGGACTAGGAGTCCTATGTCTTCTATTTATATTATTAGCAACACTGATTTGAAATATTAAAATTATGATATTTGTTAAAAACTATTAGGGCTAAACCGGAGTTTTCTGAAAATTTGGAAAATTAGAGAACAGCAAACAGAGTACACAGTCTTCCATTTTGAAAACAGGAAATAATTTCTCAGTTTTCTAGAAAACTGAAATACTATTAAAAACTGTTTTCTAAATGGAAAACAGAATCATCTATCATCTATTAGACTATATTTCACTATAACCACATTCTCACCATTATCTACTTACATATTTATTCATTACTATGATTACATTCATTATCATCTTCTTTTACGTATCATCATCTTCTATCTTTTTCACTTGCATTACTTATTTAAACCTAACTTATTTGCTTATGCTTAAAATTATACATTATTCACATTATCAAAATTAAAAATTGAAATCTATACTATATTTTATATTTTGATTGAACTCAATTGATTATTGGTTTGGATACTTTTAATTATGTTATATCGAATACAAGTTTGGTCTAGATATCAGATATCAAAATTTCACATATATTATTATGTTATAATTCAAAATAAAAATTATATATTATATACATGTCATTCAAATGAATATATCCAAAAATATTTTAAATATTAGCTCAAAAAATACTAATATTATGTAACTAAATTTTATGTAAACTTAATAGGCTATTAGTTATGTTATATACAAAAATAAATTTGGTTCGGATATCAAATGTAAAAAATTTATATATATTGGACTTAAAAGTGAAAAATTATATTTATTCTATTTAAACCAAATATATTTTAAAATATTTTAAATATAAGGTCTAAAAATCACTCGAAATTAAACTTATGTTAATTTTATAGGTCTAAAAATCACTCGAAATTAAACTTATGTTAATTTTATAACGTTAAAAATCACTCGAAATTAAACTTATGTTAATTTTATAACGTTAATCTAAACTCGAAATTAAACTTATGTTAATTTTATAACGTTAATCTAAACAATTAAATTTTAAAAAATAAGTGTAAGTAAACAAGTTTTCTAAACAGAAAATAGAGAATGAAAACTGAAAAATTAGAAAATAGAAAACAGAAAATAGTTTTCTGTTAGTAAACAGGCCCTTAATGTTATTAAATTTTACATATAAAAATAAAATTTAATGTTTATTTATTTACTAGTTTTTTAAGCACATTGCGCGAATAAAATAATACATAATGGTTCTTTTTTTTGAAAGCATAATGGTTATTTTTAAATAAGTACTTCAATGTATTTTAAGACAAGATTATATAGAAGATGTTCATGTCTAAGTAATTAAATGAAAATTTGTTTATTTAAACCAGTAATTCAAAGTATATGAATGCAATATAATATATAAGAGATTGATTATAATTGTCACTAAAATAAATGTTTACAACTTTGTAATAACGTTAGTCTAAATACTTGGTCTAAAAACTATAGTCTAAATAAATACTACTTTTGGTTTGAATTTCTCCAAGTCTTTCTTAATTCTCTTTTGGATAGCATTGTCATTGTCTTCATCTTCGGTACTTGTCCTCTTCTTTTTTATTGGTAGTGCGTCATGTGCAATTAGGTTACTCGTGGTAGCATAGCGTAAAAAGAAGACAATAGATAATGTAGTGAACATGGACAGAGCCACTATCGGGGCAGTTGCAACCACTCCCCCCACCCCCACCCCTATATATATATATATATATATATGTATATGTATGTATGTATGTATGTATGTATGTATGTGTGTGTGTGTGTGTGTATTTTGGCTCGTATGCGGCTTATTGCTCCCATACAGTCGTGTGGCCCTATCTTTCACGTTCAATTAGCTTAATCTAACGGTGGCAGTAGCATTCTAGATTTTGGAATGTCTAATTCGTATTTAGTAAGTGAGGGGTGTTATGGTAATTACAATGGCCATTCACGTGCATGTATATAAGTCCATTTATTTGGTTAATTATGAGCGCGGATTGGAGGAGATCACAATTGGGAGGTGATCGCAGCTAGAGAAGATCGCGATTGGAGAAGATCGCAATTTGGGAGGTGATCGCAGCTGGAGAAGATCGCGCTTGGAGCCTGGTATGTTGCGATTTTTCGGCGTGTTTATTTTTTCCGGCTTGGTTACTAGTATTAAGTTTTACCAATTTTGATATATGTTTGGTTTTTTATTTTTCTAGTTTCAACTTTTCGTTATTGTTGTGTGTTTTTTGGAATAATTGGTTTGGTTTGGAGGTTTGTTGGATGTGTTTATGTTGTAATGGCGGTTTTTCGGCGATGTGATATATTTTCCGGTTGTCTTGGATGTTGGTGTGTGATGACATGGTTGTGCGTTTTGTAGGTGGTATGTAATTCTTGTTGAGTTGTGGTGTATATTTAGTTGTTGCGGTTGATAGTTATCTGATATTATGCGCATCTTTGGTGCATATACGTAGCAATATTGGTTCGTTTTTTCATATATTGTGGTGTATTTTATGTTGGTATGGATTGGGAACAGTTCTGTTTTTTATTATGTTATTTTTACATGTTTTTAATTGGTGTGTAGGTGTGAATATGGACTCTGCTAGTGGTGGTTGTGATGAAGGTTATTCCGCAGTGCTTGTGATATGGAAATATCACCTGGTATGACTAAGTATTGGCGTCCAATTTGTGCCGATAGTTTGAAACCTCACGTAGGGCAACAGTTTGATTCTTTGGATAGTGCTTTTGGTTTTTATAAACAATATGCTGGCTCTGTTGGTTTTGACTGTAGGTAGAGCACAACTCGGAAGGGTAGGGACGGTGTTGTTGTGTTGAAGCAGGGTAGGGACGATGTTGTTGTGTTGAAGCATGTTGTATGTAGTCGTGAGGGGTTTAAGCTGAGTTCTTCTAGTACTTCTTCTAGCACCCAAAGTATTATTGTGAAGAGACGTAGGGTGACAAATAGGATTGGGTATAAGGCTAAAGTAGTGTTTAAGCTCATCCCGAATGGTTGCTATTCTGTGCATTTTTTTAGGAACGCCAAACCCATTCTATGTGTTCAACTATTGCTAAGCAATTTTTAAATGTCAATCTCAATCTTGATGCTGGCCATCAACTTTTTGTTGCAAGTTGTGTTCGGGCAAATATTGGTCCTACTCGGTCGTATAGGTTGTTTAAGGAGATTGTTGGTGAGTATTCTAATGTTGGGGCTACAAGTGTGGACTTTAAAAATTTCAAAGGTGATTTGATGGCGTACATTTTAAATAGTGATGCTCAATTGTTCATAGATACGTTGTTTAAAAGGCGTGAATTGTGCAAAGCATTTGGGTTTGAATATGATGTTGATGAGGGTGATCAGTTTTCAAGGGTTTTCTTGGCGAACACAGTATCTAGGAAGAATTTTTCTTTGTTTGGTGATGTTTTTTCGTTTGATGCTACATACCATACTAACAGGTTAGTTATCTGTTTTTGTTTGTGCATTTTGTATAGAGTAGTGGTGTATTCTGTATGGGTTATGGTGCGTTTTTAGACGTGTTGTGGTGCTAACTATTTTTGTGTTGTTCCTTATGTAGGTATAATATGGTTTTTTGTCCCATTTACTAGCATTGATAACCATAAGAGATGCATCACCTTTGGTGTAGGCTGCTTACGAGGGAAGACATAGACTCATATGTGTGGCTTTTGGAGAGCTTTAAGAAAATAATGGGTCATGATCCTATTTGTGTTGTTACAGATCAAGATCTAGTTGTGAAGGTTGTCGTTGCTCTAAGTGTTTGGTGCATCAAAACATAGATTTTGCATGCGGCATATAATGTGCAAGGTGGGAGAGAAGGTTGGACTGATTTTGTCTAAAGACAAGGTGTTTAGGAGGAAGTTGAATGGCATTGTTTGGGACAATTTACTTGATCCCGAGGTCTTTGAGGTGCAATGAAATCTTATTATGGAGGAATATGGGTTGGGTGATAATAGTTGGTTTCGTTACTTGTTTGAGTCTCGTACATTTTGGGCACCTCCATACTTTCATGACGAGTTTATGGCGGGTCTGGTTAGGACCATGTCTAGATCGGAGTCTCAAACTAGTTTTTTTATTAGTTTCTCTAATGGACATTCTAGCTTGGTTGAGTTTTTGGTGCATTATGACAGTGCTATATGGTGCACAATGACATGCCCAAGCAAAATTGAATGCTGATTGTGAAGCTTGTTTTCCTATTTTGAAGACACCATTGGCGTTGGAGCGGCATGCCATGGGTGTTTACACAATTTCTATATTTTATGATGTTCAAGACGTGATTTGTGCAGCTTGTTTTTCTTGTCAAGTGGTGTCTTTGAGCGATTTTGATGCTCGTGCGTCTTATGTGATAAAAGATGGTGACTATCGGACATGACGTGTGGAGTTAGCTTTGCATGATTATTGCACAAGGTATTCTTACAAGATGTTTGAGCGCATGGGGTTGTTGTGTAAGCATTTTTTTTTTTGTTTTTAAAGATCGTGAACTTGAGAGTATTCCTTCTAGGTATTTGGTGCATTAGCGAACAAAGGGTGCATGTTTGCACCCAATTTTTCATGTTGATGGTACAATTGTTGATCAATGTGCTAAAGTGGATAATGTTAGGATGCTTACTAATCTACTGTGGTCTAATATTTATGCTTCTGTGGGGCTGGCTGATGGTAATATTGAACACTTGTCACAGCTACGACGCGTTATTAATGAGCAAAGGCAGTTATTTTAGGATGGGAGTAAGAATAGCAGTGGGGTGGTTGTTGGTAGCAAGCAAAGTGTGATTAATTCGTTTTGTGGGTTTGTGTCTTTGGCTTCCATAGTGGATGTGCACGACCTTGTCCAAGCTAAAAACAAGGGTAGTGGTAAGCGGTTAAAGAGTGCAAGGGAGAGAGTTGGACGTAAGTGTGCAAAGCAATCAAGGCGATGTCACTCTTGTGATGAATATGGTCATAACAATAGGACATGTCCTTTAAATAATTGGAATTGTGCATTTTAACAATGTATATGGTGTGTTTTAATACATGGTGTTGTGCGTTTTATTACGTATGTTGATACATTACCTATGTTGTGGACTGGTTTTTTAGGGGGGTGTATTCAATCATGACTTTCATAGAATTTTAAAGACTTTTATGAACTTTAAAAGTTTGGAGGTATTCAATTCAAACTTTTAGAGAGTATATAAAAGTCATGCGGTATTCGATCAAGATTTTTAAAGAGTTTTTAAAAGTCATGTGGTATTCAATTAAAACTTTTAAAGAATCTTTAAAAGTCATGTGGTATTCAAAAAGTTATGAATTTGTAACAACTTTTTAATTTTAGAACTTCTGTAGACTTTTATATACTTTTCCTTCTCAAATATAAATAGTTGAAATCCAACCCCCAACCCCAAGATTTCAAAATTTTCTTTCTACCAACACACTGAAGGTTTCTCTCTCTCTATTTAAACTCTATTTTTTCTTCTTATTTAAAATTTTAAACTTTATAAACCTTATACCTAAATTCAATAAATTATTTTTTCTTCATTATCCTATATTTTCTACATGCCTAAACTCTACCAATTTTTTTCTCTCTCCTAAACTTTGCAATCTTCCTCTAAAAATTCAAAATAATATTATTTTTATTTCATTGTTGCTTGTATATTTTGATTTTTTTTCTATGAACTTTTCATTGTTGCTTGTATATTTTGATTTTTTTTCTATGAACTTTTTATCCCTAACTTCTTATTTTGATTTTTTTTCTATGAACTTTTTATCCCTAACTTCTTAACTTTTTCTCCTAAATACATGAATTTTATCCCTAACTTCTTAACTTTTTCTCCTAAATACATGAATAGAGTAAATTTTTTTATCTATCACCGTCAACTTTTACTATATGTTTCATAATATTCATATGTTTATTCTGTAATATATTTTTTTCTTTTTTCTTTTTAACAACATGCTATTACGAATAGTGAACTATTGTTCGCAATAGCAATTTGAGGCTACAAAGAGAAACACCTTGTTGTTGTTAGCAGTCCCATATTGTTATTGCAAATAATAGCTCTTTGCTTGATACCTAACAGTATATCAAATATAGTTTTTATATATATTATTAATTTTTTTATTTTATGCAACTAGTAATTATGTTTTTTTTAAATATTAATTTCTCAAGAAAAAGTAATTATATTTTTAAATATTTTATTTACAATTCTATAACTATAAATTTTAGTGTTTAATATTGTTATGAATTGCTTATGAAAGTTTGTAAGGATGTATTCAATTTAGAATTTTAATGACTTTTGTAGACTTTTTAAAATAAAAAAGTTGATAAAAGTTTATGCAAGTTTTTTATAACGACTTTTATAGAGTATTACAAAGTTTTAAAAAGTTTTGGATGATTCTATGAAAGTTAATAAAAGTTTATTAAAATCTATCATTTTAAAAGTTTTTAAAAATCTACAAAAGTCATGATTGAATACACCCCCTTAGTTAATATGTCTTCTAGTGCATTTTATTACATATGTTGGTATGTTTTAAGAGAGTAGTTGCATTTGAGGTATGGTGGTTAGTGATGTGTTTTAAACTGTCTTCTGGTGCATTTTAGTACGTCAGATGGTGTGTTTTATTACCTATGTTGGTGCATTTTATGTGACTAGGTGTATTGGGGGTATGATGGGGAATGGTGCGTTTTAGTTTGTCCAGTGGTGCATTTTAGTACATAGAATGATGTGTTTTATTACTAATGTTGATGCATTTTACGCGAGTAGATGCGTCTGGCTATGGGGTTGGAATGGAGTGTTTTATTCTATCATCTAGTGCATTTTAGGTGCTGAATAGTCTGTTTTACTATGTATGTTAGTGCATTTTATTTGACTAGTTATATATGGGTATGGTGGGGAATGGAGTGTTTTTAATTTGTCAAGTGGTGCATTTTATTACGTAGAATGGTGTGTTTTTTTACAAATGTTGGTGCATTTACGCGAGTATGTGAGTTTGGTTATGGGGGTGGAATGGTGTGTTTTATTATGACGTCTAGTGCATTTTAGGTACTAGATGGTGTGTTTTATTACGCATGTTGGTGCTTTTTATGTGACTAGGTGTATTGGGGTGTGGTGGGGAATGGTGTGTTTTATTACATATGTTGGTGCATTTTTATGTGAGTTAGTGCATTTGGCTATGGGGGGAATAGTGTGTTTTATTCTATGGTCTAGTGCATTTTACTACATAGGATGGTATGTATTTAAACACATGTCAATCTTCATGTAAACAACTGTTACTAAGTGTCATTTTGGGTTTTTTTTTTTTTTGAATAGTTGTGCATTTAGATAAGTAAGAATGAGTATTTAGAAATAGTCTAATTTTGCACCTGTGCATATTTGTGCATTCATTAGTGAGATGTTAAGTATCCATATAGTTGCCAAAAAATATAGTCAAAGCTATTAACAACCAAGATCTACCTAACAATTGTAGTAGACATATTAACCTAAAACTATTGTCAAATCATATTGTCAAACTAGTACCAAAGATAACTGACCTTGAAATTCAACTTCTCAACCCAAATTCGGCTACTCTTGTATGTTTCTTCCTTTGTGCTTGTTTAGATCTGGCGTTACAAGGGCAGTCAAGTACTTGATCCGTAGATTGTTCAATTGTGCCTTGTTGTCCTTTTGTAATCTGGAGTTCCATTCATCTACTGTCTGTCCTCTAAAAGTTTCCATATGCTGCATGAGAAATATGCCACATCAATCAACCTTGTTGTGGTTATCTCTGCAAGGTATTCTCATTCTTTTAATCTTCAACTTCTTCACTTTTTCAGCTTTGTATGTTGACTTCAAACTAGTCAAAAACATCGAAAAGAACTTTTGCTGCATAATAGTAATGACATAGGAATGTTAGTAGTTGAATAGAGTATTTGATATATGAAACAGTTGAGGGTTAGTTCATTACCAATGTTGCAGGAACAATTCCATACTTGTAATACCCCGTATTTTCCTAACATTATTATTTTATCATAAGGCGTTGACATTCATAAGTTATGATCTTCAGATGCTTCAAAGGAATTTTTAT